>NC_081322.1:90164728-90474728 GCF_026419965.1 Kogia breviceps | reverse complement strand
TGAAAAGGTGAACGAGTTATGTTGTTGAGGTTTATTGCGTCCTAAAAATATTTTTTCAGCAATCTCTTTTATCTTTTGAAACTTCTTAAATGGAATCGTATCTTAAAAAAGAAGTTGAGAATCCATAAAACAAAGTATTTTACCCATAAGTAAAACATATTGTTTTCAGAAAGATGATCTGTGTTTTGATTTCTCATCATCAGGTCATGCAAGTCAGCTGTGAACCATCTCAGGAAACTCACACCAAGATCAAGAAATAACTACGCTCGGGCTTCCCTGGTGGCGCAGTGGTTGAGAGTCCGCCTGCGGATGCAGGGGACGCGGGTTCGTGCCCCGGTCCAGGAAGATCCCACGTGCCGCGGAGCGGCTGGGCCCGTGAGCCATGGCCGCTGGGCCTGCGCGTCCAGAGCCTGTGCTCCGCAAAGGGAGAGGCCACAACAGTGAGAGGCCCGCGTACCACCAAAAAAAAAAAGAAATAACTACGCTCAACGTTAAAGAAACGAATCTAGAACAAGGACTGAGAGCACGTGTAAATGTGTCTGCTCAGCTCACAAACTCACAGCTTTGGAATTTGAAGGAAAGGAAGGAACTTTTGTTTGCCGAGGAGAAAACAAAGGAGAAAAGTAGTTTTTAAGTTCCAAAATGCAATGAAACATGTTTTGCTTTAGGAGTTTAGAACCTATCAATTCGCAGAGCATAGAAAATCTAAGAAAATGTGCTAACATAAAGTTCAAGAAAGGATGTGTAAAACCTTAAAAGATGGCTTGAGAGTTTTGGATCCCTGGTCCTATGAAGAGCCATACTTGAAATCAGACCAAAGAGTGACCGATTCCCTTTGTCTTTTATTCCTATTATTATTATTTTATTAGGGTCTAGTTGCTCTACAATGTTGTGTCAGTGTCCACGGCACGGTGACGTATATCAGCCATATGTACACATATATCGGCTCTTTTCTGGATTTCCTGCCCATTCAGGTCACCACAAGTGGTCTATTTCCAGACCATCTCATGACTAAACTCAACAAGGTTCATGAGAATCCGCAGGGAGGAGGCCCCACCTGGCCCCAAGCTGAGGGCAGACGGGTCCTCGCTGCTCGCGGAGCAGGTGACCGGCCAGCTAGCCGCCCGTCCCCCGCGCTTGTCAGCCGACGGAGAAGCTGCTTCCCCTCGAGCCGCCGGCCTCCGCCCCTGCGACGCTGCGTGGACTCTTTGCTGCTTCGCCGGCCACGCTATCCCTGCCGTCCCGGGACCTCGACTGTCACGGTGGACAAGGTGCCCGGAGGGACCTGCCTTCCCCTCCCCTCTCCTGCCTTTATTATCCTGCCTCCTCGTCTCACTGGCCCTGCCCGCCTTCCCTTTGCCTTTTGCTCAAAACGCACTTTTCTGGCGCGTTCCTCTGGGTCCGACATCTTCTGAGGGATGGTGCCCATTGCAGGAGTGGAAAAACTAACAGTGTGCCCACAAAGGCACCCTGGGAAGACAAAAGTATTCACACACACACACACACACACACACACACACACACACACCAAAACATGAGGCGGGCATTTTCATTCAGCCACACAGGAGTTGAAATAAAATCATAACTAACTTGTAAATGTAAAACATACCCCGTGTGAGTATAGATTTGAACTACACTGAACTCACTTTCCTGGCCCGCGCCTACCAGGGAGGGACCCCTCTCACCAGGGGGGCTGCTCGGCTCAGAGGCAGATGCCCGCGACCCGTCTCCTCCGCTGCCAGGCGTGGACCCTGACCGTGGCCTCTCCCGGACCACGGCCTGGACGGGACATCGCCTCTCGTTCTACAGCAGGGCCGTATCATGGTTTTCGTGGATTCTGAGGCTGTCTATTTGATTTCTCCATTTTGAAGTCTGGCTTGAAGACGCAGCTGAATTGACCTGAAGCCCTTAAAATTCTGTTAAAACGGATCTGGACCCTCTGTCGGTGGTGGCCCGAGCTGGACCACTTCATCAGTTATGTACCTATTTATTAGTAACTTGACTGATTACTGGGAATACACATTTGAAAAAGACACAGGCCCTGCCTTCAAGGAATTTGTCTTCCAGGGGAGACAGATCTCTACCGGACCGCCAAGAGCAGCAAAGCGCCCTCACCCAGACCTGCAAAGCAGGTATAGCAGCACCGAGGTGGGTACAATTCATTATTTTTAACACATCGGAGGATAGATTTATAGTTCCCATTAGAAACGGAAAATAGATGGCATTTAAACTTCTCATTTTATATGAATTTTTAAAATACTAAATGTTGTTTTAATCGTGATGAAAAGAACGAGCGAAATGTTCTGCCGTAGCCCCGAATAAACCCTCTCCTCGAAAACCAAGGGCCACGGTGAGGGCAAGGTCCCCAGGGCCTCCGAAAGCCAAGAGCGGAACAAAAAGATGCATTTATTCGAGCTCAGCTCCTGCTGCAAGTCCAAGGAGGCCAGCTGGAGCGGAGCCCCCAGAGCCTGATAAATAGATGTTGAGTGTCCGTCAAGTGCATTCGCCTTCTCGGGAAATTGTCAAGGGCTGACTGAGCTGCTAGTCCCCCAATTTCGAACCCGAGAGAAACACTGAGCCTGTATTCACCTCCTGTGTGCAAACGCACAGCCGAGGCAAATCACACCTACTGAGGGTGTGGGAATTATTTTCCCGAATAAAAAGAAAAGAGGGGACCAAAACTTAACGTGAACGGGCCATCCGTTGAACATTTGGTGCCCTCTGCTATTTTTATAAAGTAGTAACTGCCTTTGTGAATACTCCCTTTGAATAGAAAAGAAACATAGCTTTCTTTATGATTTCGTTTGCTTCCATCAGTCAGTCTGCTGGGCGAATGTGTGGCTTAAATGCGTCATCTTCCTGTGGGGGAGGCGCAGAGGCTCCGGGCGGTTTGCTCTGTGGCTGCCTCTGGAGAAGCACGGGGGACCTTCCAGGGTAGCCCCAGCCAGCAGCGCGAGGTCTGCGTCCCCTCCTGGGCGCTCTGACCCCACGTCTCCTTCAGGTCAGGGCTCCGATTCCCTGGACGGAGAAGGATGACGGGTTAGGCTGCCAAATATCACTGAAAACAGGTTTGAGAAGTGTGATAACCTCTCCGCAAAAGGTCCTTATTCTGCAAGGGTTGTAGCCTTGATCCTGCATTGATGCTGGAGTTCGGAGTCTGAGCCGCTGCTGGCTCCCTGTGCGGCTACAGGAACCAGCCTCTGATGCAAGGGAACTCTTCGTTACTCTGCCGCCTCCTGTGTGACGCTACCTGCGGGGTCATCTCTCGGTCGTGTTCTCTAGAGAAGAGTCCGATGCCATCAGTAACACACGGATAAGTGATGCTGGACGGCGGGTGGAGAGTGTCTTTGGAGAATTGAGGCTAGGAAGTGCTCTGTGTGAACTAGAGGGAAGACACTCTAGTTCCCAGCTGACTCCTACGAAGAGGCATCGCTCTAGGAGCGTCCATATTCCTCCTCTGTTTTCAGTACGATAATGCTGACTGTGGCGTTGTGATTTGTGAAAATGCCACTTTACTGCGAGATCTTGGCTTAAAGAGGATAAATCACTTGCTCAAAATCGCAAAAATGGCAAGTGACGGACCTCAGGTTTCCACCTGGGTGGTGACGTTAAAAATAAACATGGAAGTTTTTATCTGAAAATTGTAACGCCGGACTTACCAACTAAATCATCTTAGGTCTCTTCACCCTGCCGCTATCATGTCTCTGGCGAGTATCTACCTGGGTCAACAAGGCAAGCTGACTCCTTTGAGAGACACAGATTTCCTCTGAAGAAGCAGGTTATATTTTAGGGAATGTCATCAGGAAGAAAAGTGATTTAGATGGGGGCCCCTAAGAAGCTTCTGTGGACAGTGATTTCCTACAAGATGCACAAATCCAGTCTGCTGGCTCAGGGCCCTTTTAGCCACATTTGACCCAGACTGACCCCCGAAAGAGAGGACTGGAGAGTTAGGCCTGCTAAGTACATCGAACTAACGCTACTTGGGGTAACATACCCATCGATGGCCCTTCCCCCTTTTCTCATTAGTTGTGAAGTGTTTTACAGCCCACCCTATAATTCTATGAATTGGCATAGAGCACAGAAGTCTTAAGCAAAACAAACAAAAGCAAATGCGAACAAAGATCTTTGGAGCAAAAGACTAAGTGAGTTAGTAGCGTTAATGGTTAATGCGTCTATTGAATCACTCATTCTTTTGAACTAAGCTTTTTTGAAACAATGAGAAAGGAAATATCTTTATTGCGATGCAATGAAGGACAGACGGGAAACCCTTCCTCATCGTGAAGCCAACCTCGCGCTCCTGCTCGCACCTCCAGCAGGTTTCAGTATTGTTTTAATTAATGAAAACATGTAATATTAATAGTTATTATTTTTTGGTGCCGAAGGTTGGCAGTTATTCTGTATTCCCCTCACTTAATGGAAGGGTTAAGGAAAGAACATTTCTAAAACCAGAGGACAAAAGGGGTTAATGTTACTGTAAAATTACTTTATGGTTGTGTGTGTGTATATATGTACACACACACACACACATTATATATATATATATATATATATATATATATATAAAACATATATTAATACATATACCATTATCCCCTTCTGAGTGCAAAGATGTTCATTCTCTAAAAATGTAAAAAAAAAAAAAAAAAATCCCCTTCCTTCCCCTCAAGTCCACTTTTGTGCTCCAGAAAATTTTCTATTAATAAGCGCAAATACTCCCCTGCATTTTCCCTCTGGTGAAGTGATCGGTTCCATCCTGGGAGAGGAAGGCATCACGCTCTGTGCCCAGGAGACAGCAGGTTATGGGGCTTCTATTTTTGTAGATGTGACTTTCAGAGAACCTACCCAGACGTGTTTCCAGTACTTAGGAATTTTAGATGACACAGAAAAATATACTGAACGCAGTTGCACTCAAGACCAACATGCATATTCCCCCATGGACTGGCCAAGTTCTCCGCCCCCCACGGGCTGTGGGACCGGGAGCTGCGGGGACTCAGGGGTCCGGCAAGGCGACGATCTGAAACAGGGCCTCAGGAAGGGGGCTCCACCTGAAGGCTGAGAGAAGCAGCACCTGGGGAGGGAAGCAAAGGGTCTCCAGAGACAGCAGCACAGCTCTGCAACCAGAAGGCAGCACAGACCCCAAGGAGGCTGACACGGCAACATCCCTCGGGGATGACGGTGCTCCGACCGCGATACTAGCCTGTGGACCGAGGAGCTGAGCTCAGGAGGGGAGGGAGGGAGGGAGGGAGGGAGGGACTCCGGACAGGTGAGACGTGACAGAATCTCAAAACGCAGACCCTCAGTAACACCATGAAGGTCAACTTGAAGAAAAACTAAATATTCACTAGGAAGTTTATAAACAAAACATTTTGTAAACAATCTGAAGAAGATTTAAAACTATGTACATTTAAGATCTTCAAAGAGGCCTGGTAGGAAGGGCGTAGCCTAGAACACACAGGAGGTCCCCAGACGAGGGGACACATTCGTGTCTGAGTGTCTGTCCCTCACTTGAAGAAGTAAATGTCGGCAGGAGGCTGGGGAGCCATGTTTGCACCAGAAGGAGGCGTCCAGCCTAGAATTTTATACCCACCTAAAGGTCCACGCATCCCCATGTCATAGGACACCGGTCACACTTCATTTTAACCCGATTACCTCTGTTAAACACTTATGTCCAAATTATAAGATATTTGAAAATAATAAAAAGAAAATATTTCCACTTTCTGAGGTATTGGGGTTAGGATTTCAACACCTCATTTGGGGGAGGACACAATTCAACCCATCGTACCCTCTTCATCTACTTCTTGATTTTGCCTTATATTTTACTTTAACATTATTATTGCTGTATCACAGTTCTGTTATAGTTTTCCTTCCTCTTTGTTTCAAATTTTTTTGTGTTTCTTTATTTTATTAATGTCCCGTGTCCCTCATGAGCCACATAAAGCTGCAATTTTCATTCAAATTTTATAAAAACATAATTCAATTTTTCAAAACACTTCTCTGTGTTGTATGAGGTAAGACAGCTCCGTTTATATTTGTTGGGATTACTGGCGCAATTAGAGAAATTTTGTTTTACATTTTACACTTGCCTCCTTTCTCCTCCTTCTGGCCTGTGCTGGGATGGAACGTTCCTTTCTCCAGACACTATTGACAAAGTACCACGTCTCCCTCTCTGCCTTGGTTGCTAGAAAGACCACATTTACAGCTGTTTTCCCACCAGGATGGTCCACTCTTTGTGTGTTTGGTTCAACAACTTCATCTGAAGCTTTAATTTTATTTCTTTTAAAAGTATATTATATTTGCACTGATATTCTAATGTAGTCATTTTTTCCTAATATAATAGATGTATTTTGTAAGCTGTGAAACAGTTTTATATTGGACTGCCTTTACTGAGGAAAAAATAAGCCTTTGACAGAAGGAAAAGTACCCCATAAATATTTATTAAATCTAAATTAGCCACACTAATTTGTCAGGGAATAATAAAGGAGCCTGCCACATTATTTTTCATTCTTTAGCTATCAGCACCTTTAATCACTAACTCTGAGAATCTGAATATAACTTTTCTAACTGGAAATCTGAAAAGTCGTGTAAAGGTAGCACAAATCAAATTTTCATGGTTCATTTTGACCCGAGTTAAGTAACACTGAGTCATGAATAATTTTTAAGAACTCTCTAAACACTGCTTTATTTGCATGGCCTAAATGGCGTTGAGTAAATGCAGTAACTATTTTCCTCCCTAAATGTCTTCATTATGTTTTAAATATTCTGGATTTATTAAGTACTTGAACACATTTGGTTAATCAGTATCTCTCTGCCCCTTAATCTTTAAATGAAAGTGGGGTTTAAAGGAAATTATGACTCATATGTTTCTAATTCCTTTAGTCTTACTGAAACTTATCTAAACGTTGCTTTGTAATACTTATCTGATGTTCAAGAGTTTTTGAACTTTTAACTGTTTTCCCAAAGTCAAGATCTTATGTTTGTAAAAGCAATTAGCTCGAAACCCTACATATTTCAAATCTGAACTCATAAGGTTTGAAATGACTTTTATACATGAGCAAGTGCTATTCTCGACAAATAGCTGGGGATTAAATCACAGAATTCCATTTTCCCTTGAGGCAGTAGGTAAGGACCAAGGGGATTTGGTGGGAGCAGAGCAGTGGCAGCTTCGTGCTAAGACCTTGGGACAGCATTGGAGGAGACGTGGCTGTGAAGCTGGCTCTCCTCCATCCGGCCTCCCCGGGCCCTGCACTGGTGGCCGGTGGGGTCCAGGCGGTGCTGGGCCCGGGAGCGGCCTGGACTGGCGTTTGGACTGAATCTCTGCAGGGTGACGGCCCTTCCAAATGTCTTCATGTTGGGTTTGGAGGAGAGATGCTGTTTTTCTGGAAGTGAGAGGTCAGGGTCGACAAAGGCTTGCGGAGAATTACGAAGACTGAGGGTTTTTCCTCCCCTTACAGGAGAGGGCATGTTACTAGTTTCTTCCCAAATGTGAAGAAGGAAAGCAAGCTCAGGGGCTGGAAGTACTTCAAAGGCTTTCTCGTCAGTTGCCCTTAAGCTAGAATTCCTCAGGGATACCTGGGTTTACAAGCAGACAATTAATGTAATAAATCATGTAAATAAAGGTGACCCACATGGAGAGAGAAGCTTTTTCTCTTCCTCTTTATCTCTTTCACAAAAAAGAACCTTTTACTTCGAATAAAGAATCAGGCCAGCTTATTTCTCCGACCCCCGCACGGGGCCTCGCTAGTCCTCTGTGTCTCTTCCACGGCAAACTGTCCTTAATGATACCTCCTTCCAGGTGAGCTGCCGAGGAGCTCCGTCTACACAGGTGGAGACGGCTGATGGAGACCCAGCCTCCCAGGCTGCTGTGTCCGTGTCACCCTGGACACCCAGAGGCGGAGGGTGTCAGGAAAGACGACTTGGGTTTGAGTCCTAGATCCCACAGTGTGAAACTCTGTGACCTTGGGCAAATAAATGAAACTTACAAGCCCTGCCTCTCCTCGTCTGAAATATGCAAACAATAATACTTACCCGGTCTGTTTCAGGATGGAACTTGATGAGTATTTGCAAAAGGAAGTCATAGACTCAAGGGCTCTGCGGGTGCCAAGTGGTGCCTAGTTTTCCTCATCTGCGTGCACCACTCCCACGGCCCCGCTCCCGCCCACCTGCCCCCACCCCCATAATCCCATTGGTCTGGATGGGGGTAGAGGTCATCTGTGTGCCTCCAAAGGGCGCCTTGAGTCAGAGCGGCCGTGAGGGCACGTGGTCCCACGTCTGTAGGTGGAGCGTCCACTCATCCATTGATCCATTTAAACGCACCGAGTTTTGAAAACGTACTGGTCAGAGGCAGTGTTGAGTCTTCCCCACCAGAATAATACGACTGGGCTGCTTCGAAGCTGAAGTGCGAGTGCAGCTTTAGACAAAGGCCGTGTGCACGCGGCCCCGACCGCCCCCGTCGCTGAGCCACAACCGCTGCTCTCCTTCCCGCACAGCACACACTCTCCTGGACCCCAAGGACAAGGGCAGCTGGACGCCCCTCCCCCAGCAGAGTCACGAGTGCAAACGCCACACGGCACGTGCTCTGTGCTTCCTTAAGATGCAGCCTTGGGACCTGTGAGGTGATCGCGAGAGACCAGCTCAGGGAGGTCAACCAGAAGCTTCAATGAAGATCGCGTCACAGCCCAGCCAGCGCTCCGAGAAGTGATACCGAATTTGATGCGGCGCTACACGTTGATGTTTCAGATACGATCGAATTTCCAAGGCATAATTAAAATGCTCTGAATGAACGAGCACGGCCAGCCAGCTTCACACCTGGACCTGGGGGGCAAGGAACCACCCGCACTTCTCTTCGCGGAGCAGAGGACGCGCTGCCCGCCGCACCGAGCTCATAAAGCCTTTTCAAGTGTTGACTTCAATTCCCCCCAAGCCCCACCCAGCCATAAACTCTGGGCAGCCTTCAGTGCCTTTTTTTTTTTTTTTTTGCGGTATGCGGGCCTCTCACTGTTGTGGCCTCTCCCATTGCGGAGCACAGGCTCCGGACGCGCAGGCCTAGCGGCCATGGCTCACGGGCTTAGTTGCTCCGCGGCATGTGGGATCTTCCCGGACCAGGGCACGAACCCGTGTCTCCTGCATCGGCAGGCGGATTCTCAACCACTGCGCCACCAGGGAAGCCCCCTTCAGTGCCTTTAAGGAAGTTCTGAAGCTGCCCCAGCATCAGAGCGGGACACGCCCAGAGCAATGTGAGTGAAGGGCTCACTTTGGAGGAGGCTGTGTGAGCGGACACGTAGGCTTAGCAACCTGAGCTACCCGAGCGCGGTGGGCGGCGACGTCACCGGGAGCAGCCGCGTGACGCCCACGACCAACCAGACACCCAAAGCACGGCGGCCGCCGTCCAGAAGCTTCCAGCTACGAAGCTCACATGTGAGCCCCCGACGCGGGCGTGAACGATGGTGCACTTTAGGGTCATCACGTGTTTTCTTCTTTTTCCTTAAGTTTCTCCACCGGCTGGAAATAAATCCCTCGCGCAGCGCTCCTCACGTGCTGCTGCCTCGCCCACAGCGCCGTCGTGTGTGACTCTGCAAAACGCTGCAAGTGCCTTTGGGTTAAAAGTCCTTTCTCCCTACAATGGCCGTAAAGGGCGTTTGCAGGAGAAAAGGGCAAGAGGGAGAGAGTTTGGACTTGTTTCCCTGGAGCCTGCATCTCCTTCCTGCTGCGCCCCGAGCCGTGCGGAGGCCGCCCCTCCCTGTGAAGCTGAGCCCGGAGACGGCAGGGACGTGATGGGCCGATCAGCGCAGCGCGGCCCCCGAGCTCTGAGTGTCACTCGCGTTGGCCGGGAGCCCCAGCTCCCCACTTCAAGGCACAGGAAGCCACAGGTGCCACCCGGGCCCCAAATGGCCCACCTTGGATTTCCTCAGTGACCCGGGGCTCTGAGAGGCGTGTGAGCTGCGAGTTTGAACACGGGGACCAGGTCCGGGTGCCCAGGCCCACTGAGGGCGCAGCTGATGGATCACAGACTCACCCCCGGGAGGCGGTAAGTGTGAACCGCACCCTGCCGGGGTCCCCTTACAGCCGCCTCCCGGTGGAAGAGTCCAGAACAGTGGTGCAAGTGCGAAAGGCCTGAAAGCCATCTTCCTCTTTGGACGCTGGACGCCTGGGCTTCCAGCAGATTACGAGCGTGCAGCTCGGGCGGGACACGCACCCCGGCTGGATGGACACAAAGCCGCTCTTTTCTCTGGCTCTCAGCTCCGTGGTCCCATCGTCACTGGTGACATCAGTGCAGTGGGCGCCTTTAGCTGGGAGAAGCCGGACGGGATGATAGAAAGATCACGTGCTTTTTGGCAAAGCCAGTCTCTCTGTTCCCTGACGGAGCCTCGATGTGGCGAGGGCTCCGGGCCTGGCCAGCGGGTAAAAGGGTGTGAGATGAATTTTATGTGTCAGGTTGGCCAGGCCACGTTACCCGGTTTTGAGTCAAACAGGAGCCGAGATGTCGATGTGAAGGTAGTTTTAGACGAGATTAGCACTTAAGTCCGTCGACTTTGATCCAGCAGGCGCGACCCTCGTAAGATGGGTGGCCCTCATCCAAGCAGCCGGAGACACGAAGAGAAGAGACGGAGGGTCCCTAAAGGGGAAGGAGTTCTGCCAGCAGACGGCCTTCGGGCTCCCAGTTCTTCCCCGAGTCTCCAGCTACACACACACACACACACACGCACACACACGCACACACACGCACACTGGGTCTGTTTCCCTGGAGAACGGTGACTGATACAATGAGTAAGAAACCAATTAAAACCACCCCTGAGGGGAAGATGGCTCCAGTTCTCGGCCTGACCAGCAACAGGCCCGCTCGCTGGTGTCAGTCGTGACCTGTACCCAGCAGAGACTTGACGTGCATTTGTTGACTGAACGAGAGGACACAGTGCAGATCCCACAGCCTTCACCTGTGGTCCTCGGAGCCGACCAAGGAGCAAGGACGTGGCGCAGGTAATCAGCTTGAGGAGGGAGCATTTCATCCCAAGGGCCCTCCGAGGGACCTTGTAAAATGTTCCCCAAAATCACCACGCTGTGAGTTGTGCAACTTGGGCGTCTGTCCAGCCACCTCTGCCCTTCCCGGCTTCGGGATTACCCCACGGCAGCCTCGGTCTGCCTCTCGAGCGGCTGGGCATTACCACGGACCGTGAGGCCAGCCTATGGCAGAGAAGCAGGAGGCCCCACACTGGTGGGAAGCTGTGAGCTCGAGGGGTCCCAGCCCTGCTCGGATGAGCTCAGCTGTGGGCCAGGGCTCCGGGGACACAGGACACGATCAACAGCAGCTGCTTCACTGACCCCCGTGAGCCCGGTGTCCACAGAAACCCCCTGCTTTGAAATGTGGGAGAACATGACACAAAAGTGTAGAAATATAGAGGCGTCCCAAGCAGCAGGACCTGGATCAACTGGAAATTTCGGGCCAGCAGTGGACCTTACCTGAGGATACCTGACACTCCCTGTAAATGAAGGTCCCCTGGTGAGAGGGCTGGTGAGGAAAAAGTTGCTCCTCTGACCCTCCTCCTCCTCTCTGACCAAGCTTCCATCCTCGGGGGCAGAAAGCAGACCCCTGCCCTTCCAGGCAAGGCAGCTGGCCCAGCCCAGCCACGACGGAGGAGGCCGGAGCCTCTCCCAGCTCAGGGACGCAGGTGTTGCCCTCCTTCCTACACTCACGAAGACCTTCAAGAGTTATTCCATCGCTTCATTTCTGAGCACAGTTTTCTGATGAATACGTAATTTAGCTCTACGTAGCTGTACACAGCATTTAACCGCATACATCCTAAGCCCGGCTTAATTACGTGACAGGTCCAGACAGTCTTTATGGGTAAATAGCACAACAGAAGAATGGGCAAAATTACCTAAAAGGCCCTTTCCGTCGCCAATTCCTTTCATCTCTTTAAAAGAAACTAATTGCAACCTTGACTCTTGCCATCTGATGGGAAATCCGTATCCCAAGCGTGCGGACTGTGTCCGAGAAACCAGTTAAAAAGTGAAAGCTTTTAGCTTTGTTTGCCATCAGCCTAGCTCACGCGTCTGGCCCCAAGATTTTTGCAAGACTTGTCATGCCTTCCACGTAAGTGTTTCAATAAAATGTCAAGGCAACGGAGAGGCCATTATTATTATTTCACCTCTAGATCTATAGCAAGGCATGAGAGCATTTGAACATGAAAACAGACCTAAGAAAAATATACATTAACGCTCATCTGATAATTTAAGCCGTGTGCTTCATGTTTTACATACGTGATTGATGCTAACCCAAAGCAAAGTTCCGTTTAAAACGGTCACAGCTGTCAATGAGCACTCATTTCACATTTGCATGTTTTAAAGAATTCCAGGGCAGCGAAATATGGAACTCATTGTCTTGCAACCATTTTCTCTTGTGATCCCAGAATGCTGCTTAGCTTTTGAAATAACCCACAAGAGTGAGTGTGCCTTGGGATGACTCACCCTGGCCTTCAGGCTTGCATTCAACTGGTTGTTTTTCCTTGGAGGTATTTCTGAGTCACAATGGAATTACATGAATTGTATCTGGGGAAGTCTCCCGGGACCATGAGAAAGTCAAAGCCCAAGACTGATTATTATCTGCAGAGCGGAGAGGAGGAAAGACCGTTACAAATCTGCGATGAGCTGATACTCTTGATGGAGCCCCTCGTTTAACCAGAGACAGACGGCTTCACTCGAGTCAATTCAGGATGAGGGGCTCCGTCCACGCGAGATGCTGGGGCCTCGCAGATCCTGGGGGCCTTGCGGATCCTGGGCCAGCTGAGGGCTTCTGGCCTCGCCGCGTGGCCTCGGAGCCTCAGGGACGCAGAGGGCCATGTCCCCAGGCACAGGACCCAGGCACAGAGGGGACCCGGACACACATCCCCAGGGACCCACGGCTCCTGCATTGACCAGAGATACGTGCCTCTCTGATGGTCTCCTTGGAAACCGGGCCAAACTCAGCCGGGAAAAGTCGTGCCTGTCTTTTCGTATATTTCCCTATGATGATACAGGGATGCACGAGAAAGGACGGGCCAGAGTGGAGAAGGGGAACAGCCAGGTGCTGAAAACGGGGTGGAGGTGATCAGACTGCCCCAGACCGGATACAGAAAGAGAGGCACCCGTGGGTAAGTAGTGGGGCGAGGGGGGGCGGGTATGGATTTTCTTTGTAAGGACAAAGAGATGCTCATCTCAGGATGAGAGCACCAAGTGGACGAGGAAATAGCGTTGTGTGATAAGGATGATTTTTTTCACGGGAACGTTTGGGCTGCACAAGGCACCGTGCTCACCCACTCAACCAGTCAAGCGAGGGAACAGGTCCCAGACACCCCAAAACATTCACCGAGTGCCCACCACACACCAGCCTCAGCGTCTGGAGCTGGACGTTCACGAGCGAGACGGGGGAAGCCCGGCCCTCCTTGGCTTCTGGACGGGCGTCGGAGGAGGACAAAAGGAAGGAGCAGATGGGGTGTGGCACGGGTACGCCCCGTCCCGAGGAGCGCGCAGCTCCAGCGCCCGCGATGCTGCGAGTGGGAGGGTCACTGGGTCAAGGGGTTAAAAATACCAGCTCCTGGAGGAGATGGCCGTTCACAACACCTGATGCCTCCGAAGGACCCGAGGTGACTCCAGGGGGACGATGTGAATGGCAGGAGAAGTGGCCACAGGGAAGTCCCCGCCCAGAGTCGGGGTGACGGCAGGACCGGAGTGGCTTCACCCAGGACGGGAGTCTCTGCACGGGGCGTTTGGGTTTGGAATCGAAGCCGCGGGACCTGCCGGCAGAGTGTGCGAGGGCTTGTTTCTCAGGCCTGGTCTGAGGCGCTGTGGCCTGTGCTCAGGGCTGCTGGAAATGAAGCTCACAGACACAGGCAGGCCAGTCCCGGGCCTCACACACGGAGCCGACGCTGAGAAAGTGGTGCTCCCCGGGTTCCGTTCTGATTCTCCCGTGGAGGCCCAGGGAGAGAGAAAGGGACCCCCACGGGGGCTGGGAGGGCAGAAAGCACCCCGGCCACCAGCTGGGGCCCCAGGCCAGAGAGACCCGCCGGACACACCGCCCTCCTCCCCCGGGCCCCCTGTCCTGCCGGGGCATGACAGACAGCACCCCTGCCTCTGAGCCGAGAGCTCTGTCCACAGGACTTGCCCAGGGCAGGACCTGGGCAGCACGAGGAGGACGATGGCTCAAGAGCGGCCTTTCAGGCTTCCCTGGTGGCGCAGTAGTTGAGAGTCCGCCTGCCGATGCAGGGGACACGGGTTCGAGCCCCGGTCCGGGAGGATCCCACGTGCCGCGGAGCGGCTGGGCCCGTGAGCCGTGGCCGCTGAGCCTGCGCGTCCGGAGCCTGTGCTCCGCGACGGGAGAGGCCACAGCAGTGAGAGGCCCGCCTAGCACACACACACACACACACACACAAAAGAGCGACCTTTCTCAGCTGGGAGGCCGGCAAGCAGAGGCCCGCCACGAGGGCGGGAAAAGCCAGGCGGCCGGCGTGGAGGAAGGGGCGGCCCCAGAGCAGGCGCCACCCACCGGGGGGAGGGGGGTGGGGGGCATCAGCCAGAGAGCTGAGGCGAGGCGGACAGGAAGTCTCCCGGCCACAGCCTTGAAGGGAGGAGGTGCCCGGCCCGAGGTCCACAGGGAACGCTGGGGGTCGGGGAAGGAGCGGGGAAGGCGGACTCAGAAAAAGGCGTAAGGTCATCCTGGAGGAGATGCGGCGCAGAGCCGAGGCAGAACAGTCCAGTGTCATCAGAGGCTGCTGCCGAGTGGAGTGGGTAGAAAACATCTTCTCCAGCCGTGCCTCGCCGCCGGGCACGGGCGCCGGTAAAGCGCAACTGGCCTTTGCTCAGCCCTGGGGCCCTGCCCGGCGGGTGCTCAGAGGGTGCTGCGAAGGGTGAGGACATTTGCAAAGGGGCAGTTCTGAGGACAAGCCAGAGACTCTGCCCTGAGCAGAGAGGAAAGCTAAGGTCCAAGTGGGGACAAACCGAATGAGTCTGGCCAGGCTGGGCAGGGCTGGTGCGTGGGATTGGAAGGTTTATTTCCCGGCTTCCCTCGATCTGGAAGCGGCGGAAGCTGTGAGAGCAGACGCGTGGATGTAGGGACATGGAAGCGAGCCATCTGCGGGGACAGCAGGTCTAGGACGAGCAGAAACATCCGCAGCCGAAAACACCCACCGAGAACCAGGCGTGGAGGGAGCCGGCTGGACGGGACACGGCGAGCGGGGCCGGCCGGAGGGGACACGGCGAGCCGATGCTCAGACGGTCAAGGGAGGCGAGGGGTGACCAGGAAGAGGCCGGGGCCCGCCGGGGGGTGCCAAGGGGCCAGATGCCAGAACCCTCAGGGCTTCCCTACAAGGAGGACTGAGTGGAAGGCTGTGGACATGTCGAGAAGGACAGCACTGGCCTTCCATGGGAAAGGGTCGTCTGTAACGCCGGGGGACAGACATTAGAGGGAGGAGACTGAAATTCAAAGAAGCTAGAAATTCCGCCCAAGATCACAAACTACTAGAGCAAATGCAGGTTCCAGAGCCCCCTCCCAAGCCAACGGTCCGCCTTCAGGAAGGGCTCAGGCTTCCACGGCCTTCTTTTAGAAAAGGGCATTATTCACTCAGCAGCACTGGACACACGCGAACACAGTCTTCTGTGCCATCTCGCGGTACTAGAAACGCTTCAAAGCAGAAAATGTTATGACTGATGCGAGAAAGGCAGGCCGGGGCACACCCAGTACTGGGGTGCTCACAGGAGCCCGGGGAGCGGCCCTGGGATCCGAAACCTGCAGAGGTGCCCCGAGGCCGTATGACTGGGGTCCCCCTCGCTCTCAGCATGTGTGGATCTGTCTCAGAAGAGAAAGTGTCCAAACCGAACACATTGTAATTGATTGAAAACGCATCCAATCTATCATCAAATAAGGGCCCTTTGGGCCCACTGCCCTAGGAGAGCCATCTATGGGGCTTTTCAGCACCCTAGAGGTAACCAGCTGGGATTGGTAAAAGGTCTCCTTTCCAAGTTTTATTTACACATGAACGTTGTTTTTGTTTGTTTGTTTGTTTTGTTTTGTTCGCGGTACCTGGGCCTCTCCCGTTGCGGAGCACAGGCTCCGGACGCGCAGGCGCAGCGGCCACGGCTCACGGGCCCAGCCGTTCCGCGGCACGTGGGATCCTCCCGGACCGGGGCACGAACCCGCGTCCCCTGCATCGGTAGGCGGACTCTCAACCACTGCACCACCAGGGAAGCCCGAAAGATTTTCTTTTTAGTAGTCAATGTGCGTTTCATCAACAAGATGGAATACAGCCCCCAAGCCTCACTCTCCAAAGAGGAAACTCTGGAAAATTTGTATGTTTATCATTTAACAAACAGTTAAGTTGTTGTACATTTTTTTTTAGGCAGGAAATACTAAATAACATGAAAAATAGCAAGCCCACTGCAAATGTATTAAATAGCACTTTTGTGCCTCAGGAAGAATATGAAAAATAGAAAAATCAAAAGAAAACAATTGCTGTTAACTAAGAGAAGGTAATGTGAAGAGGATAAGTGAAGATAGTGGAAACAAACTTATTGAGAAGAAAATATTTATTTAATCATGAAGCAGGTCTTGACTTGATGTGAACTGCGACCTACAGACAATTCTTTGCTGAATCTGAGGTTTTCAAAACAGTGGGCATCGTGACCTGATTTAATGACATAACTGATGTTATTACAAACATGATCTATGGTATCTAGAACTATATTCTTTAGTTGGCACGTGGATTTTCAAACTTAAAAGGAGAAATAACAGATGGATGTATTCATCTCAAAATTTGCAGGTAAAGGAATTCTCGACAGCCCTTAGGGAGCTACAGTGAATTACAGCTCAGCCCCCCCCCAATACAAAAACAGGACGTTTTGGAGTGAATGGTTTCGGGTCTGGGGGAAAAAGTGAAATTGTTCGCATTTGGGTGACAGAACAGTCAAACTGACTGACCAATGTGGAGAACCGCCTCCGAGACCAGACGTGATGCCACAACCTGTAGAACCTGTGACAGAGGTGGCTGGTCTGAGTTTCAGAGGCTGGAGTTACAGCAACAAGCACTTCTCGCCGTGCTGGGGGTCCGCCAATCTCCGAAAAGCTTCACCACCAAAGTTGCCAACTACCTTCTGCTATGACTTGCCTTTCTCTTGCCTTTCTCTGTCTTGATGAAATAATGAATGACAGGATATAACTCATTTCTCAAGATTTCTTTGGATACACATATCTTCCAGGCAAATATATTAGGAAAAGTAAAAAAAAAAAAAATAACAGTAACGAAAGCTAGTTTAGTAACTAAAGCTAGAACGGGATAAAATGGAAGACAGAATCTTACTATAAAATCTATTTATTATTTAAAATGTTCATGGCATAATGGGACCATTTTCATCCACCCAAAAAGTAGTTTTTGAGCCTTTCATGTGCTTCCTACATGCTGTGGGGAATAGAAATATCTTAAGTCAGAGGCTCTGCTTCAGGGACCTGACAACATACAAGTGCACATTTCGAGAGGATTCTATCACCTGGGTGCAGCGTTTCTGGTTTGTTCCAAACTGGGAAATGGTTAAGTGCTGCGCGACCACCAGAAAGAGCAGCCTTGCGTTACAGGTTTGAACATCAGAACTGATAGGTTCCGCTTTTATTTTATTCCTCTCTCCCAAGCCAGGGGCGGACTTGAATTTAAGGCTCAGCAAGTGTAGAGTCAGTGTCAGAAAGTCTAGAAGTTGTCTGCAGAAACCTCTCAGGACCACCAACCAAACCAACATCCTAAACTTATTTCAAAACACATTTAAATTATTTACTTTATCTTACTTCTAGAAATATGTTTATTTTATTATAACAGGGCTCAGTTAATAAAATTGCTTACCAAATTAGAAAGACCATTTTCTTGGATGAAAAAGCAAAGAGTTTGACATAGTCTGCGTAATAAAACTTAGCTCCTCTGTTCTAATACTCAGAGCGTCATGAATATGTAAATTTACACGGAAACATTCAAGGTGGTTCCCCCAGGCACACTTACAAGATCTTAGGAAGCGATAAAAAGGCACCCTTCCTCTGAACTACAGCAGCCACGGAAGACTGGGAACGCAACACGTGGGCAGGCTGGTCAGGAGGATAAAAATCCATCTTTTATTAACCAAGAAGCCATCTATTGACTGAGCATAATTTCAGCTTTAACTGAAAGAAACCAAATGTTTGCTCTAAAGGTAAAATATTAATAACAAGGTGTATGAAACCTTTCCGCTATGAAACACACATGGATTGAGTTAACTGGTCAGCTTTATCAGAAAAGAGCAAGCATTCAGATGTCCAGGAAAACTAGGCAGAAAGAAGGCATTTATTTCACATAAAATGTAGAAGACGGAGTAAACACCACGTGTCCTGAATGTAGTTAAGTGTCAGAGAGTAGGCGTGGCTCGTGGCGAGGGCCCCTCCTGCTCCTTGGGCAGCCAGCCCTCTGTCTCACCCTGTCCTGGGCAGCAAGTGTACAGTTAAAACTCTGAGGCTGGAGATGCAAAGAAGAGATGTCGGTGGCCAAGGAAATTCAGCAGACGCCTGCTCAATGGGGCTCAGGGCAAATAAAACATAACATGTGCCATGTGCAGCTGGCCTCTTGTCTTGGCCCGAGGCCGTCCACCACGCCCGGTCCCTGGTGAAGACACTTGCCCCTCCGGCCAGTGCCCGGGACAAGGCCTCGCCCTAAAGATGGCAGAACAAAGCCAAGGGGCCTGGGAGGCCAAGGCCCGGGACGCTGGCTGCCTCCACCCTGAGCTGACTGACTTCTGCCTGTCTGCTTCCTGAGCGAGAAAAATGGCTCTTTTGCCACCGTGACGTGGCTTTCTATTTTCTATTTCTTATAAATGAAGTCAGTTCCCCACGATAGAGGAGTCCAAATAAACTTCCATCCCTGCCATGTTTAAAGAGTCTCCTCCTTTAGCGAAAGACCTGCAGTCGTTATCCTGATGTGCAGGGTCCAGGGTTTTGGATTCAAGCTTTCCCATCCTTCGGACTCTCTGAAGAGGAAGATTCAGAACCATGTGATACAGAACTGTGCTGACACACGTCTGACTCCACAGTGCCCCTTGGGGAGTGCCTGTTTATACAGTGGGCTGTGGGCATGATCTGTGCTGGTTGCACGGCCTAGAGGCAGGGGGGCAAGCCTCCTTCTGTGGGTGGGAGGCCCAGTTCCATCCGCTTCCCCGCATGACTCCCGCGTCCTCCCCGTCCGAGGCGGCGTGCCGATGTGCGCCCCTTCCTTCCAGCTGCACCACCACGCGTGGAGCTTTGCCGCCCCCAGGCTCAGGATGCACTTGTGTGCTTGACTGCAGCCGGGCACAATCTCCGACACTCAATAGCGTCTACGTCCACGAGTTACCAGGGCCTCTGGGTGGGCGGTGTGTGCCTCCCTGCCCATGACCTGCTCGGAGCCCCATGATGGTCCACAGACGTGAGCAGACAGGTTACAAGCTGAGGCTTGAAACGCGCTCGTGCAGTTGGGCGCACCACCCTGCACTTTAGCCACAACGACAGAGACACGCCTCAAAGGCCCACTCGTCCAGGGCCCGGTGTGAGGCACGGGGGCAGCTCCAGCCAAGCCCAGATAACCCAGCCAACATGCACAGGGTGACAAGAATAAACAAGGGTGGTTTTAGGCCGTGGAGCTTTGGGGTGGCTTGTTCACAGCTTTATAGTAAATGAAGAATGAAGCCTTTTAGAATGAAGAAATATCAAAAATGTCTAAATATCTAATTAGTCAAAAGTCTTTACAAATTTTGGCCCATGTAGTAGTATATGGTATTAGGGAGAAAATCATCACCACCATCACCATCACCACCATCACCATCACCACCATCCTCACCATCACCATCATCACCATCACCATCACCACCATCCTCACCATCACCATCATCACCATCACCATCATCACTATCATCACCACCACCATCACCACCACCATCACCATCACCATCATCCCCATCACCACCATCAGCAGCATCATCATCACCATCATCATCACCATCACTATCATCACCATCATCACCACCATCATCACCATCACCATCACCACCATCACCATCATCACCATCACCACCATCATCACCATCATCACCACCATCATCACCATCATCACCATCATCACCATCATCACCACCATCACCATCACTATCATCACCACCATCACCACCATCACCATCATCCCCATCCCCATCACCACCATCAGCAGCATCGTCATCATTATCATCACGATTACCACCATTTCAACTACCACCATCACCATCACCAAAGACCACTGAGCTTAGTGCTATCTACATTCTTATTTTCTCTCTGGAGTCGGTGTCCACTTGGCCGTGTATGATTATGTCAGTCATTTCTGCACATAGATTACAAAAGTTGACACCTTTCATCTAGATACCTTTAAAAAATTCTGGATGTGACATTCACGGGCATGATTTATGAATTGTTCAGTGCACTTCTAAATAATCTCCCACTTGGAGATTTTTGACAAGGATGCAGGAGGGCATTTTTAAACATGAGAAGGAGGCGAGGGGAGGTTTGGTGGGGAGGCAACTGTGCCTAAAAAGGGAAACAATTTCTGTTTCGGCTTTGAAATCTTAATACTTTGCAGTAAGAGCCATGTGCTTCAGCCCCGGCGCACTGGCCCGCTGCTTCCGCGGCTCCACCTCCTCCCTACCTTTGTTCAGGCTCTCAGCCTCCGTGGGCTCCGTGTCCTCTCCCGCCTGCTCCAGAAGCAGTCCAACCTCCGCGCACCCCCCCCCCCCACCAAGGAGCGTTCCCTCTTCATTCCTTTCCAGCAACATCTTGACTGCACAATTGAAATGCTAAGGTTTTACAAAGATCACACTTTTCTGAGTAGAGAAAAAAATAGTGTGGGGCACAGGGAGATTTACCAGGAAGGAGGAGAGAGTCCTGGAGGAAGCAAGACCAGCTAAGAAGCTGCTGCAGTGGCCACACCATGACTGACCACAGTTAACACTGCTGTTTGGTGTATTTGAAAACTACTAAGAAAGTAGATCCTAAAAGTTCTCATCACCAGGAAAAAAAAACACAATTTTTTTTTTTGTATCTATGTGAGATGCTGGATGTTATCTACACTTATTGTGACAACAATTTCACAGTATATGGAAGTCAAATCACTACGCCGTGCACTTTACCCTGACACAGTGGTGCATGTCAATTACATCTCAACAAAACTGGGAGAAGCAGCAGCTACTGCAATGGTCCAGGTGAGATATAATGAGAGTTTCACCAAGGGCGGACACTGGGGCTGGGGACCAAGAGACGTGGCCTGACGGGGTCTCTGGCGGTGTGACTTGCGAACAGCGTCCGCTTTAACCACAACAAGAACCCTTTCTGTCTCTTCCGTGGTCCACACGGCTGCCGGCAGGACGGCAGGTCCTCCCAGCCTTCGGTACCTAGTGAGTGGTCGGCTGCTTCCCATCACGAGGGCAAACACTCGCACCCTTGTGCCGGGCCCTCACCCTTTACACACGTGGATACACGTGACCTTCACCCGGGGGTGCATGCCGCTGTCGTCCCTGTCGATAGAGCAGGAGACCGAAGCCCCCAAAGGCTAAGTAACTTGTCCCAAGTCCCATGGCCAGAGGGGCAGAGCCAGGGTTCACCTTCACTCCAGCCCAGGGTCCCTGCCTCGCTTCCCAATGGTAAATAAACATCCTCAGAATGAAGCAAGAGGCCAAGCACGGTTTTGATAGCATATTTTATTTTAATCTAAGAAAAATGATTAAATTCAAAGTTCAGAAATATAAAAGATCATCCAATAAATTTAGGATCCTGTTTCTTAAACAACGGTGACACACACTGGAGCTGGTTTTGTGTTTCCCAAGTTTCCGTTTTGACTTGCGCGGTTTAAATGAGACGTCTTCAGGCACATTCAAGATCGTTTGACAGAACGTGTGTTGGGGGGTGTGGGGCCGTGAAGATTTTTTCCCCAAACCAAAAGCTAGAGCCGAGACAGCATCACAGCGTGTCACCCCAGCTCCGGGGCCATCACCGAAATGCTTCATGGAGCCCGTGGGCACATCTGCGGAGGCCGGCGTCCAGCTCCGAGACGGGTAGCCGGCTGTCCCGAGGGCCCTCTCTGCTGCTCAAAGGGGGGCGTTCAGCTCCCCACCCGCCCCTCTCAAGTCCCGTTTGGATGAATTTCCCATCGGCAAACCCTTGAGCCCTTGAGGCCTCCAGGAAAGAAGAAGGGAAGGTGGGGGACCCGCAGGCCTTTGTCTCCGGCTGCCAAGATCAAGACCCAGGAGCAGCTTCGCCTGGTTGTGCCGTCTTTAAGGGGACTTTTCGTAATTTGTTCAGGGGACAGTTTTACCTTCCGGGGGGCCCCAGGGTGGGCCACGGTCGGACGGGTAGGGGCCAGGTGTTAAGAGAAAAAGCAGGCTGGCAAGCGTGTTTGGCTGGCTTGGTCAGGTCATGGTGAAATGTACTTTTCTGAACGATGGACCCCTTCGTGCTGCCTCAGAAAGGCAGGAAGAATTCTCTAGCATTTACTGCATGAATAATCTGAGCCCAAAGGCAAAACTCAAACAGACACTTGCAATGGAGAAAGCAGGCACATCAAAAAGAGCTTGAAAAACATTCTTTTCTACCAGGGCACTACGTGCAGAGATTGCTTTAGTGGTTGGGTAACTCATTGCGTGAGCGAGAACTCTGGACGGAAAACCAGCGAACTAACACAAAATCCCAAGAAACAAAAAGACCCACGCACTCGTTAACTGCATGACGAAGACAGCAGTTGATTACAAACTTCTATGGCGCCACGAAGCTTCCAACAGGGATTCAGCGATGCTGCCGGGGCAGTAGATTTCCAACGATGCCGACCTGGCGAGACTATTAGTAACGGCCCTGGTAAGGAGATACAGGCCTGGAGCCAGAGCGCCTCAGGCCGAGGCGTCTGCCAAGTTAACCTGCATAGGAGGAAGAAATTAAGCTTAAATCCATTCAAAATACATCTCCACCAACTACAGATTCTGAAGGTCAAAGAAGGACACATACATTGTATGTGATTACTTTTCTGAAGCCAGCCTTTCCATTTTCACAGATTAAAGCCATCTGTTTAAATATCTCATTTCTACAAAGTGAATTTACAGTTAAAGTACAAAGTGCAATACTATGTGTTTGTTTTGGTTTTTTTAATTGCTTTTTGGTGAGGGAGTCGGCCACGTGTCTAGGACCCGCCGTGGATGTGTCAGTCGTTTATCCTTGCTTCCTTGGCTGGAAAAGAGACAAAAGAGAGATGTATTAAGACATTTACATCACTCATCTCCGAAGACGAGGACTTGCCTTTTAGGAATAAAATAAACCCAGCTGGTAACAACAAGGGAAAGAAGCAATATTTTTAAATAGATGTGAAAAGAAAGAGTGCTTGATTTGGGGTGTAAGAATTTTAAAAAATAATGAAAACATTGTGGACACTTCTCAACTTCTAGCACTTTCCTCCCACTCAGTGATCAGAAATATCAGGAAAAATATATCCGTTGAGAAAGCATTTATTTCAAGGATTGTAAGTGTGTTCAATATATTAAACATTGGGCAGAATCTCCAATCACCATGGATTTGTCATATAAAAATACTTTTTAATACTCATTTATGCTTCAAATTTGATAAAGCCATGTTTTTGTTTTGGTTTTTTTGTGGTTTTTTTGCGGTACGCGGGCCCTCTCACTGCTGTGGCCTCTCCCGTTGCGGAGGACAGGCTCCGGATGCGCAGGCGCAGTGGCCACGGCTCACGGGCCCAACCGCTCCGCGGCACGTGGGATCCTCCCGGACCGGGGCACGAACCCGCGTCCCCTGCATCGGCAGGCGGACTCTCAACCACTGCGCCACCAGGGAAGCCTGGCATGGTTTTTTTTAACATTTTTCTTTTCATCCTTTCCATTCACTATTTGACCTCTCTACGAAATACAACTTGAAAAGTTTTGTTTACTAAATTACTGGAATTCTGCACTGTGCCAATTAAAAATAATATAGAATGAAAAGGAGAAGCAAAGTACAATCTTCCACGTTTATTTCTCCACGTAGACCCATTCCGACCAGTAAAAGTTGGTCTATTTAAAATAATTACACTTGAACATTCAGGAGGCGTCTGTGTTGCCTTTTATTCCCCAGATACATATATGAACAGGGGACAAGAAGAGAGACTATATCTCCTGCATTAAGTGAATAAGAAGTTTTGTTTTAATTAGCTGAGGATAAAGATAAGCCATCAGTGTATTTTACCAGCAACTAAAGCTGGTCAGATTTGCTGGAGGAGGGGTGGCGCTAACGTGTTAAGCTATGTCAGCAGTGGCTGAGAGCGCTGTTCTATCACTGCTGAACTGTGATGGAAACGGGAGACGATACCAACAAAGACGGCTCACGTTTCGATTAAATATAAGCTTCATGCATCCTGCTTTGCTGCCCTTCACTTCATAGCTCCTGTGTCTGGTCGTTCGTACGGTGGAAGATTTCGGTGGTTCATCTCATAGCTCCTGTGTCTGGTCGTTCGTACGGTGGAAGATTTCGGTGGTTCATCTCATAGCTCCTGTGTCTGGTCGTTCGTACGGTGGAAGATTTCGGTGGTTCATCTCATAGCTCCTGTGTCTGGTCGTTCGTACGGTGGAAGATTTCGGTGGTTCATCTCATAGCTCCTGTGTCTGGTCGTTCGTACGGTGGAAGATGTTGGTGGTTCATTTCATAGTTCCTGTGTCTGGTCGTTCGTACGGTGGAAGATTTCGGTGGTTCATCTCATAGCTCCTGTGTCTGGTCGTTCGTACGGTGGAGGATTTTGGTGGTTCACTTCATAGCTCCTGTGTCTGGTCGTTCGTACGGTGGAGGATTTTGGTGGTTCACTTCATAGCTCCTGTGTCTGGTCGTTCGTACGGTGGAGGATTTCGGTGGTTCATTTCATAGCTCCTGTGTCTGGTCGTTCGTACAGTGGAAGATTTTGGTGGTTGGGACTCTGATTCTTCAAAGAAATCTGTATGGTCTTCAATCACTTTATCACGCGCCAGCCACTGCAGGACATCATCCCAGGGTCACAGTTTGCAGCGATAAACACCATAAAAAGAGCTGGGGAAACCGCTCTGGATTCCATTTCTGGGTAAAAGCTGAGTGAGTCTTGTGTTTGGAACAGAGTTTATTTCAGGCCGAGGCAGCACCCGTGTGCCCGTCATTGGCATTATCTTAGGAAAACAACCGTTTGAAAGTCTTCGGAGCTCAGCCCGGGTCTTTGCTTTCAGACCAGCCCTGTTCTAAAGCACAAGTAATTTGCAGTGGGATTTTAAAAGTTGAAAAACCATAAACACTTGCTAAACAAAGAAGACCGACCGTATGGCACATCTTTCCTAATGAAATGGTTTTAAACTGCATCCAAGGTGCGCGTGGGAGGTCTCCGCTTCAAGCCCACCACAAATACGGGGGCCTGCCTTAGGGACCAGAGACCTGGAATCAAGCAGGTGAAGACAAAATACATAACAAATTGACAAGTGGTCTTAAAAAGGAGGATGTGGCCCTGAGAGAGGGAGAAATGAATCGCTCGTGTTCATCTTCTGGAAAATATTCTAGACTTTAGAGAGCTTGTGGCCTGGGACGCTGAGGAGAGACACCACAGTTATCTCCTTTGATTGCACAGGCAGAAATGCAGATGCAGAAGCATAGAAGTATGTTTACGAGCACACATGGCAGGAAGTGAAAACTCCCTTCTGGAGCTGCCACTGGTCTCACTCGGATGCCTAGATGAAAAAAGAAGACTCCCCGTCCCTGCAATCTCCTTAACCAAACGTAAGGAATAAATTACAAATCCACATCCTGGAGAACTATTTAAAAATAAATATTTCCAAAAATAAGGGGACTCCGAAATTTTTCTAAAAATAATAAAATAATTGAAATTTCAAGTAGCAAGAAAATAATAATTAGGGCAAAATGTTTCAGCAAGTTGGTCATTTCTGACAGAATCTTGCATGGCTATTTGGGGCCTCACAGGGGTGTAGACATGGTAAGTTGTTTCTTTTCTTGGAAGGAACTTTACTTTACACATTGACAGAACCTCAATTTTTATTGCCTATAACTAAAGCAGGAAATTATTAAGGCTACAATGTAAACATACTCACCTGCCTATTAGAAGTGCTTTCAGCATTACCTCTAGGGGCTAACAGGGAAAGAAAAAGAAAGATTAAAAACCAAATATTCTTTATTTAGTAAAAGGTTAAATAGAATGTTTCAGGAAGAAACATTCACCATATCACTGTAGGAAAGTGTCGTCCACTGGCAGACTTGTTTACATGAGAAAATATGCATCTACACATACGCTGAGCATAGACTATAAATAGTGGATCCTAAAAGTCATTATGTAAACAATTCCCAACCATACAAATGCTCTGGCCCAACTTTAGAAGACTGTTCCATTTTACCCCAAACTCCAAAGGCGTGTCCACTAGCCGTGGAGACCTCCTTCCCCGAGTGTTCAAACTCTCCCACTGGTGAGAGAGGACCCAGGCCACTGGAAGTCTAGGAACCAGCACCGGGGTCTTTGAAATCTTTTGGTTTTATAGTTAAATCACGAGAATCATTTAACTTGTTTGGCTCAAAATAACTTTTCCCAAATCATGCTTGGTTCCGCCTGTGCCTCCTTCAACACTGGGACAGGGGACATCACTTGTGCAGGCACTTTTCCTGCCCCAAACCTCCACCTGAAATCCCAGCCCCCCCCCTCCCCTCCCCTCCATCACCGCCTTAGCTAGCTAGCGTCACCCATCACACAGTGGATTTTTCTTATTGATCTCATTTCTTGCATCCACACTAAAACGTAAGCTCTAGAAGGATGTGAACTTTTGTCTGTTTTATTTACTGCGATTTTGCCAATGTTTAGAGCAGGGAGCACCTGTAAATATCTTTCGAATGAATCAGTAGACGGAGGGCAGCATCCCTCATGCCAAATGCCTTAATTGCTGACGTCTATCCATTCAATTAAAAAAATAAAGAGCAAAATTATTCTGTGTTCAAACGTCTTCTCTTGCTATATTCAAGCAAACAGAAATACAGCATGAAAAGTTGAAACACAAACATATTAAGTAAATTGCAAAAATATTAAATAAATGGTAGCTAAATGGACTCTCTCTTTCCATTGTAGTTTGAATGATCCAAGGATCGGGATAATTTCTGTTGCCACCCTCCACTTTGCTTTGCCTGAAATGACCACTTTACAGAGAAAGCAGGCTTTCATGCCATTGGTTCAAATTTAAAGAATTTTAAACGGATACTTTGAATCTAATCTAAACCAACTGCGCTATCAACAACTGCCAGATTTTTCTTGGTTTCTTTTATGGCAAATATGAGTCTACTGGTCATTGGAGGTAGCTACAGATTAAAGTTAGGTTACAGCAAGAAACGTTAACATTTTTTGGTGTTTCGAACTTTGCTATGTAGATGAAAAGAATATAAATTTCATTAATGCCACTGGATGGAATATTCCACTCAAGAAGGAGTAGGGGAAAGCTCCATTTAAAATACATGAAGGGCAGAAAAATAATAAACTGTTAATTAATTTGAATGAAACAGAATGTACAGCATCAAAATAAATATGAAGCCATGCCACATCAATAAAAATACTTTTCGGTGAGAAAATGAGTATGTAGCTCCTACCACAGAGTTCAGCGATGGATGTGTGTGCGTGGCGGGAAGGGTGGCTTCATCGGTATCGAATGATAGTGATTGTTTCCAGGTGACACGGCAAAATGGCAATTTGGCTGTAAGGGAATATGCCTGAGAGAATGTAGCTGGCGTGGCAGTCTGGCTGAAAAAGATAATTTGGTCAAAAATGAATATTTCCTAATTGCTGATTTTCTGCACAATGGTCATTTTGGAGAATCATGAGGGCATGATATCATGTTTTGTGAATTTGTTTTCTGAATTCTTCAGAAATGTTTTTTTCTAGGCTCTATCAGTTCTCAATAGTTTTCAGGATTTTTTTTCATTTTTGCATTTTTTGTAATGGTGCAAATGGAGATCAAGCTCCCAATAATATGTCTTAGCTGCAAATATTTAAATGCAAAATCTCGTGTACTTGCTTAAAATAAGTGTGATTAATGAAGTATGTATATTATGACAACATTTTGTAGTGAAAATCATAGTACATAAATACGTATGTATATGTGCATAGAAATATTTTTTGGAAAGCTATAGATCTGGTCTGATTTTGTCTCAGAATAAAAGGTCATGTGTTATTTATGTTCTTTAATTTCTCATACTTTTTAGAAGAAAAAAATGTATTGTTAACTAGTGAGCAAAAATAAAACAAAAGAAACTGGTAACCACTTGGATATTTAGACTGTCCCAACTAACCCCTTCCTGAATATTTAGGTTTTCCTGACTTTTCACTATTTCAAATTACACAGGGTAGGAAAAAATAAATGATAATAAAGTTGAAAAAAAAAAAAAAGAGTTGAAAAACTCTTAGAGAAGTTCTGCAAGATTAAAAAAAAAGGGTTGCAAGATCAGCTAGGTAATAATGTATCCAAATCTCCAATGCTCATTTTTGACCAAATTGCCACTTTTACCAAATGTAGCTTATCTAGGGGAAGAGAGGGGATTATCCGTGCTTTCTTCCTGGTTCCTAATGAGACGATAATATTCACACACATCGGTTTAGTCAGAGGCACACGAAGAAGAGAACTCGAGATTCTGCAGTAATTTAAACATTTCTAATAGACGATGATGACCTCAAGGTGTTACACTCCGTCATCCGCTCCCCCGGTAGCAGGGTTACACACCCACCCTCTCTGTGTCCCCTCGCAGGGCTGTGCGCAGACCCTGCACCCCTCTCGGCAAGAGCACGTGGCCGGCACCCCTTCTGCGCATTCGCTCTGCCCGCGAACGTGTTCTCTGTTCGCCTTGCGCGCTCTGTCCTCTGTGAGGACGCAGCCCCGGCCCCGAGGGCAGGTGCCGAGACGCCCCCGCTCCGCCGCCCACCCAGGGACGGAGGGCGGCATCGTGCAGCCCGAGAGCAGCTGGGGCCGGGGCAGTGCACCTCCTCCGTGGGCACCATCTTCTCCGCAGCATGTTGGACCGGCCACACCTCAAGTTTCCTACTTTTTAAGCAGGTTGTAAAACACCAGGGCGTGTGGTCGGCTGCGGCCCTGGAGCCGACTGGGACGTGCGACGCTGGTGTTGACGGGGGGGCGGGGTTTTGAGACGGCTTTCTTTACCACGAAGGGTAGGTGTCCCGGATCGGGAGCCTGCGGGTGCTGGATCCACGTCCGCTTCCTGGGGCCTCGGCGTGCGGGCTGCGAGCTGCCGGGCTGCCGGGCCGTCCCCGGGGCGAGCACGACCGGCCGACCTTCAGCGTTTCCGGGAAGAGCAGCTGCGGCCCCGCGTCTCCCACGAGGGCAGCCTGGGCAGCCTTGGCCGCCAGGCGCCTGACCCGGAGCTCGTGCTCGCGGCCGCTGGGCTCTCCCACGAGGCTGTCCTCCGGGGGTCGCGCCGTTTCGCCCCACGCCTCGGGCTCTGCCTCCGAGATGCTCCGGGGGAGGCACCAGCGTCCCAGTGCTCGGCGCGGGGGCTGGGCCGTCCCGTCCATCCCGCTGGCCGCTGGGCTGGCACTCAGGTACCGGCCCAGGGACGCCCTCCCGGGTCCCCGAGCTGGAGGCTGCCTCCTCGGGCCCAGGCGGCGGCCTGCTCACACACCCACGCCCCCCGCGCGGGCCGCTCTAGGGCTTCCCTCTCTGCCCTACAAACCGGGGGCTCTGAGACTCAGCCCCCCCAGCCCCGCGCCGCGATGCACGGCAGGTCCTCGACGTCCGCGTTGAGCGAATGAATGACTATGAGAACTGAGCACCTCGTTAGCCACCAAGTCCGAAGTCCTGCACCTGACCGAGGGGTGGGATCTGCACGCCCTTCTCAGCACCACGGTACCTTCTGCAGAAGCTCGGGGCTCACCCACGAGCGCAGGGGTTCCTGATGCCCCGGAACCCGCGGGCTCAACGCACGCTACGTGGCACCAAGTCACACCGAGTGCTGGTGTTTAAACAACACACCCACTCGTGGTTAGCGCTTCTGGAAATGACCCATCCGCACTGTGGACTGAGCCACGAAGAGCGGGGGCGGGTGGAGAGCGTGGCCTTCTCTGTGGAACCAAAGGGCTGGGCAGGCGGTGGCTTCCGGGAGAGTAATTTCTCCGCTGCTCAGAATTCATCTTGAAACTGTTGGAGGGATCCCGCTCCATCTCAAAATGCCTCACACTCGCCGCGGCTCTGAGGCCACTCATGCTCCTGGCAAAGCCGCCGTGCGCTGGGCCGGCCCCGCCCACTCTCCCGCCAAGCATCTCCATCTGCTGACTTCATTGTATTTAAGAAACACGCAGAGACCGTGCCCCTGGGAGGGGCGTCCCTCGGGCACGCGGACGGGCTCAGGGGTTTCGCTGCTCATCAGGAGGCGGGGTCTTTGCAAACAACGGACGGGCCTGGGCCCTTCAGAAAGGGGTGATGGTTAAAGATTAAAAGGGCAGATTCTACACACCGTTGAGCCTGCACTTAATTTGCTCATTGAAACCACAAAACTGGACTCTTTCAGAAGTTCGAGACTGGGTTCCGGAACAGAGGAAGGGCCATCGCGGCCCCAAGCCAACCCGGCCACAGCTGAAACGAGTGGCTGGGTCAGCGTTCAGCCGCCTCCCCGGCATCAGCAGAGCCCCAGGGCGGGGGCAGCCACAGTCCCCCGGCCTCCAGCTAGCCGGCCGCGGGCGCCCCCTCGGCTCCCACGGTGATCCCCTGGGCCTCCGAGACGCCTGGCTGCCAGGATTTCTGCTTAAAACTGCAATAGGTCACTTGTCTCTTGGGACCCTATGGGGGCCCAGAATCGAAAAAAAAAAGCATAGGATGAGTGAGAACGTGTGTCCAGGTCCAAGAATCACAGGCAGTGTCAGACGGCAGCAGGCAGCGACCCTAAGCCCCAGCGAAGGAGAGCAAGGGTGGGGGCGGCTGCCTGGCCTGGAAGCGTCCGAGGGCCCCCGGGGGCCGCACGGGGTGGAGGAAACCCCGACAGAAGCTGCAGCCCGGCAGGCGCCCGTTTCCTGCGGGCGGACCCGTGCGCTTGGGCCGCCGTTCAGGGTGGACCCGTCGCACGCCTCGGGTGGCAGTAGGGCTTGGAAGCCGCACGGCGCTCTTGGGTTTCTCACCTGCACGTGAGAATGGGGGCAGCCTCACCCCCATCCCCGGCCCGGGTGGGAGAAAAGCAGGAGCCACGGGGACCTTGAGGCAGGATGGTGATGGGGGCCGGTCACCCCCTGACCCGCTCAGGTGGAAGCCCCCCCCCCCACCTGCAGACACACGGCAGCGTGTGGCGAATGCGGCACACACTGTTTCCACGACCAGAGCCTTCTGAGCCTGAACCCCATCGGAGGGCAGCAAGGACCCACGTCCTGCCGCGAAATGGCATCATCACCCCCACAAGGTCAGCAAAGTGGGCGGCCGCGTGTTTTTACCACTGTTTGCAGTCTGGACACGTTCGGGGCAACATGAAGGGCCCTGAGCTTCCGAGACCCCATCCAGAGGTCTTCAAAATAAAACTCAACTCTTCCAGGAGTAACTTCTCACAGGACAATTAGCAAGAGTCCTTTCGCAATTGCAGGTATCTAGCCCGGAACCAAGTTCGGCTGAATCACGCAGAACGGCTATTATGACGAGTGCTCGGGACACAGAAAGTGATAAGACAGATGCAGTCCTTTCCCGAAGCCCACAGTCGAGGTCAGCGGCCAGGACTTCGGCGTCCCAGCTGCGCTGCGACTACAAGGGGGCGTGGTAAAGACCACCGTCTACGATGCTCCAGAACCTACCCTCAAACTTGTTTCATGTTTCAAATATGCTACAAGTTTGGTAACAGAATAACAGAATCATAAATTAGCAGAGATGGGAGAGGTCTCTGCAAACCATCAAGTCTGCACATGGCCCCTGGGCTGCTGACAGCGTTCGGGTTCCGGGAAGAGATACGCACATCTGGTCGTGCAGCTGAAACACTGTTTCAACCATTGAAATAACTGGTTTGGAAACAGGAATTATTGAGCTGCTAATAAACCCGGCTGAATGCTCGGTCGGGGTCGCGCAGTGGGGCCCCGAGTCACTCCCAGGGGTGCCCACTTTGCTGTTCAGCATCAGGAGGCGCCCCTGGAGACGGGCACCCCCTACCCCGCGCCCTCCCGATGGAACAGTAAGAGGCACCACTCAGCTCCCACCTTCCCGCCCCCCCAGCTTCCCCTTGACCGCTCACGACGGTCTGTGAGTGCTTCCACGGACGGCTGACCTACAGTCATTTGGCACATCAGACTTCCCTCCACCCTCAGACTGCAAGGACAGTCTCTACATCTTAAGACTCAACAGACGCCGTCGAGAGTGGACACGCGCGCGAGCTAAATAAGGAGCAAGGCTCTTACTGTGCCGTTTCCTCGTGTTAGTTTCACCTTCTTCTCTGGTCACGCCCAGGCAGCCCATCAACTCTTGCAGGGAAATGGCCTTGTCGTTATTCACATCACAGTATTCAACAAACTTCTTCACGCATTTTTTGGGTTTGGACTTCTTCCGAAGGAATCTCTTGAAGGGCTTGATTTCCTTCTTGCCGATGTCCCCACTGGAGTTTTTATCCAGCAGTTTGAAATACCAGTGGACCACTCTCTCCTCCAGCGTGTGGCTGGGGTCAGGTTCCGAGAGCCTGGAAGACACGTGGGTGGTCAGGGCCCCCCGGCAGCCTGGCTGCCGCCCCACCCGGCCCTGGTCCCTCCAGCGAGGGCCCCCGTGCTCTGACTTTCCTGGAAGGAGGGCCTAAGGCTGTGTGGCTTTGCCATTCGATGTAATGATTTTTTTAAATAACTTAGAAATAGAAATTTGGCAAAAAATTTTCAAGTTGGTTTCCAAATGGCAAATGGCACAGTCAGCTTCTGCAGGCCAGTCACTCGCTGGGCGCTGGCAAGTCGTGAGGACAGAGCCCCGTGGGGATGGCCCCTCGGCTCACACATCGCACACCTGCTCCATCTGGGACCCAGAGGTTCTCTGCTCCTTTAATTGTGACTCACGGGCAGGTTGTTTACGCCACGGCTAAACTAAAAGGTGCAAAACAACGTATATCTTAAAGTGGTAACCAGACATCTTTCCCTGGATTTAAAAAAAAAAAAAAGGTTGATACTTTAAGATATGAGTAAAACACTCTTCCAGAAGGCCCGGCCTTGAGGCTGATCTTGGAGGCCACCCCAGATGTTACGCCGGGCCACCTCACCAAGTGGAAAGTGCAGGAGGTGCTCACATAATCCCTGGTCCTTCCTTCCTTGTCTGGCTGCTGGTCTCTGTGTTTCCACGGGTGTAAAGAGTGAGTCAGACACCCCAAGTTCCCAGGTATTAAGGCTTTCTGATGCTATTAGTTATTTCCCAAACGTTCAGAGGACCTTCTAGGATGGAAATTCATTTACTGCTCTCAATTTTAGTGTTACAGAGAAGATCTATCTTTCCAAAACTATAAGAGGTCAGTTTGAAAATTGGGTGATTTTTTTGTTTGTTTCATCATTTAATTTACTACTGGATTCATCAGCACTGCCTTTTTTTCTTCTGCCATCTTAACTCTTAAACAGAGACAGAGAGAGGCAGGCTTTGAGCTGAAGAAGACCAGGAAGCTTTAGATCACCTAGAATAGATGAAATAATCAAGGTTTGGGGCAGGAAGGGAAGGCGGCCAGTGCTCTAAGGACATACAGACAGTGAGATTCCCAATCAGAAAATGTGCTTTAAAATAAGAGAGATTAATTATTAATCATTAACAGGGGAGACCCAACGCTGGAAACACTATATCCATTAAACACTGCAAACTACCGCCCTAGGGACACCAGCTGTGGGGGGTTAACATTCTCCCCGGAAGCAAAGCCCAGAGTCTCAGCCCCAGAACTGCAGGATTTCCACCAGGCACACGGAGCAAGTTTCCAGAGTTTCAGAAGTCGGATTCTGAACATTCTGTTAATGTGATTAACGCCACTGACTTGCAGCCTTGAACACGGTTGTGATGCTAAATTTTAGGTCATATACATCTTACTGTAAAGAAATCCTATTGTGAGAATTTTAATCTGAACATTTTAATTCAAAGTATTTAAAATCCAGTCAATAGCTCTAAAATGCGATTCCAAAGCGGGAAGCCCTCTGGACCAGGGTCCCCCCCTCCCCTCCCCTCCCCTCCCCCTGCCCCCGCCCCTGCCTGATGGAACCTGGGAAAATCCCAAGGTCTGGGCCTTGTCCCTGATGGCAACATCCTCCCAGGGTGGACTGCATTACAAGAGAATGTCCTCCAGTCAAAGGAAGTGACCTCAGGTTGGGGGAGGGGACTTCTTTCCTGCAGGCCCCGCCTGCCGTGTCCGCTAGGCTGAGGAGGCCTCAGATGCCAGTGTCTGGACTCTGCCCTCCAGCTTCTGAGAGCTCCCTGAAGGCCGGGCTTCCTGCCAGCCCCCTGCTCTGCGGTCGAGCGCACGCACCTGCCCGGGGAGGAGGGGTCGGAGACGGCGTGGACCATGTCTGTGGACAGCGCGTCCAGCACACTCGTCAGAAACTCGTTCTTTTTGGCACCAGGACAGCCTGAAAAAGATCAAGCGTGGACGCCTTTTCATATTTCCCAGAACTCAAAGAGTACAACAGATCTTCCTCTGTAATGGGAAGAAAGGCTTATGTAGGATTCAGAAACCAGTGTGCTGCTGCTGAGAAAACCATAATTCAAAAAGAGACACGCACCCCAGTGTTCACTGCAGCACTGTTTACAATAGCCGGGTCGTGGAAGCACCCTAGATGTCCACTGACAGACGAGTGGATAAAGAAGACGTGGTACGTACATACAATGAATATACTCGGCCATAAAGAGGAATGAACTCGTGCCCTCTGCAGCAACATGGAAGGACCCAGAGATGATCATACTAAGTGAAGTCAGACAGAGAAAGACAAGTATCATAAGTGATATCACTTATATGTGGAATCTAAAATATGACCGAAATGAACTTATCTATGAAACAGGAACAGACTCACAGACATAGAGAACAGACTTAGGATTACCAAAGGGGAAAGGTGGGGTGGGGGGAATAAATTAAAGAGTTCGGGATTAACACATACACACTACTAACTATAAAATAGATAAGCAACAAGAATCTACTGTAGAGCACAGGGAACTCTACTCAATATTCTGTGATAAGCTATATGAGAAAAGAATCTGAAAAAGAACAGATACATGGATACGTATAACGGAATCACTTTGCTGTACACCTGAAACTAACACAACATTGTAAATCAACTCTACTCCAATATAAAATAAAAATTAAAAAACAAATCAGTGTGTCGGGCGTGCTATATCAATGAGCTCATTTGAACACTTGTAAGCGCGCTGCAATCCATATACGTCGATTTTAAAACAGTTTCTGTAAATTACAATCTCTAAGATTTATTGAATTATTACTATGTGAGACTGAGAGATTCCCAGGCATTAGCATCTCATTGGTCCTCAAGCTGCAAGCCAGTAGGTAGCATCACTGCCCCACATTACGCAGGAGGCCCCGGAGGCTGGGAGACACCCCAAGCTCACATGGCCGGAGAAGACACGGCCCCAGAGCCCTGTCACGGGAACCTGGGTCCGAAGGCAGTGGAGGGCCTTCGAGTAATTCTGCAATTGGGTTTACTTGAGGCGTAACGTTCTACAGTATACTTTACCTTGACAACTTAACTGTCCCTAAACTCCGCTGCACCCTCCTTGCCGTTTCGGGATAAAGAGATGCAGCTTGGCATGTCTTTCCTGGAGTCTGGGAAGCAGGCGGAACACTCCACATGGATCGGAGGGTGGTGCTGTGTTATGACGGCCAGGTCGTTCAAAGACCAACGTGTTTATACGGTTAGAGAACTCTGGGTTTCATAAATTCCCTTTTGACACAAGTTTTTGTTATTATTATTCAAGCGCATGTTAATTGCCTAGAGCAGGAATCCATGTACACCAGTTTCCACTTCATTAAACACACATATCAGAAAACAGATGCGAATCCCTAAGGGTCGGGGAAGAGTGAAAATAGAGCTGTGTTATTCCCTTTTTCCCTTTGAATGCAACTGGAAAGGTAGATTATAATCTATAGGGAAACCCCCAGGACCATTGCAAGAATGTTACTTTTCAAGAAAAAAATTATTATCTCATTGACTATTCCCTGGGGAGGCAATGGCAGACTTGAGGCTGCAGGCGTGTCTGGGACGGTTGGGGACCTCGGGGACCTCCTGCAGCCCTGTCAGCGCCAGCTCTGAGACAGGGCAGCGCCCTTTGCCCTTTGTCACCGTAACGGATGCTCCTGAGAGCAGCTCACCTGACCACCGAGAGGAACAGAGAACAGCAAGCAGGCAGGCAGGGATGTGTCGGGGGGTATGCGTAACCCGCCCCGGTCCCGGCTGCCCCCGTGAAGTCCCACAGCCCGGCTGGCATCAAGATAACCCGGGAGGGACGTGGTGCTGGTGGGAAACACGCAGGTGTCTCTGGGAAAAAGGCTGAGCTCATGAGACACCGCTCGGGGCTGAACAGCTGTAAAAAGGCATTGTGCTTGTGTTCTGTGCGGTGAGTATGACTTCATGGGGACTCACCCCGGTTCCTTTTTGCTGTTAATTTTATCATATCCCCCCAAAGGAGGTAAAGCAACACAAGATTTTAAATTAGAAGGTGATATGTATGCATCGGGAAACATAAGGCTGACAGCACCTAAACGCTTTAGAAGGCTTTAACACAACAAGCAGTCAAGTTTAATCTACTTCTAACCCAAGAAATATGAAATCAATCCTGCTATAGCATGTTCTTAACGTGGTATAAATTACAGACTGCGAAGTGCACAGATCTTTCTGCTAAGGATTATATTTCGCAGTTGAGAGCTAGTTTAGTCCAACAAAAGAATACTTTTCATATTTCTTTGCAAAGACACTGAACTTTACTTCAGTAAAGAAAAGGGAAACACGGTTTAGGCTCAGAGAGACAGAGCTGCCGCATCCTGAGACCAGCCTGCAGGTGATTTCCACCCCCCGCTTTGTGCACACACCAGGTAGACCTGCAGATGGGAAAGCCCGCTCGGAGCGAACGCTTGTTGGGACCCAGGCGGAGGTCTGGGGTCCGGGGGCGAGCGATCTTCCCAGACCCGTCAGATCACGGTTCTCGGGGCCGAGGCCCTCACCTCGCTTGACGGGGAGGCACAGACGGAGGGGGACCTCGCAGTGTGAGAAGCGTGGCTCCGGATTTTCAGGACAACCACGCATGAAATAGTAACAGCAGCGCCATTTCCAAACAAGCGCGTGGATAAGCAGGGACGGGGTAGCGCCCACAGAGATGCACGCTCCGGGCAGACAGTGCCTGCGTGTCCGGGGTCGGGAGGGGTCGAAGGCCGGCCAGACTGAGGACGAGGAGGTGAAAGGACCTCGGCCTTCGCTTTACTCTCTGCACTTCAGCTCACGTGCCTTTAGTCACATATCCTGAGAGGACGCTTCCTCACGGGCACACGAGAGCCCCAGGCATATGCTCATGTTGGTACAGTGTTTGTAAAAGTAAGAAATCAGAATGAAAAATTAGCACATTATTAAGGAGTGAATTTTCATTATATGAGAAATGACATAAGTACCATGACATCAAAATGTCACCACCGTGAAATGGACCGGGCCTCGAAAAGGAGCGATGGGGCTGGCGGGGACAGGGACGCACCCCCCAGACCGCGGGGCTCCCTGCAAAGCACAGAGCAGCGCTGAGCTCCTCCACAGTCGCTCCCTCGGGCCACGGTGACGACCGCGGAGATCTGAGTCCTGCCCGCAGCCCACGCTTGTGGCCACGCAGCCTCCCGTGTCCTGGGCTCAGCTCATCGAGTTGTCCCCCCGGGGACATCGAGTGCCCGGGGACCCCCCCACCTCCTCCCAGCAGCTCGCCTCCCCTTCCGCCTGCACGGCCTCCATGCGGCCAGAAGCGCCCATCAATCTTGTGTCCTTGAAACCACAGCCTGCAGGCTCCGTGACGGGACACCTAGTCACTGTTTATTTGTGTCCACCCACAAGCTTGTTCCCTGCTGCACGTGGAGCAGAGCTCAGAAGGCTTGGGTCAGGGGAGGCCCAGGGCAGGGACGGCCCCATGCCAGGAACTTCCATGCAGAACGGACAGCCAGTTGAAGAAACATTTGTAGAGAGAGGAAACCAGACTGTCCTTTCAAAGCTGGAAGCAGAAGGACTACAGCCATTTACTTACAAATCTGAGGCAAAATAAAAACAGCCAACTTGTGCTGAAGATGCTTAGCTGATTCCATTTACCTGTGGAATCCAAGGAAAATACTCGGCATCCTGTTGCATTTCTGTGCAGACGCTTGGGTTCTGATCCTGGTTTGTCCCCCAGTGAGCTGGCGGCCCCATCCCAGGGCAGCCCCTCCCCCCGCCTGTCCCCATCCTCAACCCCGGCTGCTTGTGTGCAATGAGCCGACCGGCTGCTGCTTCCCAAGATGCGAGGCGCCACTCGGCCCCAGGGAAACTGGTTCGTATGTGATGCCTTAAAAAATTATCCTACTTGATATCTCTTAAAATGAATGTGTTCTACACTGTCTACAAAACATCCTTATTTTATTTTATTTTTTATTTTATTTTTATTTATTTATTTATTTTTTTTTTGCGGTGAGCGGGCCTCTCACTGCCGTGGCCTCTCCCGTCGCGGAGCACAGGCTCCGGACGCGCAGGCTCAGCGGCCACGGCTCACGGGCCCAGCCGCTCCGCGGCACGTGGGATCCTCCCGGACCGGGGCTCGAACCCGCGTCCCCTGCATCGGCAGGCGGACTCCCAACCACTGCGCCACCAGGGAAGCCCCAAACATCCTTATTTTAAAAAACAAAAGTTTTTGGTATAGAAATGACTGATTTCAGCAAATTTACTTATACAGTTTCGTCTTTTCCCTTTTTCTTTAAAGTACAGATGGAAACATTTTCAGGACTGCTTCCTGGACCACATCATGAAACCCTACTCCATATGGTAACTAGGGTCGCTTTCTTCCCACCAGCTGCAGCACTCAGGATCCCCCGCTAAAGGAAACCCGACACCAGAGGAGGGGAGGTCGGAGGGTGGCGATGTCCTCCTGCAAGTACCAAGAGAAGGCATGGGATGGTGACAGTCCGTAGTTCTGCACCCACGTTAGCCAACATCAGTCCCTACCTGTAGTCGGAGCATCACCCAGCAGGCGAGGTCTGTGGGCTGCTGGGCAGGGAAACCGGGAGGGGGGCGATCCCACTAGATGACCAGGTGACCTGATGGGATGAAAAGTGTCACAGGACAATGACACGAACTAATCTAGCTTTCAAGCATCTCACAGAGCAGCTTAAACTCTTCATCTGGCTGGTTTATTATTTCAAATGTCTAGAAAACTAATGTAGGTGAGAAATAAAATGAAATGGAAACAAAAATAACACCTTTCTCTGATTTTTTTTCAGATCTCTCTGAGGAGCTGTGTGTCTGTGCGTGTGTGTGTCTGTGTCTGTGTGTGTCTGTATTACACCTGCACACTTATTAACTCCATTATAATTACCTACTTTTCTGTTTATAGGTTTAACTCCTCAAATTTGGAAGTCAACCAATGGGAAACAAATTTCTCTAAATTTTTATCAGGCATGTGTCACGTCTGTCAAAGAACTCTGGCATATGGCATCTTAGGATTCCCTGTGAGGAGGCAGCAGGGAGACACATGGGTGCAGGAGGTGAGATGCAGGAGGTGAAGTGAAAGAGGTGAGATGCAGGAGGGGAGGTGAAAGAGGTGAGATGCAGGAGGTGAGATGCAGGAGGGGAGATGCAGGCATCCCTCCTCCCTTGGCCCATGGCTGCCACAACAGGGCTGAGCAGAAGCCTGGAAGTGTTGTTATTTTTCTGGACTTGGTCAGAACTTTAATGGAGGAACTGAACATTCCCAAAGGCCTGTATAGTGTCTTTAGTGAAAAAAAACAGAGAGAAGAACTTGGGCAGATAGAAAATTCTCCTTGCAACACAAAATCCCTGAAGATCAAAGTTTTATGGTAATAAAGCCAGGATTTAAAACACACACATAAGACTAGTCCTTCTCCCAAAGTTTTAAGAATGTATCACAGAAATTTTCAGGGAAGTCTAGTTTTGTGCAATTTCCCCCAGAGTAACGTGAATGCATTTTCCCTGTAGGGTGTGGGTCAGAATTGAGACCCACCGTTCGCCGCCCTCAAGGGTTCTGAGAAACGGGAACCCAGTTACAGCCGCTCCTCTAGGAGCGTGAAGAAAAGCACTGGTAACTGTCTCTTCGCAGCGGAGTAGAGACCCACTCTTGCCTGAAGAGTACCGCAGTCTTCAGGCTGCTGACTCCGCGTGAACTTTAGGCGCCAGATTTTAAATCCCTTTATTTAACGAGCAATAGTTTGCACTACATCAAAGCAGCTGAGTGGTGTGTAATTTCTTTCTCAATTACCTTGACCTGAAAGCAAGTGTAGACGCAGGATGAACTGCGCTGCGCACTTTCCCTGCGTGTAACCGGCGGGCCGCAAAGCGCTCCAGGTGCGAACCGCGTACCTCCCGGACCCTGAATGTTGCGCCTGGATCTGCGCGTGCAGACACAGGGGCTTTGTCTCCTGGTGGAAGACTGTCCTCGTGCAGCTGAGGAGGGGAAAGTGAGGCATCAAATAAAACTATCCACGGGGTCGATCATCTGCAGAAACGGGAAATAAGCTGCTGTGACACTCGTCCTCACCGTTTAAAACACAACAATCCAGTGGAGAAGAGAAAGAGAAGCTCTACGGAATCTGCCACTAAGTCAAGGGCGTCTGAGACCCAGAGACAAAGGTGCAGAGGGGCCCTCTGGCCCAGGAGCCCGTGCAACACCCGCTCTGCTCCGCGGCGGCTCTGACGGCTCGACTGCGGAAGCCGGCTCTTGACACCCCCCCCGCCAACAGTCCCCAAGCACGGCAGCCCTGCGTTTGCCCTCGGCCGAAACGCCGGCCTCCTTCTAAGTCCACGTTCTCCTCAATTCAACACTGAGCTCTCACGGGTTGTCTCCCAAGCACTGCCTTCCCTTAAACACGTACGACACGCCCATCTTGGGCCACGGGCTCCACGGAGGGGGGTCCCCGCACCTGGGGTCTGCGCTATTCCACTGACTTGCACCTTCCAGCCCCCATGCTTCCGCCTCAGGACAACCTGCCAAACGGGTGATCGTGGCGAGGTTCTGCCAAGGGAGAAGGATGAGGGGAGGGAGAGGAGGAGAAGGAGGGGGGAGGGGGAAGGGAGGGAAGGAGGCGATACGTGGAAGGTTGAGGTTCCGGCTGACCTGGAGAGGTGTAACCCCCGGTGGGAAGGGCCCTGCATCGCCCCCACTGATCAGGAGTTCAGAGACTGCCGGGCTGTAGTCACTGCGCTGGGGCAGAGGGGCACAAACAGGCCAGGGCCCTGCCCCCTCCTGCGGGTGGACGGCGACAGCAGACAAGTCCACATCTCCCTGCTGAGGACCCGGGCCCCGAAGGGTGGCGCGAGCCCTTTGGAATAGGCAGGAGGAGAAGCTCGTGCAAAGGCCCTGGGGCTGGGGGCGAGCACAGGCTCGCTTCCTTCGTGAGGAAGCCAGGGCGCATGGAACAGACCAGGAAGGACAGCTGGAGTGAGAAACGGGGTGCAGCCACCGCGGGGTCCCAGGAGCCACAGAAGGGAGTCAGGGCTTGACCTGGAGGGAAACCGCAGCCCTTGGAAGATTCGGAAGAGCCGCACCATGTGACTAGTGAGTGTCACGGAGCCCACTCTGTGGGTGTTCGATGGACAGTGGGGTCCCCGGCAGCCCGGGATGAGGCTGTGGCCTGTGGTCCAGGGACAAGATTGCTGAGACCAAGATCAGAGTGCAGCCCAGAGACCTGAGAAGTAGGTTCAGGGGAAATCGGGTTGGAGGGGGCAGCGCTCCAGGGCTGGGGCTACGGCCAGGTCACACAGCCCCCCAAACATGGCAAGGACAGAGGACATTCCCGGCAGAGGGTGCACTTGGATTCAGTCCCCAGATCGGTTCTTGTAAAGTTGCTCCCACCGTATTTCCTACAGGCGCAGAAGGAGTGAAGGATGACGTGTCCCGATACTTCCTCCATGAAACATTTTATGTCCCTCCCTTAATTTAATAAGTGCCTTTTTCTTAATTTTTAACTTTATATGCAGTTTAAATGTTTAAAAACGTTAAACAGAGATGATTAGAAAAGTTTCATTGGTCACGCTTATTGTAAGATCCATAAAATATCTGTGGCTAATGAAAGGTACATAAAGTGTATCTTCATAAATCCTCCCTCCAACTTGGAATTGTTTGAGTGTCATGGTCAAGATGACGGTGTTAGAACCAGGTGGCCCCTGCACGGCAGGAAAGCACACAGTCAGGATGCCTATTCATCCTTTAAAACGTCTACGTGGGAGACAGTGAGTAAAATTCATCCTCAGAAAACGCCCTGAAGAAACAGCACAAAACTTTCCACTCCTAAGATAAAATCAAAATCACTACTCTTATGTATTAACTCTAATTTTTTAAATCTCTTCTATATTTACATGTTTTATATACTGTATTTATTTTTTCATATTTTCAACACAGTTTTTCATTATTCTAAACAAAGAGGTTTGGAGGCTTGAGGTTGTGCTTTGATTACTCAACATTTAGTAATATCGGAGTTGCGTTAAAGTCGCTGCCTAAAGGGACCCCAGAAATCATTCTCGTGGAGATGTGGTCAGAGTCGGGGCTCAGAGAATCCGCCTTTTCATTCACTAAATGCCCTGAGGTTCCCTCAGCTGTGATGTTCGAGACACTCTTTGCCTTTGATTTAATTCTCTCTTGGGTGGGTCATCTGGGTCCAGCATGTGCACTAGGAATTTGTAATAGCTGATAAGTTAACTGTGAATATTTGTCTCAGAGACAGTGTTTATGTTTCCTGAGTCTCCCTACATTTCGCAAGGACAATATTATGTCCTTCAAACATTCGTTTGATAGCTACTTATTAACCACATGCTAGGTGGAAAGCACCGTTTTTACCCTTAAGGAGCTTATAAAGTAAAATAGTGGTGGGTGACGAGAGAGGAGGCTTTATGGCGATAAAGTAAGACAGATGTCAGTTTTGTGGGAAGCACAGACTTTCTGGAGGTCTCCTGTCGGCCGAGGAACAGGAAGCCTTTGAGGACACGGGTCCACGTCATAGTGGGGTGTTTTGACCAACAGATACCGTTGGCAGTATTAGGGGTACTTCCGATCATCCCTTCGAGGCTTTCCGGAGTCAGGGGGCTTCAGCAACAAAACAACGACTTCTGCTTGGATTTTCTCGCGAGCACAATAGTTTGAACGTTACCAGGCTGACGGTGAAATGCTTAGGTGGCGCATCTTTAAGACCACGGAGAAGGGATAAGAGTGGACTGCCTTCTCTCGGACGGCTGGGACACCCCGGCCCTTCGGGAAGCCATCCTCACTCTGGGAGATGTGACCTGAGGTTGTGCAGGCACCGCCCTCAACACAACTCCGCAAAGCAGAGGACGGAGCCGCGAAGGGGACAGAGCGCATCCTTATCCGGGGACGAGGCTCCTGGGAGACGCGGCCGGGTGCACGTGGCGCCGAGGACCCGCGAGAGGAGCTCTGGATGTGCGCGGCGTCCCAGCAGCCCTCGGAAAACCGAGGTCGCTGTGCCCAAGAATCGCGTGTGTGCGTGTGACACTCGAGAGAGAGCTGTGAGGCTGCGCTGTGTATGGAAGCATCGCTTCCCGTTTTTGCACAAACACGTTTGTTTCTGCTCCGCCCTGCCCTCCACCAATGGACGCAGCAGTGCGGGCGCGTGTTTCTGAGAGGATTTCTGAAATATTTCCCGAGACGATGGGCCACCTTCCTGTAGGCGCTGAGCCGGGCCGTCCCTGTAAAAGGACAGCTGCTAATTACCACGCGTTCCAGGCCTGGGGAAACAGAGACAGCCACCCGGTTCCCACTCCAGCCCCGGGGGGGTGAGAGCCACGCGGCCGGGAGGCACGCGCGCCTGCCCCGCCCGCAGCGGAGGCAGGGGCCCCGCCTGCGCCCCGACCAGCGGGGTCTGACCTGGTGTCCGATGGGCGGATGAGGAACGTCGGGTGGAAGCTCGCGCGGCATAACCAGACGGAGGCCAGGCCGGGTCCAGGTGAGCCGGGTCCGGGCGGCGCGGGGAGCTCTCCGCTCTTCCAGGGGCTCTCGGCGTGGGTACCCTGGCGGGCGCAGTGCCCCCCGGCCCCCAGCCCAGCGTCTGCCTGGCCCGGCCACGAGGGAGGAACCAGCAGGCGGTCTGGGCCCAGCGACGGGGCCGGACGTGTCCCCCCAGCATACAGGCCGGGAGAACCGGACTCGGGCCCGGCGTTCAGACACAGGCTGGGTGCTTTCTCTCTGCAATCCGCTTCAGTGGAGGAACCTTTCCTTCCAAACTCCTAGTTCATTTACTTTTACTTTTGATAGTTTGCTCTACAGTACAGGCTCTTTCGTATCCTTTACGAGGAATCCAGGAAAGAACGCGGGCTTAACAAGCAGATAGATGGCTCAAACCACACACCTGTAAAATGTCATCCGCCTCTGTCCGAAGACGATAAGCCTCTGCTCTTCGATGTGCTTGTAAATTACACTCTATAGCACCCGTGACCTTGACTGGATTTCAAGTGAGGGTGCACTTCACTAAACTTTAAAATATTCCGAGTGAGCAAGTGTTTTCGTGGCCTTCCCATAACGGGACGGGTGACTTCCGCTGCCTCCGTAAGGGCCGGTCAGCACGTGGGTCACCGCAGCCCCGAGACGGAGGCCTGGGCTCAGCCGCCGGCGCCCCCGGCGTCAGGGGAGGCCCCGCGCCTGCCCTGCCTTCGCTCTCTTCCCCCCCCCCACCGGCCCCACTGAGCTGGCCGCTCAGATGCCCCATCCCCAGCAAACCGTACCATGGACACGACAGCAGCAACAAAACTACGTGACGGTCCCTGATGAACCAGAGAAAACAGGAGGCGAGGGACAGCGCCGTTGACGGCCAGTGACCAGCAGCCAATCTCTGGGGCCATCTGGGGTTTTAATCACCCAAACGCATGCCACAGTCACCTCCTCAGAGTCCCAGACACAGAAACAAAGCCAAGGTGATGACAGAGGGGGATTCTGGTGCCGCCGCCGGTGAGGGAACTGGGCCCCGTGAGCCTAGGGCTCTCCACGCGGGCTGGGGCCGCCCCCGCTCACGTTTCCAGGGACCCCACCCCCCGCATCAAATAGAGCAGGGACCTGGGCCATCTCTGCAAGCTCTGTAATCTCATGATCCAGGGGGAATTTTAAACCGACGTGAGGGACAAGAGGTGGAAACGACACCACCTCCGAGGAAATGCCCTCCTCAGCCTCCGTGCCGGCTAATGGCCCTGCAGACTCTCTGCTCAGCCCAGCCGGAGAGTGGACTCATCCCAGGAATTTGCTAGAATGTCTGCATCTTAGGAACAAGTCCCAATTTGGGTCAATTTTCAATGCAAAGGTTACTGTAAACCTTCACAGATAAATACAGTAAGAAATGGCTGCCCCCAAGCGTGTTTCTTTTTCTTCCCTGTGGAATGGAAGCAGTTACACACTTGGTAGAATTCGGGCAAATCGCCTAAGGTGGGGCCTTGCGGAAGCAGAAGGTCTGGCCACATTTTGGAAGAAACAAGTTTTTTGTGTTTTTTCTTTCCTCTACGTCTAGACCAGCCACGCAGAGCCAAAAATGGCGAATTCAGTCGACAATTTGATGAATGAGACGAGAAACTACGGCTGAATCTAAACAAAGAATACTCTATCCTGAAAGTGTCGACTTCTGAAACGTTTCTAGGGCAATGGAGCCAAGCCCTCACGGCCGCAAGGTCTGCCGGGTCCAACTCAAAGTCAATGTATACGAACAAAAGCACACAGGAGTCATTTTCCCTTCTTCAAAAAAAAGTTTGTTTCTTCCTCCTATCACTTAATCTTTGCCTACGTTTCGAATTCTTCTCTTTGAGTCACAAAGAGAATGATAACAGAACAACACTGCAGACTTCGATGTTGTGACCTAAACTACCACAGACCTACGCGTCCCAACAGACTCATTCTCTCGGCCAGTCATGCACCGTCTTCCCGGCAGCGTGCGGCTCGGGTCCACGTGGATTGCAACGTGCCCTCCTGATGGAAATGCTCCACTTTCATCACCAGCCCTGCAGCTCCACGGCCGACCTCTCCTTCATTCCTTTGCACACAGGGTCCTCTGTGCCCACCTACACCCCCCACCCCCGCCCACCGAAGCCCCCTTCAGGGCTCTCCTCCCACCATGGCTGCCCAGGACCCTCCAAGCTCCCAACAAAAACAAAGGAAGACTGTTACTGTAAAATAGAGCTACTTGAGTACCCCTGCCACAAGAAACACTGAAAACACATATTTAATTCAGGTCGAACTTGGTGACAGGCACTTTTTAAAGCTATGGGCCGACAATATGGGGTTTTCTGGGGTTGACAAGGCGTGATAGAGCTGGCTTGGGGGAGTGAACACAAAGTCAAAAGAGGTCTGTGCTTATACTTTGTTTTTGTCATCCAATGCATAATAATGTCATTCAAAGGCAGCATCATTTCTCTTGGGACTAAAGTCTGCTGGCCCGTAAGTGTCCACACGGAAGGTCCCAAAGGGTCCAGCGGTCCTGGTCGGGTGGAATGTGGTGGAGCCGCAAGCTCCTGTCCGGGCAGCGGGGGTAGGGGTGCGGCTGCGAGCAGGACACCCACGCTGGGCCCTGAAACTCTCCCGCAACTGAACAGAGCCTCTGGGGTCTGGACACGTTACGTGGACGAATTCAGCTGAGGTTTCCGGCAAGAGGCAGGCGCCCCGGCTCAGACATCGTCCCCGGATCTGTGTGTCCGCGCAGAGCCCACGCCCAGGGCTCGTTGCCAGATGTCCATTCTATGTAACACTGCTTTCAAATTAGGATACGCATTAATTAGCGAGCAAATGTTTGTATTTATTCTCCCGTACCTCCTGGAATGACTTGCAGCAAAAGCCCTGGGCCTATCTCACCAACAACTGTCTGTTAAACCAGTGAACAGTGTATGTAGAAGATTTGTGCTTTCAAAGCTGCCTTAAAACAGATGAACTCACACCATAACTACCTCCAAAAATAGAGAGAGAGAGAGAGTTTTAACACAGAACACTGATGAAAATGAAGGCTTACAAAATGAAATGCGGACCGGGAGGGCTGGATGGCCACACGAGGACCAAAGCACCACTGAGAGGGCGGTCCAGGGGATGCAGCGAGCTGAGGGGCTCTTCGCCCTGGAACCCCACCCGGCCCAGAACTCCACATCCCCACAGGCTCTGCCTCAGCACCACGCCTGTTGGCTCTGCCCAGCTTGGCGACGTGTCTTCTGAGTGACCTTCTTCACCACCCAGGGCCCGGACGCCGTCGGAAGAGCAGGGTAACGTCCTTCACGGAGTCTGAGCACCACCGACATCCCAGGGAAACAGCTCTGAAGGCTGCGGCCTAAAGGCCTGCACGCGGCTTCTTCCCGGGGCATCGAGGGACCCCACCTCCCACAGCAGCTCTCTGGGGGCCGCCGTCTTGCGCTGGGACAACTGCTCTGCCCTCCTCCACTCAGGACCTTCACTTCCCAGCCCTTGGAGGGAGCCGTGCCTCTAGGTCACTCTCGAGTGAGCATCTGAAAAGCAGCTCAGGACGGTAGTGGACCCGAGTCACACATCACATAAAGTCACGTGGGACTAAATGCTCACAGACTGACCAAGAGCCACACACGTTTTCTAACGAGAGCAGGAAACCAGGAGGGGAGCCGACAGCGTTGATGTCTCTGCTGTGCCTGGAATTCAGGCAGGGGCCACAAACTAAGGCCCAAGACGGCCCCCATCCCTGATGCTGTGTAAAGGGCACGACGGCCCCAAGGAAAGTCCCCGAACGATGGGGTGCTCGGAGGAGCCTAACCCTTGAGAACCAGCTGCACATGCCCACTTCCCACTTCAGTTACAGGCCTCTCTGAGAACCGTATGTTCTGAAGACTTGCAAAATGATGATTCCTTGTAGATCTCGGCGCAGCCGCCATGGAAACAGTACGGAGGTTCCTCAAAAAATTAAGAATAGAACTACCATATCATCCAGCAATCCTACTTCTGGGTATTTAGCCAAAGCAAATGAAGACTCTAATTCGAAAAGATACCTGCACCCCAGTGTTCACAGCCGCACTATTTACAACAGCCAGGACATGGAAACAACCTAAACGTCCATCGATACATGAATGGATAAAGATGCAGTGTACACACACACACACACACACACACACACACACACACACTGGAATATTACGCAGCCGTAAAAAAGAATGGAATGTTGCCATTTGCAGCAACATGAATGGAATAGGAAGGTATTGTGCTTAGTGAAATAAGTCAGAAAGAGAAAGTCAAATAGCATATAATTTCACTCATATGTGGAATCTAAAAAACAAACAAAAACCGAACAAAATAAATGAACAAACTAAACAAAACAAAAACCAACACCCAGATACATAGAACAGGTTACCAGAGGTGAAAGGCAGGAAGGAGGGGAGAAACAGGTAAAGGGGTCAACTGTGTGGTGACAGGTGGGAACTCACTTTTGGTGGGAGCACGAGGGCGTGTAGACAGAGTAGAAATATAATGTTGAACACGTGACTCTTATATAACGTTATCATCCAATGGGACCCCCAAATCTGTTTCTTTAATGAAAAAAAATAAAACCAGGGGGTTTTTGGTGAGAGCTAAGTATTGGAGACGTCCATTACAGCCTGGGCAGGAAGTGGCGGGGTCCCGGGGCCTCCTGCCCACTCGTCAGCCTACGGGGTCCCTGAGGGAAAAGTCCCCGTGAAGGTGGCCAGCAGCTCGTTTCAGCCAACGTGCAGTGTTACAGGCACTGAGCGGTGCTGAGCAAACCTACGACACGGGCTCAGCTCCGCCTGCAGGAGCCCTGGGGGAGCGGGTGTGCGTCACCCCCTCTTCTCTGAGGAGCAGACAGAGACTCAGAAGGGAGAGATTACAGGACACGCCACTGGACAGTGGCCGCACCAGGCTCCCCAAATCCACACAGACGAGGGCAGTGTGTCTATGTCCTCTTACCCCCGGTCTACGTCACGGCACGCCTGCACCCATCACTTAACCGAGGACACCGTCCTGGGCTCACCTCCCCGTCATTTCTGAGATGGGGGCGTTTGTCCCAGAAACGAAGGGATAGGGAAAACGTATTTCAAACCTCTGGGGAGGAAGCAAGTCTGATATGGTTTCTGAAGGTTTCAAATATCAGAAGATTTCATACATATGCATTTCTCAATGTTCAAATGATTATCTGAATATAGCAAATTTCCCAAAGTTTATTTTCCAGATCATCCACACCCCTGCTTATTCTGGGCAGAAGAAGCACAAAGGAAACTCTCCACAGAAGACGGATAAGGTACTTTAGTTCACATTCTGAAAAGAGAAGTGGGAACTGGATTGGTCTGGTTTCTCACCGACACTTGTAATGTAAGAGAGAGGGAGTGAACTCCTTGTGGTTTGGAGCGGACGCTGTTCCAAGGGGACCTGCATCCAAATGCACGGGACCGCCCAGGCTTCACCTCTGACCACCTGTGACGTCTCCTCGGAGACAGAGGTGCGCGGACTGGCCTCTGGCTCAAAGGCTTCGGGAACAAGCTGTTAAGAAGAGCACTAACATCCAGGGAGCTTGCTGAGCAAAAGGGCCGCAAGGTCTTGTCTTTGGTTTTTCTCATTTTCAAAACACCTATGCAATGTCGTGGGTGCGGAAGACTTTAACGCTCTCAAATCAAGCTTGGAACGAGCACATAAAGGAGCACAGACTGCAACAGGCTGGAGAGCAGAAGTTTAAAAATCATGATTCAAGACGATCATGGCGGCTGGGCACTGAGCCGATACCAAGATGAAATATAACCAAGAAAGCTGAAGCCCCGCCCTTCAGTTGTGCAAGCTCAGGGTGTACAGGGTTTTACACAACAGATAACCACTGGTTTTTAACATCCAGCAAGAGACAAGTGCCTGGACAATCTGATCTGCTGTGCAGCACGGAAGAACCTTCGGATCTAGCAAGAAACAAAGGGAAAGGGTAAGGAATGAACGATCATTTCCATGCTTGGTTTTGGCTTTGTACCTTTAAAAACAATATCTCGGGCATCCCTGGTGGCGCAGTGGTTGAGAGTCCGCCTGCCGATGCGGGGGACGCGGGTTCGTGCCCTGGTCCGGGAGGATCCCACGTGCCGCGGAGCGGCTGGGCCCGTGAGCCATGGCTGCTGCGCCTGCGCGTCCGGAGCCTGTGCTCCGCAACGGGAGAGGCCACGACGGTGAGAGGCCCGCGTAACGCAAAAAATAAATAAATAAATAAAAATTTAAAAATAAAAACAATCTCTCACAAATAAATTGTCAAGAAATAGAAAAGTTATTGACGTCTGGCGTAAGTATATTGTGAAAAATCTGTCCTAGTACTGCGTAAGGCTGAAAACAGATTTTGGAAATTGAAATGTAACATGGTGTGGAAAACCCTGAACGAACTTTTTGGCCAGCCCAATAATTAAGGAAGCACTGGCTATTGGTGTGGGGTATTAATATGGGATGTTACTTCTTTTGTTCCTGAGTTAAGTCATTAACTATTAACCAACCAACCCAGTTAACATTAATCAACTAGGTGTTAAATAGCCTCCTGTCATTTGAAAGATTCAAATGAAGATGCTTTTAAGATTCTGGAATTATTCTATTTCATGCTTATAAAGCATCAAGTCTGGAAGTGCTGGATGAGAGGAACGGGGGTCGTTCATGATCGTTATGATGGGCATTGATCTCTTACAACTACATTTGCAGCCCAGATTCTGTTTTGCTGACTGGTTAAACAGACAGCAGCTCTCTCCTTCTCCTGTTCTGTCAGCATCGCCCAAACAGTAAACAGGTATGAGCCTGGTCCAGGAAGCCATGGCTCCAGTGTAGGGTTTCAGGTAAAGGGCAGGATCCTTGAAGAAAAGATGACATATTTGCTTTTCACTTGGATCTACAGTCCATGACTATAGCTGGAGATCCTACCCTCATTAGAAAAATATAACAATATGATTCGATGTGAAAACAAAACCAAAGAAACAACATCCACCTCCTCCTGGAGTATAAGCTCCTCCAAACATGCTCTTAGGTTTATTAACCACATAGTTCTTACTTCTGCTTTATGTCCAAGTGTCTATTACACCTCAAGGATCATCCATTCTCTGCCCACTTGTATCTTTCTCATTCTTAATAAATTAGCTCAAAGCCCACTTTCTCCGGGACCACCCACTGCCTAGCCCAGCGGGCAGGGACCCTCTTCTCCTCTGATGTCCTGGCACCACCAGCAACCTCATACTTCCTGGAACCGAGCTCAGTGCCAGATGCTTTCCACGGGTCGTCTCCTAGGCTACAGAGGTCAGTTTTGTTAGCACAGGTTTCTGTAGAGTTTAGGGAATCAGACCAAGCTGCGTATATTTCGTCTTTCTAGCCTACAAATCTTTGACAAGGACGGCGATTGAAGGTAAGAGAGCCCCGAGCTGGCGAGGAATAAGACAGTGCAGCTGGCGAGGGATTTACCCGGCTCCCTGACCCAGGGAGCCCTGAGCAGGGAGCTTTCACTGCAGAACAAGCACAGGAGTCCCACCTTCTCACAGCATGATTATTGTCTCCCAAAAGTCGACCTCTGCTGGGTCACTCGCCGTCTCAAGCAAACGGCTAAGCTCTGAAAGGATCAGCCAGTCAGCTGCATAAGCACTGGGATCCCCTGCTCTTCAGCAGCGCTTTAAACATTACTCACCTCAGACCAGGGGGGCGACACTGGACACGCAAGCACATGACACTGCACGCACTAAAGGAAGCTTCTGGACCTAATTTGTCCGCCACGGCCCCGCCTACTCACCCGCTCACAGGCCCAGCTGCCCACCTGGCAGTGCATCTGTTTCACAAAAGCTCTGAACAATCGACTGACCCTGATGACACTCAGGTGCCCAGGGTGGAAACACAGAGCAGCGCCCTTAACCCTAAACGGGGGCGTGTAGGTAAAGGCGTTCCTCCTTGCGGGACGTCCGGCCGAAGGATTTGTGTACCATAAGCCAGGCTGGATGAAAGCTCCCCAGATAACGAAGCACCAGTTTAATTATGTCCTCAGAAAGCAGAGCGCAGGTAGCGCACGCCTCCCCGATCAGCCCAAACCCCGTGAGGACGCGACGCGCAGCATCCCAGAGCCGCTGAGCCCGCGGGCGCTGAGAGCAAGGGGTGCTCGGAAGAAAGCGATCCGGGGCGCCTCCAGGTGTCCGGTTCCGGCTTGGTGTTTTTGTTTTTGTTTTTGTTTTTGTTTTTTCCGGTACACGGGCCTCTCACTGCTGTGGCCTCTCCCGTTGCGGAGCACAGGCTCCGGATGCGCAGGCACAGCAGCCATGGCTCACGGGCCCAGCCGCTCCGCGGCACGTGGGATCCTCCCGGACCGGGGCACGAACCCGTGTCTCCTGCATCGGCAGGCGGACTCTCAACCACTGCGCCGCCAGGGAAGCCCTCGGCTTGGTTTTTACAGGGAAGAGCCAAGAGGGAGCATGCGCGGGAGAGCAGAGGGATTTCAGAAAAGAGGCGCTGGGGGCTTAAGCTAAGCGTGGGTGAGAGGCTCCCCGCACTGTGTCTGTCCCCAGAGTACGAACGAGATCAGACGCTGAGCACACGAAGCCCGAGGGGACAGCCCGGCGACACGCACGCTGCTCTAGGAACCGAGGACACTCCCTTCGAGGCAGCGAGCTGGGCTGTGAGAGGACGTTTACCGTGGAAAAGGGGGAACTGAGATGGTGCAACGCCCTTCCCCGTCCACTGGCCCAGGCTGGGGCAGACGTCTCTGCACGGGGCTTGTCCTGGGCCCTCGCTGATCTCCACCTCGGTGATGGACCTGCTTCCCTCCCACACCCGCCGATCAGCCACAGCAGGCCAGGAGGCGGCCCTCCTCCAGGAGCTGCGCAGCCGTGCGGCCCTGGATGGACCAGCCACAGTGGGGAAGCAGCGCCCGTGAGCCCTGACGCAGGCTCCAGGGGCGTCTGTGACACGCGGGTGACCCCAGTCGGCCTGACCCCGTTCACAGCTCTGCTCGTAGCTCAGTGATCTGTCTGCAGACCCTCTGGGAACGCCACCAAGCAAACACCCAGGGGTGAGGAAGCCCAGATGACGCGCAGGGACGTGGCTCGCCGGACTGGGTGCGCCGCTGGTCTCACGTGCTCAGACGCAGACCTCTTCTCCAAATGATGCACTCGACTGCCTTCTGAATAGTGAATCTGGGTTTATTATCTCCTACAGATGTTCTGCAGGCCCAGCCCGCTCCTGAGACCGTTGAAACAGATTGTCACCAACTGTCACTGACACGCAGAAACAGACATCCAGTGTCACTTTGGAATGGGATGCTCTGACTCGACGTTTCGATGTCTATTTATATTTTTTCAGGTTCTACGAAGGCAGAAACAGTTTCTGCAAGCCAATGTTTTTACTGGGGAGACGGCCGCAGAACAGCTAACTGTCCTCCAGGGGGGTCACAGGCTCGTGTTGTTCTCTCTCTAAGAACTTCTGTGTCCTCAGCATGACGGTGCCACGGCCGGAACAGGCCCCGCAACACGCCCCCTCTGGCGTTGGGCTACTCACACCCCGTTCTCCACTCGGGGTACGACGGAGCCTGCTGTGCCCCCCACCTCGCTAGAACACAGGCTCTTAGCGGCTGGAGGGTCTTTGAACCTGGACAGGACCAAGAAATTTAAATCTCCTGGTTCTTTGGATTTGATCACGTACAGCAACCATCAGCATCACTGGCTTCTGTGCCAGTCACCTTGCCAGGGAGACACACGTGTTTCCTTCTCAATGTCCTGCCCACAAGTTGTGACACAACCAGCCACCCTTGGTGAAGCCTGTCTTCCTTGTGACTTCGCTGCGGCCTCAGCCTACACTCTGCACGTCTCCACTTGCAAACGTGCAGAGTCAGCAGAGAGCAGTTGTGCTCTGTATGAGCCGTGCAGACTCGAGGATCAACTCCAGGAGGATGGCACAATACGTGCACTGCTTGCGAATAAAATTAAACTTAATAAATGGGAAGGATACCGACATGGAGACAAAATAAGGGTAAAGGAGACAGTGAAGCGGGAGAGTGAGGTTAATCTCAACACGCCTTTGGTGCAGACGGCCCTCGTGTTTGCGGGGAGGGGAAGCCCGTCAAAAGAAAAAGCACCGAGTGGACTGAACTGGACAGAGGTAAGGGCCACTTCTTGATCCTGAAACAAGAAAGAACCTGTCCTCGTGGCCCTAGCCACAGCTGTGCAGGTGGGCTGACAGTACGCGCACCTGTATCTTGACAAACAACAGTCTGCAGGGGGCTATTTTTATAAGCTACATCCAGTGCAGGCCTGGGGCACAGCCCTGAAGTGGACGGAATCACTCAGTGGAAGAGAGGCCGGTGGTCTGTATACACTCACCGCCAGCTAACCCAAAGAGAAGGCGCTAGAAGACCAAGAGTGGGGGGCAATTCTTTCATGCAAATCGTCTACACTTTTCTCAGATTTTGATAAAAATTGAGCTCCTCCCAGACTTTGGGGGCCTGGAGTGTATCTCTTTCTCTGAAGCTGGTGACACGTGGGGCTGTTGGCCTTGAGAATCACATGAAGTAAGAAGCCTGATCATAAGACACCAGATAGAAGGATGTCCCCTTTCTACAGAGACGGCGGGACGGGGCTCTCCTCGAGAAGCAGTTGGGCTCCGCTCAAGCACACAGAGAACTGGGCAAGAAGGTCCTGAGTTTCCACACCCATATTTTCAGCCTAACAGATTTTAAGCAGGTGTAGCCAAATGTCTCCTTCGGCCATCGCCTCCAATGCCAGGAAAGATCCCTGATTCCAAGTGACGTGGCCTCTCCGTGGACCCTCCAAGGTAAGCAGGTCGGAAAACATATGCTTAGGTACCAGATGGAGGTTAAGTTTCTCTGTAGGTTTGCTAACTATACACCAGTAAGTGATCATGTTTAGTTGTAGGAGGACTGACCCAGAGTCCGTCCTTGGAGGCAATATTCAGAGAGCAGGGACATTGTCTTCTATGGCCCAAGAGATGCAAGACGTGGTAGAACGTCGCGGCCAACAGAGGTGAGACCCGAGTGGCCGCAGGCAGGCCTGTGGGGATATCGTGGCTAAGCTCCCCTGCTAACTGTGCCAACACTGACTCTTCACCAGAATACGCATAAAAGGGCGCCTGCATCCAAGACTTTTCCTGGCCACCTCAAGTAATCTGAGCTTTGTCTGCGGAATTCTCGCACACACGGCCAATTCCTTCCAAAGAGGAAACACCGCAGGGGCCAGGAGAAAGATGCAGATGGCTCTGTCTCCAGCACCCCGAGCTGCAGTGGCCTTGCCTCCACACCTGAGGCAGAAATGGCGCGTCCGGTCCAGGCCCCTGAGCAGAGCGTCGGCGTGCCGGGCGGCCGCGACCGAGCTGGCGGTAGGCTCGTATCACCTACGCTTGAGGAGGATAACTGCTTACGGGATTCAGATTCCTTTCTAACCAGTGGAAGGACCTCACTTCTTTAATGCATCAGGATCTCTCCATGTCACATGCACAGAACTTGCCCCTGGTCGGGCTGAGAGACTTCTGCAACCACCAAAGCTGCAGATGCTGATTTTTCGTTTTCTTCGTAAGGCAACTCTGATCTCAGCAGTTACCTGGCTCACGCGGACTATGAAAGCCAGGTCGGTGTCTTCACCGTGGAGTCTGGGAAGGTGTGTGACAGGCTGTAAACACAGACTCCCTTCCGCCTTCAGTGGTGAGAAAGCCCAAAGACCTGTGTTCGTCCTCTCTGGGCCACGAGCTGCTTCCCTGATGGCGGGGCTGCATCGGGAGCTCTGCACGGGCAGGCAGACACGCAAGGTCACGTCCATCTGCCAGGCCCAGGAGTCCTAGACGACCCGCCCCTCGCCCGCCTTTGCTGCGAAGACACCGTCGCAGAGTCCAGCATGAAAATCACACTTTCCAAAAGAGGGTGCACAAAAGCTAATGGCAAACTTAGAACAAGGTAACTGCTTCCTAGATTTGAACCTATCCTACTCATTCCTGATAAGAGGAAAGCGCAGGAAAAATAGAACCCCCAAAGCCCAAGGCCGAGATGGAGGAAACAAAGCCTAAGAACACCGGCGTGAGAGCAGGACCGACTTTTAGTCCAAAATCCCACACTGGCTGTGGCCTCGTGCAGACCCTCCCTTCAGAGTGCAGGGTGGGGTCTGCTCCCAGCTCACCCTCAGCTCCAGCCGCTCAAGTTCTAGTTCCTGTCTCTGTCGGTCTGGTGAGGCCTCCTGGAGAATCCCCTTCTAGTACCACCCCTCCCTACGCATCCTCATGCTACGCGCCATCCCAGACACCTGAGCCAGACTGAGGGGAACCAGGTCAGACCCCTTTGCGTCGCCCATGGCCAGCGGCCCAGGCATCCGGGAGCCTGCAGCAGCAAACCCTGTACAGGGGCCTCTGGAAGAAAAGCAGGAGCCCTGCTCCACAGATATAAGGAACGAGGAGGGGTGGAGAGAGATTCCACTCATTTCTATTAACTTTGGTACATTGAGCCTCATTCAGACTGGACACAGAGGCTGTCTGTGGCGGATGTGTGTGTGTCTGTGTGCATACGTGTGTGTCTCTGTCTGAGTTCCATGATGAAGGATGACAGCTTTATAGCAATTTTCTTCTGGTTCCTTTAACACTAATTCACAGAGGTGTTCAATATCGCCCATCTTATCATGAGAGCCATACTATAAAGAATTTTGATCCAATAAGATTCGTGTAAACATATGTGTGTGTGTGTGTGTGTGTGTGTGTGTGTGTGTGTGTGTGTGTGTAACTCTAACTGGCTTCAACATGACTTCTCTAGCTTAAATAGGTGTCACCTATGTAATTTAGGTATCACCGTGGTGATACCTAAATGATATAGACCTGGTCTGTTTAATATCAACATGCTCATCTATAAAGCCCAGAGAAAATAACCCTTCCTCAGAGCCGTAGTGAAGATTAACTGTATTACTGTGTGTAAAGGTTCAAGACCAATACCTTGTAAGTTCTCGATAAATCCTTTGCCAGTACGAACGCTGCTGTGGTTCTCGGTGCTACCGCAGGTTTGTCTTGGGCACTTCTGACCCGTCAACCACAAACCTGTCAGTGGCTTTTTAAAATAAAAAATGAATTCTCCACATCTCAGGCAACATTGCTGCAGGATATAGTCCACACTCTTTAATGGGTATGGTCTCAATCTCACCGAGCCTCCAGCCTGTCTTCGTTTATTGTACGACAACCTCGGTTTGCAGCATGAGTCTCTACTGGCCTCTTTGGTTTCATATATTTAAAGAATTTCTAGAGCAATGCTCTGGATGGCAGAGCCAGAAGATAATCAAAGAGATCATTTCATCCATATTCACTTATGTGAAAATAGAGCGAAGCCACCGCCAGATGGATGCACGATGAATTTAAACCTTCTCCCTGGAGAGGGGCTTCCGAAAAAGACGGCTCTTTCCAGCGTTTGCGAAGGTGACTGCCAGGAAGGTCAGGCACACCCCTCGGCTCGGTCAGAGGTGAACGGGGCACGTCATGGGCGCTTCCCACGTCACATCCTCAGCACTTCCTCGGCCCGGGTATAAAAGCAACCCACTTCTGCCCTAAGGCACTTTGTATCTCAGCTTCTCCTTAGCGGAGGAGACTCTCTGCAGAGTGGCTGACATGAGAAACAGCGTCACGCGGTGGGGAAAGGGCTTTGGATTCGTGGTGGGAAGACAAGCGTAGCAGCCGCTCAGGGAAACGGGGCAACCTCCTCACCTCCACTGAGTTAGGTGTTAAGTGGTCAATCCGACATCATGCAGAAGTGGACTCTAGTCCACTGGTGCATTCTGGGGAAATAGGATGGGCAAAAAGAGTTGGTTCCCTCAACAATAAAGAGTGAGGTCAACAAATGATGTGGCACGACTAGGAAAAAGGGAGGGTTACCGGGAATGGGGATGTGCACCGCTTATCCCTTTGTATTTCTGGTACCTATTTTGCTCCTTTCTTTTCTTCAAAACTTTATTTTCCATTAGAGAAATTACAAAGATAAAATTCCTACTCTGCTGCATTTGAATAAGCAAATTTCTCCCTCTGTAAGATAACAAGTGGGGCTCATTTAACAGGGCAGAGTATTAAACAAAACCTTGACTTCAACCACGCTTTACAGAGCCTGTCAAAGGGTGCGCCCAAAAGTGCTGTTTCATGACAGACGATGCATGTGACTCAGGAGATTTTTTTAAAAATCAGAAAGCTAACACTTCCTGAATTTAAGGAATCTCGGATGACAATACCATCCTGCATCGATTGTCAGATTCTGAGATGTCTGACTTTGAACAGAGGGAGGTGCCTCAGGTTCTCTGTAAATAAGGACAATATGCATTTTAAATACGTTAATTAATTCAATAAGCAAAAGCACAGAGAAAAGACGGATAAGTGGGGTGAGAACTCATAACCCAAAAATCTTCTGCTGGAAATCACGCTTGAACAATTTGTCTTAGGAATTTCTGAAAGTTAATTAACAGCCAAAGAGCAGTCAATTTATCTTTTTCCCTCAGAGGGAGAAACCCTTGATTTTTTCTGAAAAATTGTTCTCGATTTGACAAGTCAGAAGAGAGTGAAGAAAAAAATTAAATCATCCTGTCAGTGAAAACATTCTAGAAGTTTCCATGGACTGCTGGTATTCATTATAAACCAGGTTTTGAGAAGTTTCCACCACCATTGGTCACTGGGGAGTGTCCAGGCAGCCCAACACACAGCGTATGTATTCGAGCCCTGTGGTCTTGGTTGGTCCAATTAAATTCACAGGGAATTAAGTTATCAGGAAGAATAGAACTCAATTTCTACCATCACTGGGCCATTTTCTTTCATTAGTCCTGCCTCTATTCTAAGAGTAAGAACCCCCGTGCTCTGGCCAATATCCACCCTGGATAATGGGATTTTGCCTGTCTCCGCCCCCTTCAGAATTTCTGCAGGAGTGAGTTTTAACTCTCACGGCCCAGGACTGTGCAGCGCTGGGGTGACCGCAGACCGCCAAGAGAGTCCTAACCCAAACAGCACTATCTAGGGGGTGGGCAAATAGTCCTGATGTTGGCTCAAAATCTGGAAAAGAGCTCTTAAGAATGATAACATGACATTTTCAGATAGAATGGGAAACTTCCGTTAGGCACCAGTCTCCACTTCCCTGATTTGTGTAATTGTTACAGCGTTGCTGTCTTGTTAAGAGCATCAGTCCTGGGATCGTAAAACTGCGATCTTCTCCCCTGGAGGACTGGCACTTGGTTTTAAGGAGCACTGCGTTCCCCAAAGCATCTGGCCTTGGGCCAGCTGCTCCATAGGCTTGAGTTTATGAAGAAGGAATCCCAAGTTACAACAGGACGATAAAACAGAGAAGGTAAGTGCGGTTGCCGGGTTCGGAGCAGTTCTGGATTTAAAACACGGGAGAACCAGGAGAATGATTCGGTAAAGGGGTGGCGTGCAGACAGCACGAGGGCGACAGAGGGGGTCTGAACCGCTTCCTTCGGTGATGAGGAGGGACCGGGGGACACTTTCTTTCGGGCCTGTGTGCCCACCAGCCCCGGGGGATCTGCAGATCGCAGGCTGTAACCTCGGAGCCCACAGCCTATCCAAGATCAAGGCCAAGTCAGGGATCGTTACGTGAGCTGAGAAAAGACTGGGGAAACAGCGCATTTACAACGAAGGGAACAAAGATGTAGAAAATGTAGAATTACAGCCGCAGCTCTGATGTAAAGAACTCGGCAACAAGGCCGACGGTTATGAAGGGCCAGTCACCGAGAGAGAACTGGACTCCTAGACGCACGCGTCCCTCTTCTGGAGCAGAGGAGTCGCCGGGCTGAGACGGGGGTTTCACGGCAGGGAGGAGGGGCAAGAGGGGTGAGGGTGACGCGCCACGGCCGTTCCCATCAGGACGGAGGCCTGGCCGGCCCGGGGCGCCCGAGAGGCTCCTGCTGCTGATGTGGACGGAGGATGAAGAATCTGCTCGGGGCCCGTCTGGGCACTTGGCTGGAGGCGATGGAGAGAGAGAAAGTGAAGTCGAAAACAGCAGGCTGCCCACCTGCTGTGGGTAAACTGTTTTCAGGGAATTCGAGTTGTAGGTTTCACTTGAAAGACCGTGAAGGCAGCAGATGGCCCCTCCCTTCTCCTGCCCCTTTTCAATCGCATTTCTGCCGAATACTGAAGACTTTTGTGAGTTTAGAGCTCTCAGCTCCCCATGCGGGGTACCTCCTAACGGGTAAGCGCGCTCCTCTCAGGTTCATTCAGAACAATCAAGAAATAACCTCAACACCCGCTTTTCTCCATTCAGCTAAGTCTTAATAAATGGAAGAAGCGCCAGCGCCTTTCTGTAAGTCGCTTAACATTTTCAGTTGACCTTTATTTTTCTTTCCTCTTCGTGTTAAGAAAAAAAAAATAGCCTTTGCTTCCTCAACTTGCCTTTATCTGTTCTTACTTTGTTGCGAGTGAGTAGTTCCCATAATCTCCTCCCAGCCTTCTCCGATTTCTCCTACTCTCTTAAAAATGGAGAAAAATGTCAACTGAACCAAATATTCTAATAAAAATCTGAGACTCCTGCCAAGTACAACGTACAATGGTTACATTTTAGTTCTCATCTTCTGGATGTCTCTGCACATCCTAGCATCTTATCGCCTTTTTTTTTTTTTTTAAAGAAACAGTGAGTACCAAATAAAGGATTTGTTTCACACACGTTCTCTCGTGTCTGATCAGGCTTTTCCCGGTTCCTTGTGAGTGATTCTCTGTGACATCTGAGACAGAGCCTGCGTCTCAGGACACCCCTGCAGGATATCGCATATTCCCAAACCCTGGACTCTCCTGGCTTCCCTTGTTCCTGGATTCCTGTCCTATGAATCTTGAGGATGGAAATTACACATGTGCTTTTAACCGAGTTTCTACTTGTAACATCCTGTCCTCAAGGAAACTGGATTTAATGGTCCATTTCTTTGTCGCGCTTTCTACAAAATGCGGTTTTCTTCTAAAGGATTAGTCATCTTATTCAGCTACAGATTTAATATTTTAAATTTCATATTTAATCATCAAGTTCACCAGTCGAAAAATAAAATAACGGAGCTCAGTCCCTGTCCCAAGCACTGCTACTTAGAGAACAGTCCCTTCCACGTCGGAATCCAACCCAAACTTGGACACCGAGTGAACCAGCAATGAGGTTTAGCTACATAAAGTCATCAGACAGCTCTTGAGAGCAAAACGCTGTTTAAAACCCTCTCCTACACACGGCACACCTGTCCTCACCTCCACGAGGCTCCGTGCTGGGAGACAGGTACCAGGAAGCCTCTCCGAGCTGGGGGTGAGGAGCTCACTGCGGGTTCAGAGCACATGCGGGTGTGCTCCCAGCTCAGCTAAAATCATGACTGTCTGTGAAGTCAGTACTTGATCTGACACGGAACCACAGAGGCTGACATTTCTAATGGGTGAAATACTGACATCTTCTATTGTCTTTGAAAGAGCCTCAAAGGCCCCAGGCCACTTTGGAGGAGAGTCAACACGGGTCCCTAAGTGCCATGCAGTCCTCGGCACAGATGCCAGTTTCAGGGTCTAATTACCTCTGCGAAAGTATCTTAGGGCAAGGTAAGGACCATTTTATGCTGCCTCAGGAAATCATAATTAATTTTGAAAACATTTAGAGTTGTGCTAAAATATTGCTTGGAAAATCCGGGTGGTGCTTTGAGGGCTTCTCATTGAATCAAAGATCCTATTGCGTCTGCAATCACGAAGGCCCTGCTAAAAGAGATTTTCACGGCTGTGGACTTCAAAAGGCTCTGTGTGGCGGCTTAACTCTCCCTCAGAGGGGCTTTTAGGTTAGGGAGGGGGCTCTGACCGCTGCTGAGTGCTGTGAGGTCCACAGGGCTGCCGCCGCCCTGTGGACCTCACAGCAGTCAGCAGCGGTGGTCGGAGATGCTATGGGCGGGGCTCTTTAATCAAAATAAATCCACGTGGCAGGTCTGGGTGCCAGCATGGAGGAGGTTTGTGGGGCAGTGGACAATTGAAGGCTCTGGTTTGGGGGATGAAGAAGTAAAGTAAAGAGGCCATTTTCAGGTACCAGAAAACCTCAGACACTTTTCAGCACCCTCTTGTTGGTTCTGGCGCTATACCACTAACACTCTGAAGCCCCAGAAGGACATCAGAGCTTCCCCCAAAATTGATGGAGGAAAGAAAGGCTAGGAGTAGGGAACGAGGTTTCTCCCCGTGGACTCACCTGCTCTCAGAACTCTCTCTACCTGCCCTCCTATCTTTAGGTTCTTCCTTATCGAATGCCTACAAATATCTGATTGTGTTGCACCGTAACTGGTAACTAACAAAACCAGTGACTGCTCCATCAGAAGAGATTAAATGAAGCAAAAGGCCAGAGGAGAGTGAAAGCCTGTTGATCCTGTTAAAATTGCACCTCACAATGACAATCAGCCAAAAAAGTGTATTTAAGTGCAAAGGACACAAATCATCTGATCGCTGCAAGTTAGAGGAGGTCATAAACTCTAAGCCATAAAGCTTACTTATCTTGACTTTACTTGTAATAAACTCTCCCTCATCAACCTTTCCCACCAGCTCCCTCCAGAATCAGTTCCTCTACTGGGATGGGGGAGCCAGGTCTGTGGATGGGCTGCTCTCCGGGCGCCAAGTGCAGGCGCGCCTCCATCCGCCGCGGCCTCTGCCTCCATCTCATCTCTGTAACGGTCACGTGTGTGGCCTCCCCTGGCCTTTAGCGGCCACACGTGGGTGTGCAAGTCTCTCCACCAAGGAGAGAGGACAGGGTGGGCTCTCCCTCCTTCTCCTGGTCAGAGAGTACCCACCCTGACATCGAATCAGAACAATGGACTCTGTCTATCAGGTCACCCTCGTCCCACATAGACATCCCACTTATTGAAGACTCATGCTCTGCGCCCTCTAAGTCACGAAAACCACTAGGTAAATCCAAGTCTACCAGTTATCACTCAATACAGAAGCGTCAGAAAGGCTCGGAATAGGAAAAGAGACCCTGCCTAGTGCCCTTAAGTTGCAAACTCTTTTCCAGGCGCCCAGGGCCTCCTGTGTGCTCCTCGCTGGGCTGGCTGGTGGCCAGGGGTCAGCCCATCTCTCAGGAGGACCACGTGGCACACAGGGTGCAGCTTGAAACTCAACACCTGCAAAGCAGCATCAGGTACCCCGGACGCAGCGGGAGCACACGCGGTGGGCGTCAGCCAGGGCTTAGCCTGCCCAAGCAGCCGGGTCCTGCGGGATGCACGGAGGACCGCGGAAGGTGCAGAAGGGGCTGATGGGAGAGATCCTGGCGACGGAGACCCCCCTACAGCCGTGAGGAGCCCTTCAGCAGAGACCAGAGAAGGCGGAAGGGGATGAAAGAAGTGTCGGGCAGGCCAGGGCGGATAGGCTGGCTCAAAAGCCACTGAGATCAAGAGATGCCAGAGCCAAAGGAGGCAGGGCAGGTGTGTAGAGGGAGCAAGGTGTGGTCTAATGCCTTTTTTTAAAACTTCCCTCACGCTGGTTTTTGACTTCTCTCAAGATGGTATGGCAGTTGTATGAGGAAAGTTACAGAAGAAAAGAAGAATCTTCGAGAGCCAAAATCATGACCCGTTTCTCAGGAAGTGGCCCCTCAGGCTGGAGCTTGATCTCTCCATAGGGTAAAACACTGGCCTCCGAAGATTAAATGATCATTTTCCCTCAGTTAGTGTGAGCCGGGAAGTCTGCGTACTCTCCTACACAGTATGTAAATAAACATTTGGCAGAGTCAACAAAGCCCCTAAAAAGTGAATTGCGTGTGAGGATATTATCAGCCTGGCTTGAAAAATAAAAGACCCTTATTGGCCGAAACTTAGAAAAACTGCTTAAAATGAAAACCATCCCTTTTTAGAAGAAAATGCATTGGCATGTGACTTAACAAGTGTCTGCCTACCCACCGTGGTGCTGTATTATTCTGGAAATTGTTTTCTCCTCTCCACAAGAACAGCCTTGATCCAGGAGTTATTTTAAGACCTACTCGTTTTTCCCTAATAAGGATACTTATCTCCCAAAAGGCAAAATGATTAAGTAGTCATGAACGGTACACTCCCAAACATCTACAGTTGCAAAATAAGCTGATCTTTACCGAGTTTGTGTAAAATAGTTTCCGTGCTTGGGGCCTTGGGCTTCACTGAAGGTGGGGGAAGGAAAGGGCTCCTTTGTGCTCACAGCCTAACCGACCTTCTCTCCTACGGGGTGTGGTTTCTGTAGCTCTGATGTGCACCTCTTCACGTGGTTTTCCCTGAAGTGCTAGATGCTCGTTCTCTAAATGGCCCATCTGACTCCCAGACAGCCAGGAATGATGTCACGTGGTACTTCTCAATATCCAGGATCAGCACTTCCCAGAAGATGAATGGCCACTCCAGCCTTTAAATCCAGAGTCCCAGCCCAGGGTCCCATGGACTGGATTCCCCGTGAACACAGCTTCCTTCCTAGCCAAGCACACCCACCAAGAGGAGATGGGAGGGGTTGTACTCTGTCGTAGCATCTCTAACGCGTGAAGAGCAGAGCTTGACCGCACATTCATTAATGACATTCATATTACATGTGCAAAAACCACAGGCAGCTCAATTTAGAAGTAATGCAGTTTTGGATTATCAAAAATAAAAAGAATTGAGGGAACAGTGGTTGACTTCGCCTTCCAAAGCGGGGGGTGCGGGTTTGATCCCTGGTCAGGGAGCTAAGATCCCACATGCCTCGTGGCCAAAACACCAAAACATAAAAAAGAAGCAATAGTGTAACAAATTCAATAAAGACTTTAAAAATGGTCCTCGTCAAAAACATCTTAAAAAAAAAAAATCGAGAGTCTTGGAACCTCAGAGACAAAGAACAGATTGCCTGAAGTTCCTGCGCCACGGTTAAGACTAGCTAAAAGGAGCAAACATTCACCGGGGTCTTTCCGTGGACCAAGCATATGCTAAATTCATCATTTCCCGTTAAGAAAACTCTTGTCCACCGGTGTTGAAACCTGACTGCAGAGGCAAGAGATTGTACCAGACAAGGGAGTGAGAGAGCGCCCTTCTGACTGGAGGACACCATTCGGGGGGCTCCAGGACCCAGAAAGCAGCCTGATTCACAAACATAAACCCCACTGACCACGCACGCAGAGAGACATCGTGCGACGATAATAATAATGTCAGAGATTCCTCCACCTGCACCGAAAGGAAGGCGTGGAGAGGGGCAACAGCGGAAGACCCTCGACAAGTGTCTCAGAATAAGCGTGGGACAGCCGAGTGGTTTGGGCATGGCTGTGCTTTGCTCCCCCCGCCCCCAGACCAGGTCCTGCCTTCTCTGTTCCCTCTGTGTCCGGGGCCTTCGTGCCGGGTATGGCTGGAGGGATACGGAGGTGGATGGGTGACCCTCTAGTCTTCTCTACCTCTGCTCACAGCAGAGAAACATCTTTACCTTTCGGACTGTAAATCCCTCTTTATCATTGACAGGACAAATCACGCAAGGACCACAGAATTTTTCTCAACAGGAAATTATCCAGACTCTGCGTAAGACCAAGATCCAACACTCGCGCTAGAAGAAAGACGTTAGAGAATGGTTTTCATGGTCTCTGAGCCTGTGGCCACACGCACACAATCTGGAGGCGTTTAAAGGAAACAAAGAGGGTGGAAATGAAGCAAAATAGCAACCAGCTTTGCAGCATGTCCCACCGAAGCCGTTGAAACGGCCACGGTGCAGGGGTCATGTCTCTAACTCTGCGACCTCATCAGAGAACTGCAACCCGGCGGGGGTCGGCCGGCGCGGGGCTCACGCCACAGGACCAAGTCCAGTCTCACGTAAATTCCTGGAAGACGCTCGGCCCAGGCGGGGCTCGAGGTCTAACTGCTGAAATCATCATCTGTGGTGTGTCTCAAACACTTATGGGCTTTCTGATGAAAAAGAACATCCATAAAACACTTCTGGGGATGTATTTTTAATAATCATAAGGTTCAACTCACCGCCTCTGTTAATTTGAAATCATTCTTTGCAACTAAATTCGCTTGAGATCCTTCCTCATCCTAAATCCGCAAGGAAACTCAAAGTGGCAGCCGGCGCGTCCGACCGGGCCCGTCGTTCTACTCACCTTGGAGCTGGCGGCCCTTGTACAAATCCCTTGTTTTGGTCGGATGAGCCCTGGCCGTGTTGTCACATTTCGGCTGTTCGTACCTACGAGGAGGGGAAGGAAAGAGGAAAGAGCGAGCTTGAGACACTGAGATGCGGGCTGCCCTCCACACCCGTGTGTTCACACCGCAGGCTTCCTCGGTCCCCGGGACACTTTGGGCGTCTCATCCTCACGTTACAGTGCTCGGGATGTATGACCTCTGGGGACCTTTGTGGCAATTTAGTACATTCTTCACAGCCAGTAGGAAGAAGCGGGGCGCACAGGGCTCCGTCCCTGCACCCAGCGTCTGAAACACAGGCTGTCGAGTGGCTGCCGAACGGCCCTGCCTACGACGGGATTCTGACACGGTTCAGGGTGGGGAGGGGCTGAGGAGGGGGAAATGCGAGAGCACAAGCACTTAAAGCACTAAGTGAGGGCAGGGTCACAGCCCCCCGCCCCCCCGGGGAAGAGTGCAAAGTCTCCGAGAGGAGCTCAGAGTTCTAGACGGACGCATCACTCCAAGACCAACGAATGCAAAATCTCACTCCCGAAGCTACAAAAGGTCGTCTCGGGGTTCAAAGAACACAGAGTGTGTTCCGGGCCCACGGAGCCAACGGGAACAGGGTGGCCCTCGGTGCCTGAGCAGGCGGGACGCGGGGTGCCTGCCGGCTCCTTCACTTCGGGGATACCAGTATTGACAGTGATTCTGGATGATCTGCCGGCTGGGCTCCAGATCCAGGCCCAGGCGGACAGCTTGCCCGGCGGAGCCTCCTTCAAGGCTCTTTACAAAGCCCCTCGGGTGGGACACTGGGGAGACTCCCAGCACCTGCCCCTTTGGTGGGAGGCCCATCACCAGGGGAACCGCCCGTCTTATGGGGGCACAGGCCGTTCCGTAGCGTGCCTGGCAGCTGTGAGGAGCTGCCCTTAGGGCTCTTCATGCGGCCTCGGGGGTCAGGAAAGATTCCTGGAAAATGTGAACGACAGTCAGAGGCGGTCAGGGTGGGCGCAGGAGGGGTGGTCGGGTCCAGGGGCTGCTGATTTTCAGGATGTGAACAAAGTCCCCTTGAGGCCTCACCCTCTCTTGCCGCCCGCTTCCTTTTCACTCTCTCAGAAAGAGATGTGAGATCATGTTTACTTCATAGGGATCATTTCTGATTCTTATTTTTCATCATTTCTTGTTTTCCCACCCTAGGAAATAAAAGAATGACATTTCTCGCTGAAGGGATCCTTTCTCGGCCTCCCTCCCTGGCGCCCGGAGAGCCGGGGCCGGTCTTGGAGGGTCGGGTCCGGCGCGGCTGAAACACCGCCAGGGCACCACAAGCTCCTCCAGCCCCTCACGCCCTGAATAGCCTCTTTGATACCAGAAAACTCAACACCCCACTCACACAAACTTAATATGCCTTTGTGAAACGTTGTGTTTGAAATTAAAGAGTCCCCGACACACTCCGGCTAACAGCAAAGCTATCACGTTTTCGCCAAAAGCCATTAGCTCGTATCCTTTTGAAATGCAGTGGGGTTCGGTGCAGATGGCATTGGAAGCACGGTCACAGGAATGAACGGGGGTGAAGGGACCTCTTACCCACCTGGTGTCTCCTCTCCCACCTGGGACTGAGACAGGTAGGTAAGGAGCCAGAAATTCCGTAGGGGAACATTCGGGAAAGAAGCCAGGTAACGGAGAGATGGCTAAGAGCTCGCTGTCGCTCACGCTTGTTAAATCTGGGGAAACTGAGAACATGCTCAAGACCGAAAACTCCTCGCTTCAGACTCTAGGTCAGCGTCCGTGGGGCTGGGGAGGTTGGAAATGGTGCCCACGCTGGCGCTGACACCTTCACAGCCAGCAGCCCGTGAAATGTGAGCTGTGAAAGAACAAGCAAAGTCCCAGCTCCTAACCAAGCAGGTACAACCAGGGATGGGGCCCCCGCGGAGGCCGAACGGCCCAGCCACCGCCTGGGATGTTTCATCTGTGAGCACGTCAGCCACCGGCTGTTCTGTCACGTTAAGAAGTTGGAACGTTAGTATGAACTCTGTGTACAGCCTGTCAAAGGCGTGGGCTCAACGCCGGCATCCCCCCCACGTGGTGATAAGAAATCACAAAACCGCCGACCCCACTCGGAATCTTTAACTTCGAAGCCGCCTGGAAATTCACCTGACTGTGTGATCACCCGGGTTCTGCTCCGTATTTGGGCTGCAGGTGTCTCAAGAACCCCAGCACTGACGCTGATATGAAAACCTGCGTTTAAATGACAGCATCCTGCTCCTCGTAAAGAATACTGTGACTTGCGGAAATGACCCCCTCGAGAAACAGAATCAGTGCCTTTGAAGATAAAGCCATTTAAATTGTGCTGACCTCTGTCAGCAGCCTTTTCAAAGTGTTTATTTTAACCTATTTGCATAAGATAAGAAAGCACATCTCTTAATCGTCTGGTTGCCCGTCAGATACCAGGCTCTCTGCCAGGGAGAAATTCGATTTCACGCTCACACGGCCAGCAAGCCGCGTGGGCTCCACAGGCTGGGAACGGGGTCCTTGTGCCAGGTCAGAGCAGCCTGCAGCCTGATGGCAGGTGGACAGACCCTCACTGGCCATCAAGAAAGTGAAAGAGAAATGCCCCCGTTCTGGGCGCTAATGTAGTAGCTGGCGGTCAGCCTGAGCCACGCTTAACCCGAGAGCTCACACCAGCTCTCCCCTCTATCAATCAGCGACCAGGCTGGAACCTGCCCCCCTCCTCCCAGGTCCCGTCCCACCACGCGTGGCCTGGGCTCTGGCCTGCAGGGGCTCTGAACACCTCGGCCAAGATGTCAGTTTTGACTCAAAAAGGCAGGGAGACCAGCAGATGCATCAGCACCCGGTCCAACTCATGTTTCTACCTGATGACCAACCCACCGAGAAATTCTGCCCTGTAGCTGCTCTCTGCCTCTGTGTTTATTGTCTTTGGCACAAAGCCTGTAACAAAACGTGTGCTTTGTAATTACCTTTCATGACGACACAAGGAAAGGAGGACTAGCTTATAAGGAGGATGCATTTTATATTTATGTCATCTTGCTGTTCTTGGATTTTTAAATTATTCTCCCCCATCAGAAAACATAGAGAACGATTGGGGGGCGGGACTTGAACTGTCTACCCAAATATAAATCAAAACTATAAAGTATCTCCCTGGAACGGCTTATTTCAGAAAAATCGCAAGAAAGTAGCATTTATGCACCAGAAAGTATTTAAACAATAACACAGAAGACTTTCTGTGACATTGCTACTCAATCACAGTAGAAGCAGGGGTAAGTGAGGGCTGGGGAAGCTGGCCAGCATCTCATAAGATATGCCTTAAACTTGATGATTTTGACTGATTTCCCAGTATCCATGTAGAAATCTGTTTAAACCAATTCCATTTTTCTTGCCAGTGATGGGTTTAGCTGTAGTCATATGATCCAATTACGGCCAATAATCCATGACTTAAGTCGGCTAGGGGACTTTTAGGAAAGGCTGTTTGGTTGCTAAGAAAGAGAGAGATGAGCTGTACGTCCTCTGAGCGTGTGGTGTCTGAATGAGATGCCCGGATCCCTGAAGCCATCTTGTGACCATGAGGGGAGTCTGTCCGAGGGCAAAGGCAACACACTGAGGGTGTCAGAGGAAAGACTTGGGAGACTCTATGTCCTCAGTGACATCACCAAGTCATCGCACCCACTGAAAGGGAAATTCTTCCATCTCTGCACCTCTTCTTTAGAGTACATAGTCCCTCCCTGTTTATGCCTATTTGTCAGATTAATCACTAACAGAAGTGAAGAGCTTCCTAATCGATACATCCTCCCTTTTGACCAAAACGTAATTAGATTCTAGCTCTGGGACCTACGCTGTCGGGGGGCCACACTGCCCCCCCCCCCGTCTGGAATGCCCCCCGCAGACATCGTCGGCTGGCTCCCCGGATTCTCGTGGACCGGAATCCAACCTCAGCATTTTGGGAGCCCCCGGCCGTCCCGCTGAAGTTGGCCCCCTCCGTTCCCTACTTCCTGTATCTTGTCCTCCGGTGCAGCTATCACAAGCCGGCGTATTAACTCACATCCAGCTTATCTGCTTACGTGTCCGCTTTGTTCCCGGAACACCCCCAGCCCCTGGAGCGGTGGTGCCTGCAACACTGAGGCATTTCAGACGTTGAGTGAATGAAAAGTGAACCTCTGGGGGACAGGGAGGGGAGTGTTTCTCGGAGCTTTGAGAGAGCGTATCCTTTCTGTGCTAAACTCTGTCACACGTAGAACCTGCTCTGCGTGGCCTCGGGGGCCCAGGGGGTGGCCCCGTCCGTGCCTGGGTGCTGAACGATGGGGTCCAGGGCCCTCCCTGATGGGCGGCAGCCTGGTCGGAGGGTGACATTCTGGCCAGTTAGAGTGAGGGGAGGCCCACTCTTCCCCCTTCCACGGGGAAGGCCTTTCTTGCTGTCAGAAAAGCCACATTATGTTGTCACGGCTGCGTGATGCTTCTAGAAGCCAGGACAGGAATCAGGCCAGAGGAAGCTGGAGCCCTGAAGATGCAGAGCAGAGAGAACATAAGTGGCTCACAGACACCGCGTCCTTTAACTGCAGAAATAAGCGGAGCCTCTGTCCCCGAGAGCATCGGGAGCAGTCACATTTAAGACTGGTGGGCCGTAAGGACGGCTCGGCCCCGATGGACGGAGCCCTGCGGGAAACGTGCGGGTTCTGACGCCCCCCTCGCTACCGGCCTCAGTTCTGATGGTGTCGGGGTCCTGACAGCCAGCATCGGAGAGGATGAACAGAGGAATGGAAGAATGAGAGAAACGGACAGCTCGAGTCTGAGGGGTCTCCTTCCCTGGGTCTAATTTAAGTCTGTTTCTTGAAACGCAGAGAAGAGGGAGTCCCTCCGTCCTATACAAAAAATAGGGAAAATGAGAACTTGGTACTCTGTTCCAAGAAAGTCTGGGCAGAATGAAATCAGGACAGACGGTGGGGAGGAGGGCTTCTTGTGTTTCTCGTCTGACTGTAAGATAAAAATGTTTATAGGTTCTACAGGGACAACGTGATAAAGCTGACCTCAGCATCCGAGCCAGCCTGCGGAGGCCTGGCTCTGACCGCGTCAGGACTTTTGCTGGCCGGAGCTACGAGATCGTTCTTAGCGCCCGTGCAGCTGGGCCTGGGGAACAAACAGCCCAACTTAAAGTCACAGTCCACGAGCCTGAGTTTGAAGTCATGGAAATGTCATTTCCCAAGAAAGGTTTCTTAGGAAAGGGCACCCCTCCGTACAGGTGCGTTCAGGAACGAGAAAAGCCATTTCTCACACAAAACCTTGGGAAGACTCACGTGCTCTTTTATGTTGGAAACAATCTCCTACGGCCACCCGCAGAGGGAACCTCAGTCTCTGGCCCGGACACCCCATCGGGGCCATCGGCGTGCAGGGCAGGCCACCTGTCCGGGGCGGCTGGGGCCTGGGGTTCCCATCCTCGAGGGGCCTGGTCTCCCGAATGAGCCAGATGGGGCTCCAGGTGCGGCTGGACGTTCCCGTGAGGAAAAGTCCGCTGGCTGCCTGTCCTTCGAGCCCCCGGAATCTACATGGGCGCGTCTCCCCTTCGACACGCGCCATGGTCACCCTTGAGAAATTGGGGGAAGTATCTTCGGAGGCGTCAAGGTGCTTCACGCCTCAGTGCTGCGGGGGGAACCAGGACTTAAACTGCGTCTCACGTGCGAGGTAATAGTGTCCTTTACCTGTAAACTACTTTTATACCAATCTGTGAAAAACCAAAGGTCAGTTCATATGGCCAAGAGCCGCAAAAACACCCTGGCTTGTTCACACTATTTCCAGGAACAAATACCAGGTCTTCTCCTGGTGCTACTATAAAATGACTTGCTTTGCTCGGACTCACGCAAAACATGAACGAACGGGTCGGTGTGTGTTTCAGACCCTGGGCAACTACTGTTGCCCCTGACCTCAGCACCCTCTTTCAGTGGTAATTTCAGGAGACAGGTGCCTCTGGACCACAGAGAGCTGTCCTGTGAAACGCGAGGTTCCCTTTGCCAACACCGGGGACAAAAGCAGCTGAGGTGATAGATGATACATTCTAGGTGCCCACCCGAGCCTGGATACCAGAGCCATTTTTCAAACTTCCAGCCTCTGCATGAATACAGAGAGGAGCAAAACAGCCTAAAAGGTCTGTCTTCTCTACCCTCGCGCCATCGCTGGCGTCGCCAGCTCCTGGTGACGGCAGGGAGGTGGGCTCCCGCGGGCACAGGCGTTCGTGCCGCACTGAGAAGCGGGCTGAGGTCCGGGGCATGGGCATCGCATCCGCGGCGGGCGAGCCGCGGGGGCTCTGCGTTCCGGGGTCTCCCGGCCGCACGGAGCCTTACCTGGTGGACGTGCCCGGGATGGGGCGGCCGGTGTCCACCAGGACGCACCAGCAGTAGCCCGTGGACGGGTGGCACTGCACCGGCTTGTAGAGGCCGCCGTGGGCGCACTCGGGGATGACCACGTTGTCGTTCTTGGGGTGCCTGGCCTCCTCCAGGGCCGACTGCTGTTCCTGGTCACACGAGGACACTGCGGCGAGAAGGAGACACGGGTGAGGCCGCGGCTGGCCACCCGGGGAGCCCACGGGGGCAGAGGCTGAACGGGAGGCACAGGGGCCGGCGAGGAGGGGTCAGGGCGGGCGGTCAGCGTCCACGGGTGGATCTGGCGCCCCGCGGACGCCCGGAGGCCACAGGCGGGAGCCAGGCCCCAGGCCCGGCCACGGTCCTCGGCTCTGGGTCGCCGTCAGGGGCCCGGGCCAGCAGGCACGTGGTCCAGTCCCGGCGAGGCCTCGCGGCGCCTCCCGCTGCAGCCGGGTGTGCTGACGTCACTCTCCACACCCCCCGGAGGGTCCTGGAAGGGCAGCCCCCCACCCGCCCTGAGGGCTGACTGAGGCTGCGTCTGGACATCCCGGATGCAGTATCTCCAAACGGGCTGCGTTTCTGGAAATTAGTCAAGAGGAAGAAGATGAGGGACCTTGTTTTAAAGCTGTGTCCGGGGGTTGTAGCTCTGAAGCTCATCCACATGAAAACTAAGCGATCACTTAAAACAATTCCAGGACCGGGTATTTCCACGTATAAAGGCTTATGTCTTTTTATGTTAATACATTCAGTTTCTTTTTTGCGTCTGGACACGAGCTAACTTAGATCCACCTTCCGCCCCAAACAGACCGAGAACGCCTTCGAACCATGTCAACGAGTCCCTGCTACTCAGTGATCCTCAGGCGGTAATGAATTTGAGTCAAATAAAGGTGAGGAACACTGGATGCCTCACTAGAGAGCCACACGAGCTTTAAAACATAACCCAGAGAACACTGGGCACAGAATATTCCAACTGTTCCCGTTCTGCATCCTTCCAGCCCAAATACATGGCATTCGAAATTCACAGCAGCGAACTAAACCTCCTCGTCACTCGTGTTAAAGGATTCCAAATGTGGGCGCTTGTTTCCAGTTTCCGCCCTCGGAGTGGGGTTTCTCCGGGCTTGGCCTCCGCCCCGAATCAGAGCCATCGCGAACGAACAGGCCACCGCAAGACCTCTCACCCTCGGACCCAGGGCTGTCTCAGAACAGGCTCTCCCTCACCTCAGCTGTCTTGGGGGATCGAAAGACTCTTTGGTTTCCAGGCTCCTCCGTAAAAGGGAAAAGAAAACAGACAACGTATTGGACGAACATATTTTAAATAAAATCTTTAGAGCGATTTCCTGCTTAGAAAGTCATTTTCCACAAATTATGTTTTAGCCTGCTTTGAAACGAACTGACTGCAGTTTGCAGGGGGGGTTATGACTAGATGTAGCGCCACACAGGTGGCGAACCCCCGGACGCTGGGAAGGAGCGTGCTTCTGTGTCAGCGCTGCCGTGGCTGGTGATGGTACCTAGGGGTTAGGCACCTGACTCAGGTGACAACTCAGGTTACCAGGCCGAAGGGGGTTCCATATGCAGTGTGTCACAGAAACCCTGTTTCATAAAGCTTAGCTCTCACTTTCATTATGTTGCCAGCACTGAAAAGATGCCTGAAAATAATTCTTTTTAACTGCCTGGCGTATCACAGGCACTCAATAAATCGGTTTTGAGATAACTCACAGTCATGACATTAACAGTTACAAAACCACCTAGATTTTCTTTCCCTAGTAATTCCATCTACAGTCTGAGGATAGTCACATGTACGTTTAATGCTGTGACTAGTTCATCTACTGCCCGTGTTGTCGGATGCTGCTATTGTGTGAGCATGGCATCTCTGCACACGTCCCGGAGGGACACAAAGGGACGGGGCACCTGGGATTCTCCCCTCACTCTGACTCAGAGGACACTCACAGCGCTTCCTCCTTGGCCGACCTCAGCCTCCTGAAAATGGACGAGGAGGGTGGAAGCTGCATTGCTGTGTGTCCAGACTGACGTCCTGTAGGATAATCTCAAAGCCCAGGGTGGTTCAGATCTCACAGTCATTCTACGTTGTTTAATGAACACGAGAGAAGAAGGAAGAAATGGCCCTCGAACCACGCCATGCGGTTCTGTTCCTACCAGCGAGGGCCCTGGTCCCTGCTACGGAGACAGCCCTGCACCCTCAGCTCGCGCCCCCTTTAGGCAGGGATGCGGTCTGTGAGCGCGCGGGCCAGGGACCAGGGCCCGAGCCCACTGCGGGGCGCTGAGCTGTCTTGAGCTGCCCTCTGCTCTCCGAGGCACCCATGTAATTCCACTAAATTCCCTGTGGCTTTCATTTCCAGAAGTGGATCTTTTTGGGGGGGGGTCGGGGCAGGCTGCAAATTAAAAGAGTTTTAAATAGCAAAGTTATGATTCTAAATCAGTCCAACATCAGGATCGGGCATTTGGTTTCCGTCGGCGGTCATGCTGTATTGACTGGTGCACTCAACAAACATCGCGCCAGGCGCTGCTCTGGGTGCTAACAGGGTACCCGTGTAGGGGATTTCTAATACACAGTTCATCTCTAACACGCACAGAAAATGAATGGTGCTGCATTTCTTATAACAGCACCACCCAGTTTTTTAAAAATTTCATACTGATTGTTTCCTATAAGTTCTGTACTTTTCTATGCACTCTGGATTTTGCTCAGCAAATAGGTAGATACATAAATCAAACCGCCCCCTGTGTTACAGGGTTAATTTAACGAGGCTTTCGCTCCAACTGTGACTAGGAAACTGGCTTGGAATCAAAATGACAATGACTCACATTTCCTTCTGAAGTGACCGATTCGTTACTTTAGATCGTGGGGGCAACCTAAGGAGGATAGAGGCTGAGCTACACGTTTTCAGAGGCAACTGGTTCCTGTCTTTTGAAACCCTCAAAGTAGCAGGTCCGTCCCTAGCTGGAGTTCCACATGCAGGCGGCTCAGCTGATGGCGGGGCCGCCCCAGGAAGCTCTCCTGGGGACACACTGCTTCCTTTCCTGAGCACTTGGCCCTTTTTCAGAAGCTTTACTAGGGAACAGAATTTATGGTGTGACTATCTGGGCACAAAATGCTTTCCATGCTCTATCCAAGAACATACTGTATCTATAGAAATAGTTCTGGAAAATTCTTGAAATGGCCCTTTTGAGGATTTTACATCATATTTGAAGGCTCATCATAAGCAAGGTCGTACTGATTGAGTCAACCACCTCTTAAAATGTGCTGAGAATGTTGTAAAATACGGCAGACATCGTTGCCAAGTCAGAAGAGATTCTGTGTCTGTTTATATAAACATCCTGGCTGAAGTCAGAACCGTTCACTTATGCAATTTTATTTGGTAAACCTGGCTCCGTGTGGGGAATTCAGTTTCTCTTATGGGAGAAATTCAATTACATTTTACATTTTAGGGCCATATGGAAGGAAGTAGATCTTCTTTAAACAAATTCATGATGGTCCAAGGGAGCAGAGGCTAAAGGGCTGTCCCGTCTATCTGTTTAAAAGTCACCCTCCTCGGGCTTCCCTGGTGGCGCAGTGGTTGAGAGTCCGCCTGCCGATGCAGGGGACGCGGGTTCGTGCCCCGGTCCGGGAAGATCCCACGTGCCGCGGAGCGGCTGGGCCCGTGAGCCATGGCCGCTGAGCCTGTGCGTCCAGAGTCTGTGCTTCACAACAGTGAGAGGCCCACATATCACAAAAAAAAAAAAGTAAAGAAGTAGGGCTTCCCTGGTGGCACAGCGATTGAGAGTCCGCCCGCCGATGCAGGGGACGCGGGTTTGTGCCCCGGTCCGGGAAGATCCCACGTGCCGCGGAGCGGCTGGGCCCGTGAGCCGTGGCCGCTGAGCCTGCGCGTCCGGAGCCTGTGCTGCGCGTCCGGAGCCTGTGCTCCGCAACCGGAGAGGCCACGACAGTGAGAGGCCCGCGTACCACAGAAAAAAAAAAAAAAAAGTCACCCTCCTGAGACAGCTGAGCTCTGCCCCATCCCGCTGGGGCCAAAACGAGATGGCTGAGGGGAAAAGCTCCTGGAGCGAGATTCTCTCCGGCAAAGATGGCCCTGTTCTGTGCAGGATGTTAATCGCGCCTGGAAATGGAGATGAACGGCCAACAAGCCGTATTTCATCGCACTGGAAGCTCACCCAATCACTGAGACACACGGGAACAGGACTCCAAAAAGACAAGTACCAACCATGTTTTAGAAAATTGTCAGTGAGATCTCATCACATGGTAGGAAAAAGCACAGAAAAGGAGACCCTTCAGAGGAAGTAAAAATGGAGAGGACCAAACAACGATGGTGGAAATAGGAGAGAGGGAAGGAGGGGCGGTTGAAAGGCGCATGTGAAGTTCTAGTCACGACTGGCTGAGGACCCGGTGAAAGCGTGTGTGCCGGTGGAGAGGTCTGCAGCTGGCTGATGGGTCAGGGTCGCAAAGGGCACCAAAGCTGGAGTTTTACAGTAATTATCTCATGAAAAGTTAGGTTTGAATCCATTCCAAAAGGATGTCCTCCAATGGATAAAAATAAAGTTTGGGATTCTGGAAATACTTCAGCAAGAAAATAAAATAACTAATACTCACAAAATTCAAATTATACCATCCACTTTAACAGGTCAGAGGAAAATATTTACGTTTTCTTTCCTATTCAGACGAGATCAGGCACGTTCGGGGTGGTATGACCAACCGTGACTTCTTTGCTATTGGGCAGGGCTTTAACTACATAATTTTCTCTTATACTGAATGTTGAGGAGTTAATGTGTGAAAGAAGAAGAACTGAAAAACTGAACAGAAGGAACTTTAATGTGGGCATCCAAAGGAAGGTGAGCTGTGTCGAAAGAAGCCACTGCATTTGTCCAAGAAAAACCACCCGAGGAGAGTCCCCACCTGAGGGATATGTTGCGGGCAAAGGGAGAGTCGAGAGAGTTACTTAGAATTGATGATCGCGTTGAATAAAGATTGTTTTCCTAAGGAAAGAGCCCTGAACATAATTTGAGGTGAAAGAAAAAGAAAAACAAAGCCTCTGCAACAGATGAGGCTCGTGTTCCTAGAGAATCAGGAAGTGAATACAAAACTCCTGGCGCAGTTATGGGACGCGGGTGGCTTTTCTGAGCCAGCTTCATGTCGTAGGGGCACAGGTCAAGTTCTGGACTAGGAGCCAGACTCTGGTGGTTCTCCAGCCTTGCATTACTGGTCTCACAAACTTTAGCAAAACTCTCATCTCACAGAGTCGATACCCTCTTCTGTCCTGCCTCACGGGTCACTGTGGTTGGTGGAATCACAGGTGCAAAGTGGAAAGGATTTGGGCGAATTTATTATTATTAACACTGAGCAGAAGTTTAACATAACCCATTAGACACAGAAACACAGAGAGCAAAAGGTCCTATGAAGAGCAACCAGAGTCATAACCCCAAAGAAAACTTTACGTGTATTCAGCATCCCAGATGTAGACTTCTTAAACCACATCTTCAGCACCAGAATTGGGGAAATACTGGGTTGAACTTCTGGATTCATTAACACCCACGCTTATGCTGCACTGTCCTAGTTAATTACCTGACCCATCCAGTCACGGTACACAACCGAGTCTCAAGTAATAGACGGGAATTAAAATGGATCAGATTGCAGCTACAAGTTCTGCAGTTTGTGTCTGGTAAGAGAGATGTCTGCTCACTTTCAAAATGATATATGTAATTTGTCACGCTCTCCACTCTCCACATTCTTTACCAAAGAACCACCTTCCATTCGGTGTATTAAATCCATTCTCACCCAGGGCACTGGCTTTGCCGCAATCTGGACGGTTCTTTTCTTGCCTCAGCTTAACTAACTCTCCTGCTGGTACTGTGACCCTTGACCCTACACGGAAATGCGTTAACTCTTCAACATGATTATGGTGGTTGCATTGAGCTTTCTTCTATGATGGATTTTGTTTCAGCTTTTCTAGTTCCAAGCAGTTGTGTTTGTGCCTTCTCTGATGCTATGCGCTTGTCAAGGTTTCTGGCCTGGATATTAGTCTCCTGGGCTACACACCCCATTTTAAACAGAATCCTGAGAAGTAATTAGCACTTTCGTGGTATCCGCCTCGGTGTTTTTTCATTATCGTATTAGACTAGAAACATGAGTACAATTCCAATCTGCTTCTGTCAATTTTAAGCTCTGCAATTATATAACAATTCTGTATTTTTAGTAAAGCTACCTCTGTAAATTTGGTACAAGTTCCATTAAAAAATTAGTTTATTTCCCAAACTAGCAGATTTTAGTGACTTAAAAGGTGTCTGACGGTCTGTTCAAGTAATCTGACAACCGAAGGGAATTAGATTATAGATGATAACAAATGGCTGCCAGACATTTACAAACTCAAAGGAAAAAAGACACTCTTAAATGAAGAGCTCTTTAAACGGAGGACACTTGATTTTAGTGGGATGAAGCCTGAAGCCTTTTTATAGGCAGCGATAACAAATTGTGTCCGTTCTAAAAACGTGGTCTTCAGATCTGGCCGTATTTCAGAAGGACGCCCACTGCAGCTGTCAGTTTTGTGGTCAGCTCTCCTTCTTAAGGGCTTCCCGTTAATATTGGGGGTTTTATGGCAGACACAGAAAACCCTACCCACAAAATGAAAAATCTGGTAACCTGGACGCTATTAATACATTTTATAACTTATACTCACCGAAAGACACTATTAAGAAAGTGAAAAGGCAAGCCCCAGACAGGGAGAAAACGGTCGTAACACACACATCTGACAAAGATTCAGGTTATGTCAATAACCCCTACAAATCAATAAGAATGACAAATAATCTAATTTAAATTGGGCGAAGACTGAACTGACAATTCCAAATGAAAGGTATGTGATTGAACGGTAAGCGGTGAGAAAACTGCCGGGCGTCCCCAGTCCCCAGGAAAATGCAAAGTAAACCCACGGGAGGTACCTCCGTGGGCCTGCGGGAGGGGCCCCGTTGACCCGCACCCGAGGCCCCCACGGCTGGCAAGGATGTGGACCAGCGGGGACCCTCCTGCGCTCCTCACACAAGTGTGAAGTCTACGCCAGGTGTTTACCCAAGAGTGCTTAGAACACACACCCACAGAGCGATGAATGCAGAATATGCACAGGGCAGCTTCACTCGTCACAGCCCCCAAACGGAAACAACTAAAATAGCCACTTACTGGAAAATGCACAGATCGTGGTACATGCATACAATACCCAATTGTGCATATAAACTAGAGAATAAATGGGTAACAAATAGGACCAACAAGAGTGAATCTAAAAACTATTATAACGAGTAAAGAAGGCAGAAACCAGGAGTCATATGGGGCCATCTTCCATTTATACAAAGCTCTAGCCCGGGTGAAAGGATCGTCGAGAGTGATGGAACCGAAAGTGGCGGTATAGCCTCCAAGGAGGCCTGGCCCCGGAGAGCCTGAGAGCGTGGGCGGCGGTGGAGACCTCCTGGCCCTGGGGGACACACACGCTGCAGCCCACCTCCCTGTGCAGACACGTTCCCGATGGACAATCGACGCCTGAACGACGCGTAACAAGTTCTCTTAATACAAATAAAACAGGGATCCTGAGGTATGAGAAAATATCGACCACGTGTTAATGGGCCATATATTTATTTTCCTTTTTGGTATTTCTGAAGACGGAGAGTATCTCGGATTCAGTGATAAACCAGATACCCGTGCGAGTCCATCGCGGGCTCCCAGGAATAGTACTTAACAAATGCGTAGTCTTTTCTTTCTTTTTGTCCAACAGGACGTGGCGTTCCATTGCCCGCTGAACAAACACAGCAAGCTTGACGTTACACCAGTGAGGCCAGCTTTGGTCATAATAAGGCTCTCGGTCAATTAGGAGACTGGGATTGACATATACACACCACTACATATAAGACAGATAAGCAGGAAGGACTTCCTGCAGAGCACAGGGAACTCTACTCAATGTTCTGTAATAACCTATACGGGAAAAGCAGCTGAAAACGAAGGGATACATGGATATGTTTAACTGATTCACCCTGCGGTACACTTGAAACTAACACAACGTCGTAAATCAACCGGACTCCAGTGATGATAATAATAAGGCTCTCGGGCCTCTACGTACCGACTCACCTGGGTAAGGACAGTGTCTGCTGTGAGAGGGAGGACGTGCAGGATCTGCTCGCCTCCCGCGTCCAATAGGCATGAGCCTGCTCCGCAGGCACGTCCCGGCTACGGGCGGTTTTCACATCCGGCCGAGTCGGCTGCAGAAATGACCAGGCGAGTCACCTGTCCCCCCGCTCTCCTCCCGGCTTCCCGGGCGCAGTCCCCACGTCCCGCCTCAGTGTCCTCTGCTGGCCGGGGTCCCGTTGCTCTGGCCGCCCTGCTGCACTGCCGGGACCTGCGTGGACTAGTTTGTTTGTCTTCGAAGGCCTTGACCAAGTCCAGCTGCCACGGCAGCCACCAGCTGGAGGGCTCGGAAGTGCCTCGTTTCCCCCTCCAACACTCACGGCCATCCGGACGGTGCTCCGCTGGGCCCTCGAGCTTCTCTCCCTCGGGACAATTATGTACTGATTTCCAGGAATAAAGCGATGACACGTTGGCCCAATCCGTCTTCTCTCCCCATCACCGGGGGTCGTGCGGCTCCTCCCCACACTGGCAGGGGGTCTCCCCTGTCCTGTGACATTGGGCTCGGACGTGGGAACTACATTGCTCGTGGGGTGTCTGCAGGCTGGGGCTGGACACCTGTATGTGTGGGGGCCACTCTCCTGCCCTTAGGTGTTGCCAGGAGCGGGGCATCCTCCGGTCTCCTCACTCAGGCCAGGAGGATGAGAGATGTATGGGACAGACCCAGACCCACATGCAGCCTGGAGCCTCCCAGCAGAGCCCGGCCATGATTAGCAGATGCATGAGAAATGAACCCTTGTCACCGATCACAGCTAACATCCCGGGGCTATCTGTTACAAACCAGTAGCTGTCAGATACAACAGGCATTCTGGTGTCAGCTTCAGAGGGCAAAAATCAGCATCTTCTATTTTCTTTGCATTCCCTTATAGTATTTTCAGAATTCTCTCAAAAACTACACCTAGTTAAACCACCAAATATCTTGCTTCTCCTGGCACTTTGCCACTTGCCCTCAGCAGTACACGGCCCCTGCCTTTCACACGCATGAGATCAGTGGCACATTAACATGTGCGCAGCAAATACGGTGGACGAGGGGCTGCCCTTCCCACAAGGAAGCTTCAGAGGGAGGGTCCAAGGCAAGCGGTGGGCTGCCGGGCAGCGGGGCCCAGGATCGTATCTGTGCTTTAAAACCCCGGTGGCAAAGCTTTCAGACAAAAGACCGGTTCAAGACTGTCTTTAGTCCCAAAAGGGGTAACAAGGGCTTAATCTGAGGCTACCAGACACACACGATAGAAAATAACAGATCCTGGAACGTTACTAAGCGCAGATAGAAATGCACAGGGAACTTGGCACAAGGCAATGACGAGGTACCAAATTAAAGGTGGGACCACCGTTCCCCCGCGGACCAAGGATGCCGTCACCTCCAGAGGCCCTCGCGTGGACACGCACGTACTAAGCTCGCCAGGACGCTGAACCAACAGGAAGTCTCGCACCTTTGCTCTGCTTGTCTTACAATGTATGTGACTGTTATTGCGGTTCATAAAATGGACATTATTTTCTCTAATACAGATATACCTAACTGCTGTGCGTGATTATACATTGCTTAGCTGGTGGATACTAAAAGCTTAACTGCTATGTAGAATGGAAGTCTGTGAAGGATTCTGAGGTTTACAAAGGACTTCACATATAAAAATATTTCAGGGATAAAATAACAAACAACCTGTCAAGTAGGATTCACTTATAAAAAGCATATGAGGGACTTCCCTGGTGGTCCAGTGGTTTGAGACTTCACCTTCCAATACAGGGGGTGCAGGTTCGATCCTTGGTCAGGGAGCTGGGATCCCGCATGCCTCGCAGCCAAAAGGCCAAAGCACGGAACGGGGCAGGGTGGTAATGAATTCAATAAAGACTTTAAAAATGGTCCACATCAAAAACATCTTTGAAAAGAAAAAGAAAGCACAGGAGTTTTACACACAGCAGAGATTGGAGATTGATACTCAATAACATTTAGTGGGTCCTTATGATTACCTGCTTTTCAGGTACTCATTTGCTTAACCACACCATACTAGAAAAGAATGTATGATACATATATGTATAACTGAATCACTTTGCTATAATTCTGTAAGGTGGGATTATTGTTATCATTTTGCAGGTTCCGTGATTGAATTGGAGAAGGTAAAGACAGAGTGTCAGAGACAGGGTTTAAAGTGAGCCATCCTGGCCCCAAAGTCCTGGTCTGAGGCCAGGCCCGCTCTCTTAGAACTGAATACTTAATTTTTACATATGTTGCCTTCATCAGTCATGGAACTGTCTGTGGTTTTCTTTTTAATTGCACAACACAGATGATCAAAGGAGGAAAAAAATAAAAAGAGTTGCCCCTTTAGAATGTGATTTTCTAGAAATGGCAGAGTGCGGGTGGGGGAGACCTTGAAACTTACAGTTCGGATGGAATATAATTATTCACATGTTCACTTTCAGTAAAATATCAAACAGGGATTCACGGTGCTAAGGCTTTGTGCATAAGTGACACATGTTTACGATCAACTGTGTAATTTAATTCCGAAGGAAGAGCTTTAAGATTAGCTTTTAAATCCAGGATTGTTGCCGTAACATTTACAGGCATGGTGGGTAGGGAACCCAGCTTTATGCGTATTCTCCTTTAACCCTGGTAATAACAGACCGAGGTCTACGTATTACCATGTGTACTTCACCAGTGAGGAAACGCGGGCTCTGAAAGGGTTTCTATCTTACTCAGGACGGCAGAGTCAAGCGAAGCTGGGTGAGAATTCACACCCACACCGAGGCAAACAGGGCACATCCCACACGCGGCACCCCTGCCCCTCTGCCCTTGGAAGCCACGTACCAGCCCTGTCTAGAAACATCCCCAAAATGGTATAAACAGGTAACACGGGAAGCGTATATTTCCAAAAAAGAAAAAAAGATTTGGATGTAATTCACAGACACAGTTTCTTTGGAAAGAAAAGAGTGACCCCGGGTGTCCATTCTAATTGCTTTCTTCCCACTTTATTCCTGTAGCAACGGACCTCAGTAACCCTTTCCAGCCTGAACCCGAGGCCCAGAAGGGGAGAGGAGAGACCCAGCGCCGTGAGCCCTGGCGAGGACCACCCACCCAGAAGGACCTCAGAGCCCCTGACAGAGAATGGCCCAGACCGCACCCCCTCCCCTCCTAACCTCTCTCTGGATCTGCTAGATTGTTTGGTCAGTGACAGTCTCACCAACATCACTCTTGAAAACCTGAATCCGGGTCCCTTCCTTCCCACTCCTTCCTCCGCATGGACCCTAATTCTCCAGGTGCTCCCTGCCCCCCTGCCCCGTCCCAGCCTCACTGCACTGGCCTCGCGAGACTCACCAAGGCCTCCACCGCGGCAGCCTCTCCTGCCGGTGCTCAAGGACCCCGAGACCTGGGTCAGCCCTGGCCCCGCACCCCTCTCTCTCCAGGACAACGGCTGCCGCGTCCTCTTCTCACTCACGGAGCCGTGAGCAGAGTCAGCGAGGGGTAAACACGCCATCGCACCGGAAATGTGCTCTAGAAATGCTACCTGTCTTCCCTTTAAGTTCCGTAGAGTTACGAGACATGACAAAAGGAAGTTAAGAAAAGCAGTGTGATTTTATACTGGGAGGCCTTACAAAAGAAATCAGAATATTTCCCATTGTCCAGAAAGTCTCCCGTTAAGACCAGTGGTTTAAGCTAATGCAGCTGATTACAACCTATTTTAAAATACACTGTGTCCGCTCAGGCTAACATCCAGAGGTGGCCAAATTTCTCCAAACTAGTTTTCTTTGCAAGTGGACAGACGAAAGTGGGTTTTACAAAACCGAGATGAGAAAAAGAAAGCACAAAGCAGCACTCTGACCCGAACGACACTGCCTCTGCCATATACTGGCCGCCCTGGTGTCCCGGACACTCTGGCCCGGGAAGGATGCCGACCCAGGCTCCAGTACCCACTCAGAGAGTGTTCTGGGGGGTCTCCGCGCCCACGGGGTGAGGAGGACGGGGCCCATATGCATCGCCCCCGGGAGTGCTGGGCTCAGCGAGGTGCACACAGCCCTGGCACACACTGCACCCACCCCCGAGCGTGGCACCCCTTTCTCCCCCGGGGGGCGGGATTGATAAGGAAGGGCCCAGACGACTAGGGCAGCAGCGATGCCTGCTCAGAGGAGGTGACCCTGCAGACAAGCGTCTTACTTCAGGATGAGACCCCGTACTGGAAGAGCTCGAACCCTCGTAACCGGGAAGAAATGGCAGGCCGGCTCTTGGGAGTCAGGGTGGACAATTAAGTGACTTTCCTAAGGCCTCGCGACAGTTACGGTAGAGACAGGACACAAGCCAGGTCTCCAGCCCTGAGTCGATGCTATGGAGCCCCAAACAGAGAAGAGACTGATGCAGTGGGGTCAGCCGTGACCATGGCAGGTCTCCCGGGGGCGACCTCCCAGTCCTGGCTCAGCTCCCAGGACACGCCGGAACCAACCCATCACGGGAGGCGCCGTGCCGTCACAGCCTCACCTTTGTCCGGGCTTCAGTCAACGCCCCGCCTGAAGGCGCCCGTACGTGACCCAGGTCTGAGGGTAAGCAAGACGCTCCTGGAGAGGAGCGGGGCTCCAGGCGCCACTGCTGGGGTGGCTGCCAGACAGCGATCCCTGACCTCCAGCAGCCACGGGGGATCTTGGCGAGGCCTGGCCCGCGGGTAAGGGTTTCCCCCTGGACGGCCCACAGCGGGGAACTCTGGTATTCTCCAGGTCCTCTCCATCTAGTCACTGGACCCGAGATACCCAGCCCGAAGGAAACCAGGACCATCAGCCATAATCGGGGTGGGAGGGAAAGAGAGAAGGTCAAGAGTCCAAGTTCCAGCAAACCCCGGAACCAGGAGCACAGAGACCTCACACGTGATAAGTGCCCCGACTGAACTTCGGCCTGAAGGTTTTTCCTTGATGAAATGTGGGCAAATTTCAATGGGCAAACAGCCCTTTGAAACCAACGAGTGTCTCCAAGGACAGAGCGGCGTGAATTCACCTTCCTGGGTTCTTTCTTCTAAGGAGACCTTCAGAAAGGATGCCCCGTGCCCCACACACAGAGTGAACTTCCACACTTGCTTTTGGAGAAAAGTCTGAATCACCTGGATGTACGTGTCTGGGGCTGAGGAGCAAAGAGGTCCGATTAGGGATGTACGTAAGTCCTTGTGTTGTTTGGATCCAAGATGGGTCTTGGGCTGGAGAGGCCTCGGAGAGGCCCCCATCTGCAGTGACACTTCCCCAGCTGTCCACCAGCAAGGGGTACATGCTGCTGTCGAATCTCCGCGGTGCTTCGTTTGCCCCTTTCCTTCTCAGCCGTCCCGAACAACTCTAGAGCTGAGGCTTCCCTCTTTGCTCTCGGGCGTCTGTCCTGTCCGCACTCTGACCGCCGGTCCTCAGAGCACGGCCCCGGGACCCCTTCCAGGAGGCCCACGAGGTCAGAGCTCTTTCTGTAAATACTGAGGTGCCCTCTGTCTTCTCAGGCTCACAAGTGACTCATGATGACACCGAAGGGAACGTGTATTAAAAAGTTCTCAGTTTGGGGGCTTCCCTGGTGGCGCAGTGGTTGAGAATCCGCCTGCCGATGCAGGGGACGCGGGTTCGTGCCGCGGTCCGGGAGGATCCCACGTGCCGCGGAGCGGCTGGGCCCGTGAGCCGTGGCCGCCGAGCCTGCGCGTCCGGAGCCTGTGCTCCGCAACGGGAGAGGCCACAATAGTGAGAGGCCCGCGTACCGCAAAAAAAAAAAAAAAAAAAAGTTCTCAGTTTTGATACTAAGCATAAATACTGATAAATATAAACCACGTTTACAAAGCTCTCGGGGGGCCTCAGTGAGTTCTAGGAGCATAAAGGGATTCTTAAACCAGAAGGTTTGAGAGCTGCCGACTTAGACCATAAACTTGAATTATTTGAGGCTAAGAACCTTGTACTATACATTCATTTTCTAGGGGAGCACGTAGTAGGCTCTCCTGATGACGGCAGATCCACATAAGGCCCAGTCTCCACGTCTCCTCTGTCCGCACACAGCTCTGCCCGTTGCACAGCTGAGGAAAGAAACGTCAGGAAGACAACACCCCGACCCCGCGCAGGCCGGGCGGGGAGGAGCCCGGTCTAGGGCCCGGAGGCCCGGCTGCCTCGGCTGTGTGGCCAGCAGATGTGGACAGCCCGACTGTGTGCTGGGCAGCTGTGAGGGCCTTGAAATCCGGGAAATCTCATGCTCAGGGAGGATCTGACCTCACAGATGAGTGACCGCAAAGAAGAGAGGCCGTCCACCCAGAGGGGTGGGGACACCTGGAGGGGGCATCCGAAGAGCCGCCCAACTGGCCGAGCTGAGTGTCCTCCAAGGAGAACCAGGCAGGGGGGCTGGTCCCAGGCCCGGGGCAGTTTCCTTCAGCTGCCGTGATGGCTTCACACTGTTTGGAGGAGTTTATTTGCAGATGTTTGCAGCTGGCTCAAACGGTTCTGCTGGCGTTTTCTTTCCCCCCGTCAAGCCAGACCCTTGGCGTACCGCGCCTCCTCCAAGAAGACGCCCACACCTGCGCGGGACTTTCCGTCTTCCGCCAAAAGACACAAAGAGCAAAGGGAGGCTTCCCTGCGTCCCCGAGCGCCTCGTCCCGGCTGCTGGCGGGACCCCCACGCCCCGGTCAGGAGGCTCTGTGCCCACCGCCGTGCAGTGAAGGACAGAGTGTTCGTCTCCCAGCAGGGTGCGAACAGGACGCTGGATGGAACTATGATGAGGGAAGGTCTTACTGAAGAGCGTCGTGCCCGCCTCGTAACCTGCGTTTTAAGTCACACGGTAACTGTATTTACACGTGCAGCCTCGAGAAGCAGCAGCTGAGTGGAGAGCGGCCCCTGTGACGACGGCCCCCGGGTTGCGGCCACCCATGCTGCCCGGAGCTGCTCTTCACCCCCGCTGGTGGCCCTGATGGTCCAACATTCCCTAGAAGCCCTTCCTCTTTCAGGGGAGGAAATCTGTTTTTGTTTTTTTTTTTGCGGTACGCGGGCCTCTCACTGCTGTGGCCTCTCCCGTTGCGGAGCACAGGCTCCGGATGCGCAGGCTCAGCGGCCATGGCTCACGGGCCCAGCCGCTCCGCGGCACGTGGGATCCTCCCGGACCGGAGCACGAACCCGCATCCACTGCATCGGCAGGCGGACTCTCAACCACTGCGCCACCAGGGAAGCCCGAGGGGAGGAAATCTGAAGACACACTGTGGCAGAAGTGTTCAGACAGGGCAGGTCACCAGCCGAGCCCCAGCCAACAGCGCGCCTGGGACCACGTTACCTACTAGGGCCACGTGTGGGCCCGGTGTACGCAGAGGGCCTCCTGCCATCCCACAGGCTGGCTGCGAGCCTGCAGTATCTGCAAGAGAAGGGCCCTCCGGCTGTCAGGGGCAAGTGGGGGACAGAGCGTGACCTCCACGGAGGTCGGCAAGGCCAGACCCAGGTCGGCAGTTGAAGAGAAAAGCCGCTCTGTCACGTGGCACACACGCCAGACGCTGGACCTCGGCCCAGGTGGCTGCCCGCAAGATTGAAGCAGAAAACCGAGATGCTTCAGATGCCGGCTGACTCTCCAGGGAAAGGTGTGCTCCCCTCCCCACCCCGTGCAGGCCCCGCTCCGAGCCACCCTTTCCTGGACCTCCTCCGGCCTGCGAGGCCCCGGGCTCCCAGGTTCACGGTGACCTCCGGTCTGCGATACAGGGTCCAGGCTCGGGGCACCTCGTCTTCACACCGCGAGGTCCCACGGACCGGCTCGTCTTCCCTCCCTGCCACGCCTTCCGTGTCGCTGGGGCCCGGACACCCCATGTAACCAACCTTCATCCCCCCACCGAGCCCATCACGGCCTCTCGCAGCCCCAGGCGGTCTCCCCAGCATCCTCCGCCCACACCCTGCCCTCCTCTGCTGCTCTGGGGGCCAGGCACGCTGGGCGCCCCCAAAGTGGGGTATTCAGCCACAGAAACCGTGTCCATGGAGAAGAGGGCCGTGGAGACACTGGCTACGGGTTGGCTTGGCTTTCTTTTCCGAGCGCTTGGAAAAGATGAAGGGACGAAAAGTGAAGAGAAGAAACCATTTCATAAAATATGCTGCCAAAAATAAATAAATAAAGCAGAAATAAATGCAAAGAAGGATTAGAGATGTTCCCACCAATAATGCCTGTCTTACACTTTCCATCCACAGCAGAGCATTTAAAATATACTTCTTAGTAACTAAAATTATGTTATCTTGAATGCTCCCCAATACCCAAGTTTTCTTTTCAAGTATCTCCCAAGTCCCAAGGAGCCTTTCTCCCAGGTTCGTAAATGCTCCAAACGTCTTGTCAGAAACAGATGTTATTTCAAGCTCTCGTCTCCCAGAACTTCCTTCAGCCCCTCTGTCCAAAGTGGCAGCAATATGGCCCGTGGGCAGCCTCGAGCATAGGGAGAGATGCTTCCTTCTGGCTGAGACTGGGGCTGAAGGTCCACGGCAAAGACCCGGATCACAGAGACGGGGAAGCAGCCCCCGAGCGAGACCAGCTCTGACAGCTGTCAAGACTCCCCTGGTGGTTCCCAGAAAGACTTGGCCAAGAACCTGCATCTTTTCCATATCTTCCTGTACAACATCTAAACTCTCATTTCCTTGCTTTTAGACCTTATTTCTGGTCTCTATTAATTCTGTTCCCAGTCATTGACCCAATCCACAGCCAATTACTGAATATTTTTAAGGTTAACACTATTCCAGAGCCATAAATAGACCCACAGAAATATAACTAACTGACCTTTGACCAAGGAGCAGAGACACTTCAATGGTATAAGGATAATCTTTTCAACAAACGGTGCTGGAACAACAGGACATCCAAGTGCCAAGAAATGAATCTAGATACAGACATCACACCCTTCACAAAAATTAACTCAAAATGGCTTATAGGCCTAAATGGTGAATGCAAAACTATAAAACTTCTAGAAGACAGTATAGGAGAAAATCTAGGTGAATTTGGGTTTCGTGATGACTTTTTAGATACAACACCGAAGGCATATGATCCATGAAAAAAATAACTGATAAGTTGGACTTTATCAAAATAGAAAACTTATATTCTGCAAAAGACACTGTTAATTGAATGAAAAGATAAGCCACTGACAGGAAGAGAATATCTGCAAAACACAAGTCTGAAAAAGACATATCAAAAATACACAAAAAAACATTTAGAATTCAAAAATAAGAAAACACTCCAAGGGAAAAATAGACAAAATATACTTCACCAAAAAAGACCCACAGATGTCAAGTAAGTATGTGAAAAGATACTCAGTATAATATGTCACTAGGGGATTTCAAATAATAGCAATAATGAGCTACCACTACACACCCATTAGGGTGGATAAAATTACAATAAAACACCCCGGGGCTTCCCTGGTGGCGCAGCGGTTGAGAGTCCGCCTGCCGATGCAGGGGACGCGGGTTCGTGCCCCGGTCCGGGAGGATCCCACGTGCCGCGGAGCGGCTGGGCCCGTGAGCCGTGGCCGCTGCGCCTGCGCGTCCGGAGCCTGTGCTCCGCAGCGGGAGGGGCCACAGCGGTGAGAGGCCCGCGTGCCGCAAAAAAATATAAATAAATAAATAAATAAAAAATAAAAATAAAACACCCCACAACGTACACCATCAAATGCTGGTGAGGATGTGGAGCAACAGGAACTCTCACACGTTGCTGTTGGGGGTGCAGACGGCATGGCCGCTCTGGAAGACAGAGTGGCAGTTTGTTACAAAACTAAACATACCCTCACCATGTGATCCAGCAATCGCACTCCTTGGTATTTTACCCAAGTGAGTCCCCTATGTTCGTGGGAACTCTGTGCTTTCGGTAAACCTGAAAGCACTGTAAAAATAAAGTGGGTTAAAAATAAAATAAATTAATTAAAATACTGTTCCACATCTGAAAAGACGTGAGTGTGAAATTCTAACAGCAGAAACTGACTCCCCAGCAGTCTTTGAGCGGCTTCTCACTTATGCCCACAGGACTGCTCCCCGACCTAATCAAGACCCCCGTCATTCTGGGTTCTCACTACCATCTTATTGGCTCAAAACTCCAAATCTCCACCTTATGTCACATCTAAAATGTTACAAGTCACCATAGGACATTCACAGCCATTCAGTACTGACTTAAGCATCTCTTAGACGTCCACTGTGGCTTCACAAATTATAAAAAGGCACAGCAAGGAAATAGCAGGCAGTAACTTTTAAACGGAGAGGCAAGACATGAAACACGGAGAAATATCTTCAGTAATTTATTAACATCTGCTTCAACGCATAAGTCCTCTTCTTCCTAGGCAGTTTGGTTGTAACATGGTGTTATTTCAAAAGTTAAAGCAATGGCTTTAGATAAAACAGTCCGGTGATCATGAGAACACATAAATGATTGAAAAACACTTACAATTTTTTTTTAACTCTTGAGCTAATGAAAACTCTCTTCCCAAGAGGAATTTTAGAGGAATTTTTCTTTCTTTTTTTCCTCTTTTAGTTTTAAAAACTGACTTCCAAAATGAAGAAAGTACCCATCTTTCTCTTGACGCAGAATCACACCAAAACAGAAAAACAAAGTATTTCCAAGTTTCCAACAAAAGAAAGCATGTGTTTCAGCTGAGGCTAATCTTGGAAAATATATTTCTCAAGTTAAGTTCAAAAAGTTATGAGCAATAGGAACAGGGGGTTAGAGAGAGGGCTTCTTGGCATTCTTAGTCAAGGGAGCAGTAGATAAAGATGCTGGACCTCCCCCCTTGGCTGGTGTGCTGTCCAGGCTTCTCTACACATCTTCCCAACTACTCATCTAATAGGCGTGTGTCTTCCAGCACAAGTGAATGTGCCACACACTATGATCTGCCAAATCTGCTATATAAAGTCCACAGGTGTACAAAGTAAAGGCAGACTGTCCATTACAAGAGTCTATAAAACCTTACATGTTGCATTTATACTATCCATTACTGCGTGAGAACCATGTCTTTCTTAAAAACCTGTACAGCTGTGTGAACACTCGGGGTGGTCTCAGAGGGCACAGGGAAAATATTGGAAACAAACATCCCTGCTGGCAGAAGTGCAGACACTGCGGGGGCTTCATTAAATACAGGCCATTTTTTCTCAGTTAATGTAAAAGCTGTACTTGGCTGGTTTTCAAAAAAATAGTAAAAAAGAATCACAATGAAGAATACCCGTTTTATGCAAATCAAAACTACAATGAGACATCACCTCACACCTGTCAGAATGGCCATCATTAAAAACTCTACAAATAACAAATGCTGGAGAGGGTGTGGAGAGAAGGGAGCCCTCCTGCACTGTTGGTGGGAATGTACATTGATACAGCCACTATGCAGAACAGTATGGAGGTTCCATAAAAAACTAAAAATAGAGTTGCCATATGATCCAGCAACCCCACTCCTAGGCATATATATCTGGAGAAAACCATAATTCAAAAAGATGAATGCACCTCTATGTTCACAGCAGCACTATTTGGGGACTTCCCGGTGGTCCGGTGGTTAAGACTCTGTGCTTCCATCACGGGGGGCATGGGTTTGATCCCTCATCGGGGAATTGAGATCCCACGTGCCACACGGTGAGACCAAAACAAAAAAAAAAAGTCACAGCAGTGCCATGCACAATAGCCAAGACATGGAAACAACCTAAACGTCTATCAACAGATGAACGGATAAAGAAGATGTGGTACATGTATACCATGGAATATTACTCAGCCATTAAAAAGAGTGCAATAATGCCATTTGCAGCAACGTGGGTGGACCTAGAGATGGTCAGACTAAGTGAAGTAAGTCAGACAGAGAAAGATAAATACCATACGATATCACTTATATGTGGACTCTAAAACACAACACTAGTGAACTTATCTACGAAACAGAAACAAACTCACAGACGTAGAGGACAGACTTGTGGGTGCCAAGCTGCGGGAGGCGGGTGGGGAAGGAAGGATTGGGAGTCTGGGATTAGCAGACGCAAATTATTACCTGTAGGAGGGATAAACAACAAGGTCCTACTGTACAGCACAGGGAACTCTATTCAGTATCCTGTGATAAACCATAATGGAAAAGAATATATATATATGTATCATATGTATAATCATATAATATATATACGTATAATATGTATTATACGTATATATATGTCTAATCACTTTGCTGTATAGCAGAAATTAAACACAACATTGCAAATGAACTATACCTCAATAAAATTTTTAAAACCGGAGAATATCCGCTTTATATAAGATCTTTGTGGCCACTGAAGCAATACTAAGTTTGGAGGCAATTCTCAAGTGTGTCTTCAGCCAACGTTCGATACACTGGAATACATTTCAATCTAGTGAAACATGGAAACTTTTATCAAAGGTTGATGAGAAATTACCCGGATAGCTTTCATGAGTATTACACTTCTTTAACCAAATACAAAACCATTCCTTTTGTAAGGGGACTTTTCAAGAGAAAGATTCCTGGGACCTAGGGTGGGTGCAGAAAAGCAGGGTGCAGAAGGGGGGCTGAAGATGTACATAAAGGGGGCGCGTCAACAGCCCGTTTGCCTCCACGGTGAGCCCTTTCCTGCTAGCTTTTGCTTTCAGTGCAAACATCCAAATCCAAGCACAGTAAAATCACCCTATTCTGTATGTTATGGACCGACCTGTGTTCCTCCAATATCCACAGGGTAAAGCCCTAACCCTCAATATGCCTGTATTTGGAGACAGGGCTTGTAAGAAGGTGATTAAGGTTAAACGTGGTCATAAAGGTCACGGGACCCGAGTCCTTACAAGAGGAAGCATAGACAGCAGGACCGCAAGGACGCATAGGAGAGGCCATGTGGGGACAGAGAGCAGATGTGGCTGTCTGCAGGCCAGGAAGAGCCTTCTCACCAGGACCCGTCCTGCCGGCACCTCTGTTCCAACCCCCAGCATTCAGAACCAGAAATAAACAGCTCCCCGCCCCCGGTCTCTGGTGTTTTGTTATGGCAGCCTTAGCAGACGAATACATTGTATGAAAACTTGATTTGTTTGAAGAAAGCCCAAGGAACCTTTCTCTGCTGAAGATTAGCCAAACAGAGGTTGAAAACAGGGAAGTGTGTTCATCGACAGGCAGGGTTGCCAGACAAAATACAGGATACCAGGTGAAATGAGAATTTCACATAAATGAAGAATCGCTTTAGTGTAAGTATATCCCAGGCAAGTTTTATATTTTTTTCTTTCGTAACATTTTCTCTTATCCTTTCCCCACTCAGACCTGCTGTTGATGTAACTTTTAGCCAACTTCAGCAGCTGAAAGAAGAAAATTCAAGTTAGAGGGAGGAAATTCTCCAGCAGGATTAACTCCAAATTCCACCCTCAAGGTTCAGGCTGGTCTATGGACGAGGACGGCATAAGGGCATGTTTTTGCAAAGCAGGAAGGCCACTGGCTTTGGGGGCACGAAGGCCTCTGTGAGGCTCTGCGGGCGGCGGCAGCGGCTCCCTGTCTTCCCCGAAAGGGGGTCTCAACTCTGGGTGAGAAAGGGAGACCTTGGTTAGGCAACAAAAGAGAAATAGATCAATTGGATTTCATCAAAATTAAAAACCCTTGTGATTCAAAGGGCATTATCAAAAAAGTGAAAAGGTAACACACAGGATGGAACAAAATATTTGCAAATCATATTTTGGATAAGGGATGTGTATCCAGAATGCATCAAGTCTAACAACTCCAGACCTAAAGGCAAATAACCAAACAATAAAATGTGCACAGGATGTGAACAGACATGTCTCCAAAGAAGACTTACAAGTAAGCACCTGAAAAGGTGCTAAGCATCCTTAGTCATCAGGGAAATGCAAGGCAAAACCACAAGGAGCCAGGACTCCACACTTCCCAGAAGGACTGTAATCAAACATATGGAAAATAACAAGTGCTGGAGAGGACGTGGAGAAATCGGTATCCTGTGCGCTGCCGATGAGGATACAAAATGGCCCATCCACGTTGGAAAACAGTTTGTCAGCCCCTAACGATGTTACATATCGAGTTACGGTGTGACCCAGCGATTCAACTGCTGGGTATATGCACCCAAGAGAAAACGTACGTCCACACGAACACCTGTGTGGGAACGATCAGAGCAGCACTATTCGTAACAGCTCACGAGCAGAAACAACGCAAATGCCCATCAGCCGATGAACAGATAAAGAAAATGTGGTCCATACATACAAGGGAAAGTTACTGAGGCATAAAAAGGGATGAGGTCCCGAAACGCACGCTGCCACGTGGACGATCCTTACGAAGATGATGGTGAGTGAAAGACACCAGAGTCAAAAAGACCCCATATTGTCAGAGTCTACACACTTGAAATGACAGAACAAGTCCCCCTGCAGAGCGTGAAGCAGATCTGTGGTTACCAAGCGTTGGGGGTGTCAGTGGAGACTGGTTGCTAATGAATCTGGGGTCTGGGGGTCTGGGGTGATGACATGTTCTAAAATTAGGCTGTGGTGATATCGCACAACTCTGTGACTTGACCAAAACTTCTGACTTGTACACCTCAAACTGGTCAACTGCACGGTATGTGAATCCCATCTCAATAAAGCTGCTTAAAGAAAACAGACAGCATGGAGCGTGGATGGGCAGAGGTGGGTTAAGAGGCTGCAGGACGGGCGGCCACCTGGAGGCCACCACTCGGCCTTATGACGAGGGGACCCGGGGAGCCGCTGCAGAGCTCTGAACATAGACGTGGCTCTTGCTTTGAAAGCTCAGTGTTGAGAAAGCTGCAGTGGGGAGAAAGACCGAAGCAGAAACACAGACGGGGAGGCCTGGAGAGCCTCAGAAGCCAAGCGGTGATCCAAGCCAGGCGAGGCTCAGACGCCCCGGTGAGGCTGGCGCTGCGGGCCTGGAGGGGAGTGGACGACGTGGACACACCTCAACGGCAGGGCACAGCGGAGGTGTGCAAGGAAGGGTCACAAGGCACGGAGGACAACTGATACTTGTGCGGCCTTGGCCTCGTACTCTGAGGCCTTCCAGAAACAGCGCTTTGTTCTACGTACACGTGTAATTACAAGAAAACGCTTAGAGATGGCCCAAACCGTGCTGATAAGAGTTAACACGTGTTTGCAGGGGGACTCAAATGTTCCCATGAACGAGAGTCACCAGAGAAGCTGCTTAAAATGCAGTTGCAGAAGCCCCACCCCAGAGACTCGAGTATTCTGATCGAGGGTGAGGTAAGGAATATGCATTTTAATCAGGATTATAGGTCTGGCGGCACAGGTTTTAACAGCCAGCCCCGGTGCTGCGGGAAGCACAGGGCACCAGCAAGTACAAGGCAGCACTGAGCTTCCCGGGGCGACAGCACAGGGCCGGCGAGACGGGACCCAAGCACACACGCATCTTCAGCAAAACGTAAACGTATGTATAAATAACATGAATACACACTCACAGGTGCGTGTGTGTGCGTGTGTGTGTGTGTGAGACCATACGAATGATGCAAAAGGAAACATAAACTAACCAGTGAGACATAATCACAGGACCTAATCACGCAGTGAAGCTATGATCACATTTGCTGTTTCCCTAGAGGCTGTATCCAGGGCTCAACCAGCGCCTGACACGCAGAGACCTTGGGCCAGGAGACCAGCTTCCGGCAGCAGGACGGAGGGAGAGGAGGCGGCAGGTCCAAGGCCAGGCCCGACCTTCAGGAGGGGTCTCTGCCGTCCGTGCGGTCACGCCCCCTCCTGAAACTGATCCGCGGAGTGAGGCCGCAGAGCCCAGGAGAGAAGGCACCTGGGTCCCCGCACGGCCTCAGAGAAACAGGGCTCCCCCGGGATGGTCCCCAGAGCAAGCGTGAACTTGTGAGCTTCTTGTCTAGACACGGAATTGCAGGTGCATTTCTTCCAACATTTACACCTACCCTTCCTGATGATAAACGCTGGTGTGGCATTTAGAAACCTATGCCCCCACGATAATCATACAAAGTAAACTGGAACGTTAAGCAAATCACGTGGATTTGCTGCTTACGTAAATTTCTGCACTCTTTTTGTATGTCTGGGATAGGATAGGCCGGTACAGAAGCAGTTTGAGAAACTACTAATATCTTCAGATCTACATCTAAGTACACAGAACCGTAATATTACTGAGATATTCTGTGTTTTGATGCAGATATTTTATTAAATATATAACTTAAATGAGATCTTTATTAACGGGCAGATCTTCGGTCTGCTTTCTCATCTGAAACACGATAGCCTGATGTATGCTGGCTTTAGCCACGTATGGGATTTTCAGGCAAAACCAGAGGAACACTTCCAGACCAGGGCTTATCTGAGACAGAGACTCAGGATGCAGGCAAAGAGGAGAAAGATGAACAACTATGAAGACGAATGAAGGTAAGGGAAAGGGTTGCATCTGTTAAAAAACAAAGGTAATTTTTTGATAGAAAATAATAAGTACTTAATACGTGCTTGATTGTATACAGACACCTGCACACACGCACACACCACCTCACTCCCGGGAGTGAATCAAAACCCTTGACAACTGATTAACGTTTTGCAAACCCGCCGGCCGCACAGCCAAGGTCACGCAGGTCATTGTAACTGGCCGCGCATCATGTCTGGGCAGGAGCCGGGCATCGGCCAGCAGTCCGAACGGCGAGGATGACAGCACAGGGCCCGTTGGGAAGAGGCGGCCGTTGGCGGAACAGCCTTCCACCGCCCTCGCGGGCGAGCCAGGAATTCTGGTCTGGGTCGCGCTGTGTGAGTCATTTCCAAAGAGACCCTCCGCTGTTTACGAGCCCCATCGATCCTGATTTAGCCTCTCATGCGACCGACGGGAAGACCACAGAAACAGGACCACAGCGATACCCGGTCTATTAACATTCCGTTCACACGCGTGAAGAGCAAGAAGGGAGGTTTCATTTGGTTCACGCAGCAAACCAGCCCGGAACGGGACACAGCACTACGCGCTTCACCGCCACAGAGGAACCTTTCCTCAGCGCTGCCAACCCCACCATGCACTTTCTAGAACCTGAATTCTCCGAAGCAGGTATCCAGCAACCTCTGCAGTGAACACACACACGCGTGAGTGTGAGAGGGATTCTCAAGAAATGTCCTCTTGTTATTTGCAAAGTCCAGGCCTGAGCTCGCACGTGATCAAATGGACATTAACCCCCGTCCTATTTACAGACTGGACCCCGACGGCCCCGCTGCACGCCCGGGCTCCCTGGGCCACGCCCCGATTCCCGTGAGGGCAGCTCACCGTTGCCGTGGAGATGAGGTGCAGAACTGGAGCTCGGAGAGGCTGATGGGATCGCGGAGGCGCGTGGGAACCCAGCTCAGCCCCCGCCCTTCCCGAGGCCCCGGGGGCTCCGAGCAGCCATAACCCTAGTCAGAAGGAAGCCTGCACTAGACCCAGGGGCCCGCAGCAGCTCAGCTCGCTGTGTCCCCGCGCCGTGAGCGGTCCCTCTGGCCCTGGCCCTGGTCCCCTGCGCTCCTCTCCACGTGAAGAGGGGCTCCGTGTGCGGCGCCCCTTCTGCCTGCCCGAGAGCGGTCTGCCCGGGGTCACCTGCCATCACGTCCCTTCTGGAGCCACCGCCCTCCCCAGAGGACAGCCTGGCCAGGCGAGGACCGCCAGCACCCGCCCAGGTGCTTCCGGGGCGAGGCAGAGGCTCCTAACCCACCGTCAACAACAGAGGCACCTCGGGACGCTGGGACCAAAGTCACGTCACAGCACGGCGGCTGGCTCCGAACGGGACACGTGTCTCACGTGCAGCCACAGACCTGGGCTAAACCCAGAGATTTTGGAGGTTTTGAAAGGTGTTCTTACCCACAGGACAGGGAGAAGTGGATTCTGTTAGGCGTGAAATCACAGCACTCTGCCTGATGCAAAATAAACTTTCCACAAACTGTAAGCTGTGGCTCTACAGAGGACACTGTTTAACATCAGACCTCATTAATTCAACGATGGATTAAATCTCATTTATACAGAGAGAAAAAATAAGTCGAACACCCTTTTTTTTTTTTTCACTCGGTGAGAGTACAGATGTCTGTGTGTATATAGGCTGGTGTGTGTTTTCAAGCAGCTCAGATGCAATTTGCTTACTTCCATTACTTTCTTCTGTACTTACGTTGAAATGCTGCATCCTGATTATTTAACCAGAATTTGAATACTGAAATCTAAGAATTAAATATGACTGGACTTAAAACTCCCTTTTATAGTTAGGAAACTTGGATAAATTGTCTTGTACATTTTTAGGTAGCTTACTTAATATCAGTAAACAACACACTTTTACAGCAGCCATTTAAAAGGAGCTATTTGGGGCTTCCCTGGTGGCGCAGTGGTTGAGAATCCGCCTGCCGATGTGGGGGACGCGGGTTCGTGCCCTGGTCCGGGAGGATCCCACATGCCGCGGAGCGGCTGGGCCTGTGAGCCGTGGCCGCCGAGCCTGCGTGTCCCGAGCCTGTGCTCCGCAATGGGAGAGGCCACAATAGTGAGAGGCCCGCATACCGCAAAAAAAATAAAATAAAATAAAATAAAAAGAGCTATTTGATTTATTTTAATATTTTAATCTCTTCAAATGACCAACACTTTATAAGAATATAGTTGGCATCTTGATGTTTTGTAATGTCATGTTTGAAGGATGGAATAGAAAGGGAAGTAACGAAGTAATGTTTTAAAGCTTAAAAAGGAAGAAAGAAAATATAATCGGTGTTCCTTTCCCCCAGAGAATGCAATTTACCATGATTTAAAGCAGAATCAAAAGATAATAATCTTTTGGCAATCATTTTAATATGCGCAATAAAACAAAAATTATCAACCCCGAATAAAATAGAAAAATGTTTCCACTGAGGGGGTCCCATAAAATTGTGGAACATCCTGAGCTACAGAACATCTCTTGGATATAAAACAGAGCTATTTTTAATGGTTTAGGGAGGAAAAAATATTTTTCTTCCAAGTGGGAGGAGGGTTTCAGAGATGGCAAAACCGGGGCCTCTCGGTTTTCTCCAGCTCACACGCAAAACTTAAAAAGACCGCGAAAGAGAAACCACTAAAACCAGGGGCTTATCAGGGCCGGCTGAGCGGCTCGCGTGCGCCCGGGGTCTGCAGCCGTCCGCAGCGCCTCGGAACTCAGGGCCCACCTCTGCAGGTCTCCGAGGGGCCGTCTCCTTGGCTCGAGCTCAGCTCTCGGAAGAGCCACAGGCAGAGAGAAAGCAGACATGCTCCCCTGCCAAGTTGGGATTTGAATAAGGAATGAGACGAGACGCCCGATGATGGCCCAGATTGGCGCTCTCGGTCTGCAGGAAGCATCACCCGCTCTGAAGCCGCTGGGAGCGGGCGCCAGTGCCCCCGGCCAGCGCCCACCTCCTAGCTGGCCAGGCTGGGCCTTGCGGAGGCACCGTGACCCCAGACGGTGACAGTGGCCTGAGTAGGGTGGGGAAGAACCTCAGCCTTCCCAAACCGCAGACTCCTAAAGCGAACAGACGAGGGGGTTCCCGTGCATCACGGCTGAGGCCAACAAGGGTGTTTCCAAGGGGGACTGTCACACAGCACATGTCAGAGGACAACCCACTCCGGGCCCTTCGAGCTCACGCTTCCGGGGGCAACCGCTGGAGGCGTGGGACAAAGCCGCAACGCATCTCTTTCCCCAGAGCAGGGCAGAGACGCCGACGCAGGACCCACCTTGCACGCTGCCCGCCCCTGTGGACCCCAGCGAAGCCCTGGGTCCCCGCAGAGCCCTGTACGCCTGGCGCACGGCAGTGTTCGCACAGGAGCACAGGGGCCCGCTCGGCGGCTAAATTATTTTTGTGGAATAAACAATGAGACAACAGAGAGCCCTCCGTGCTCTCCTGATGGAAAAGATCAACAGTCCACCTGCCCACGCCACGCCCCACGGGCCATCACGGGGCCCTCCTGCTGGGTGAGCGAGCCGCAGGGTGGAGGGAACCTCCTTTACTCTGTCACCCGTCTAAACGTCACTCTCTTCTACAAAATGCCTTCACAGGGCCATCTGTGCTTGACCGAGAGACTGAGGGCCGTGGCTCGGCCGGGCAGACGCGCAGTGAGCCATCACGCTGGCCGTCCGGACCTGCTGGATGGGCTATTGACCCGGCTGGTGAAGAGCCAGCGAGCCGGGAAAACGGGCTGCACGGGGCCTCCGTCCCATGTCTAGAAGGGATCGCTCCCTAGAACGCGGGCCCTCCACGCCCTGAAGGACTGAGGGAGGAGCCCCCCCGGCCCGCCCTGGGGACCTGGGGCCGTGGACTGCACGCTCCGGCTCTGTGTGCTGGGCCCCGTCACAAGCTCAGAGCTAAGCATGCCAAACGAGCCCGGAGCAGACGGGACCAGTGACGCTGAGCGTGCGCGCAGGTGGGGGGCGTCGGAGGGCGCGCGCGGGTGGGGGGCGCGCGCGGGTGGGGGGCGCGCGCAGGTCGGGGGCGCAGGGGGCCGAGGCGGGGCCGTCTGCGCACCGGGAGCCGGGGCCCCAGCAGACCCAGCAGTGACCGAGAGTTGAGAATATGTGAAAAGCCAAGTGCGCCTTCCCAGGAGCAGGGATAGGAAATAAGAACGTAGGTAAGACAGTGCGCGGATTGCTCGGGGAACAGTCTGAGGTCTGCAGACGAGGGCCAGGAAGAAGGATCTTGGGGGAAATGAGAAAGGGGACGAGCGGGGGGCGCGGGAGGTTCAGGCTGGAAGACACAAGAGGGTCCGTCCCCATCGCTCGTCCGCAGCCACCGTGGGAAACGCCCTTGTGTCCCCACTCCTCCAGCTTTCTCTGCGCCGTCCCCTCCGTGCGATGGAGGATTCGAGCTGAAGGTGTGACGGCTGACAGCGGCTGCAGGCGGCACAGGTGCATTTTAACAGGGGCCCCGCTGTGTCACCCAGGTGAGCCCAGACGGTGATGCCAGGAGCCCCCACGTCTCAGTGGGGCAGAGGAGGTGTCCCCTCCCTGAAGGGCAGTGGTGAGGGGCGCGGCCGGGGGCCGGGTGGTCAGCTGGCATTGCAGTTCCCCTCCTCGGAGACCCTGCCCATGCCGCCCGGGCTGGGCTGTAGCTGCCTCTGCTCCTCCTCTGAGATCCGGGGGTGGGAGGTGCAGCAGCCCCGCTGGCTCGCTGTGAGGCAGAGCAGGACAGAGGGGCGGGGACGAGGCTCGCGAGGTCCCAGCACGTCGTGAGCACAAGAAACGCCAGCTGCTCCTCCTATCATCGCCGCTGCTCCAACCAACAAAGAAAGTGCACTCTTCGATATTCCAGGTTGGTTTAAAGGAAATCAGGCAGAAACCTAGAATGTATTTAATGTACCGCAGGGCAAGAGTATCCGTGTAATAAATAGAGATATAAATGAATTTTATATAATTAAACAGTGTTGTCACAGAATCTCTCATCTGGGGCTTCCCCGGTGGCGCAGAGGTAGAGAATCGGCCTGCTAATGCAGGGGACGCGGGTTCGTGCCCCGGTCCGGGAGGATCCCACGTGCCGCGGAGCAACTGGACCCGTGAGCCACAACGACTGAGCCTGCGCGTCCGGAGCCTGTGCTCCGCCACAAGAGAGGCCGCGATAGCGAGAGGCCCGCGCACCGCGATGAAGAGCGGCCCCCGCTTGCCACAACTGGAGAAAGCCCTCGCACAGAACCGAAGACCCAACACAGCCAAAATAAATTAATTAATTTTTTAAAATCTCTTTTCTGGTAAAATCTCATAATCAATTTTTATAACTTCTATAAATAAAATGATAAAGTTGAATATAATAAGATGATTCAAGAACATAAAGAAACAGACACTGTCAATTATATATTAATAGAAAAAAACTGAGTCACGCATTCTTAAGTAAAATGCAATTTTAGGTTTTTGTCACTCAATGTATATTGAATCATATAATGAAAATGATGCTTTTCCTGCATAATGAACCAACAGAAGAATATTTCATTTTTATTTATATTGAATTTCAATTACCAAAAAGTCTAGCAGTGAAACTGTCATGGTATGTAGATTAGATCAAACTTCTAGCTATTTATGTATTTATTTTTTTGTTTCATTTAGTTTGCTTTAGATAAGAACACAATGATACCATCAAAGTGGCCGTGAACACGTGGAATAAATAAACATGTACTGAGTACCTATCACGTGTAAATTTTCACAGACTCGGATTACTTTGTTTCCTTTACAAGGAGGTCCCTTCTGAAAACGGCTATCACTTTATGCTCCAAAGTACATTTGCTCAGACCCACACGGCCTCCCTCACGACGCGTGGCAGTCATGCTCTCCACGTTTGGTAACGTAAGTAATATTATGTAATTTTAGTGCAAACTTGGGGGGGGGGGAATAGTACTTTTAACTGATATAAAGAAACACCAGAGAAAAAAAAAGCAATGCATTCTCAGTTTGGCTTCTTCTATAAAGGAACATGAAAGAGTACCAACAAACAAGGTAAATTTTTTAAAACACAGAATAACAGAAAGTCACAAATTAGTTACGTTTTGTTAAATAAATGTGTCTACTTCTACCAAAGAAGATTATTACTAAAAGTATCTTTTCAAAATAAAAATTAAGTACAAACGAAACTTTTCTGACTTTGAAATCTCAGTGACAATGGTGGTCATTACGTAAAATCTATGATCGTTTGCCATTTTATCACTAAACTTAATAAAGTAAATACTATATTTAACATCTTAAAATACTAACTAGGGCTGACTTTCTTTGGACCCTCAGAAAGAGCCCGTATCTGGACAAACGGCATTAGATACAGATATAACCTCAGAATTTCATGCCCCACGTCTACAAGACAACTCAAGGTCACCTTTTTGTGTTCTACACATTTAGGCTGACTTAAATCAAATTACAGTATAGGGTAACTTACGTAAACTGGAATTTCCTGAAGCATTATTTTCAGTCCCACTAAATACTGCAAGTCTGCACTGTTTTTATTAGTTAATTATAACTGACAGGTCAGGTAAGGCCTGAAAATCTGGTAATAGAAAGTAAAGGTGAAGTACAAACGTACTTGTTCTGTGAACTTATACGGAACTAACTCTGTCAAACCCTGAATAGCTTCCTACTGACAATTAAAACTGCTTTTTAAACAATGTACCTTTCCAATGACATTTTTACAGTAATTTTATATTTGTTCCTCAAATTAAGTTTAAGTACTACCACATTGATGCTCTCCTGAGCATCAGTGAAATCCCCTGAATTTCAAGGTCCACCAAGAAATCTGAAACATTCAATGTTTGAACTAATTTCCCATGTACTAGTCTATATGGTACAGAAGCAAACCAAGTTAGGTAACTTTTGGAAATACGGTGACAAGATTGAACAAAACTCACTCGGTTTCTAAAGTTCATAAGAGAAATGTACAGGTTAATGTCTTTATGCAATAGGAAAACTTATCCATAATGATAATTTCTGAGAAAAAATGTTAACTATTCTATAATATGTTCTGTAACTTACCACATTTAATAAAACACTCAAATTTCAACTATATTTTGGTGGGCAAGCCATGGCATTATTTGCATGACTCATTGGTGGCCAGGGAAAAAGATGTGCTCTGCATGTAACTTCCAGAAAACAAGACCACTTTCCAGGTCCATTAACTAAGTCACAGTGGGCTCCTTTTTACCTGAATTCTTATTGGTTTTGTTCTGTCGACTTTTAACTTGTTCAGTCCAAAGCGTGGGATATCGAGATGCAATATCTAATGAACAAAAATAAAATGAGGATTATTTTAATTCATCATGAAAATTCAAAGTCTCTCAATGAAAGATTTCAGCAGGCAGTCTAAAAGCCCCCAAAATCAATATAATCAGTAAACACACACTGTAGATATTTTTTAAAATTAATAAAATGATTATGTGCGTGAAACAAAAGGAATGAGAACATACATTTTTTAAAACCTTAGCCTGTGCCTTTTTCTTTCTTTCTTCGTCCAAAAGTATAAATAAGAGTGATGTGAGTCCAGACAGGCTCCACTGGAAAGAACAGGTTTTGGCAAAAAGTCCCAAAGTATAGAAACATATCCTTGTGTGGTAGAGATGGGTATTCATGTAACACACGGGGTCTTCACTCAGTTGAGAAATTCAATACGCAGTGCGGTGTGTAAAGCGTCATTTTGGCCCACAACACGCTGGGAACAGATCTTTGGTGTTAATATTAACAAACGTAACTGAATATTTACGGTGTGCTAAGTATACCACGTGCCCGAGAACCACACTGAAGCCGACCAGCTGGTCAGACGTGCCTTTGTCATCTATCGGCTTTGTGGCGTCGGACAAGTTCCCAGCTGTGATGTGGGGTTCTGAGGGCCCAACGGGCTCAAGCCACAGAGTCCATGGCATCTTCAGCGCCAAAAGCAAAAGGCAGTCATTATGATTATCCTTGTGATTACTATTTTCAAGGCAAGATGCCATCCTACCCTTTGATCTTTATTTATTATGTGCATTCCTTACACTTGGTCTTCAAACCCGACCCCTTTCGACCCGAGAATTGGTGAAACGGTGGCAAATACCTACGACGATGTATTAAAGGGTAAGAGGAGGCAATCCATCCTTCTCATAACCACAAAAGGCAGCAAGCCTCTGAAACATCTCTGTACGTGTGACCTCGCAGAACGGGTCTTTGTGAAGGTGGTGATCACACGACGTGAAGGATGAGCGGGGGAAATGGCGTACGTTAGCGCACCCTTCGGAAATACATATTTCATGTTATCCAGATAAAATTCCAACTCAGAGACTTGGACTTAAAGAAAGGCCTCTGCGTGTGCCGTGTGAAAGCACCACGGCAACGCGCAGGAGCCCTCAGGAGGGACGGCGGGGCGTCATAAAGGCGGAAAAGGCCAAGCCAGCCCGTCCTGAGCGCAGTCCTCGCACGAGGATGTGGCCGCACCCCCGGGCCCGCGCCCTAACCCCCAACACAAGTCCCCACCCACACTCACCTTCCTCATCTCCTTGAGGCTGAGTCTCCAGCGCTGGAGCTGAGGCATCATCTGAATTCAGAACGGAAAAGATTTGCAAGGAGACTACAATTATGAGAGTAAGTGAAGTAAGTGTGCATATACAGGATGGATCCTACGGACTGCATACACCCCACGAACCACCAAACCACAACCCAGCACGCAGTAAACCACACGGAGGCTCAAAGCTCCAAACAGACCTCGAGGGGAAGGGTTAGGTGTGATGTAAAGCTTCGGAGCCAACCGGACGGATGAGGGAGGGACGGCAGGAATGGGGGGGTTGGGGGGGTGGGTGTCTGGCATCCCTGCTGTGGCCCTGTTTTCCAGAGTGGAAGGCAGGGATGGAGACCCAGGCCCTGGGCTGTGCCCCGTGGGTCTCTCCACCCCTGGGGCCTCCTGTGTCGACCCATGAGAGGCTGGTGGGGAACCGGGTGAGCGTGTCAGAGGACAGAGGGACAGTGTCCCTCTGTCTGATTCAATAAACAGTCTTTATTGAATTAGTTGAAAAACACTCGTTGGGTTCCCTGGTAAGCAAGCCTCTAGAAGCCCCCCAGGCAAGGGGGCCCCAGCCAGGAACGCCGTTACAAGGCACACTGCCGGGGCTCTCGAGAACCATCCTAGTGTTTTTGTTCGTGCGATTTTCTTTTTTTTTTTTTTTTTTAACAATTTCAGGATCAAAATACAGCAAGCAGTGGTCGAGAGAAGGGGCAGCCACGTGGCTGATGTAGTTAACTGTGACTCATTACTACCCCAGCTATCTGAAGAACAAAAAATGCAGTTCTTTTCAGGGGAAAACCAAAAAGCACATTTTTTAAATTCTTTAACATTTAACCATCTCCAGAAAAAAAGCTTGTTATCTGTCAAAATACTGACAAAATCTAGCATCACTTATCTGAAATAGACAAGTCAAATAATGACAGTAGCAATAAACTAGAAGTATTCTGCTGTTGAATATTCTATAATCTTCTTCCAAGAATGAAATGGGGAACATATTTAAACATATTTAACATCTTTGGAAGTCTTAACAGAACACACTGAGAAAAGTCTTAGCGTATTTAAACACCCTCTGGAGTGACAACCGTAAAGTACATAGCCATCGTTGCACATTTGTGCTGAGCCCTAAGCAGGCCACCACTTTGGGGCCAGCAGCCCCAATCTGACCCCTGGGTCCAGGCCAGTCTGAGCTCTCCGCCGAGCTGACCACGGCGAGAGGTGACGGGTTGGGGGGGGTGTCCCTGAGGGTCAACAATGGGTGCCGGCCCCCACGCCTCTCCCTCTCCTGCCCCTAAAACCAGCACCAGAGGCCCCTACATTCCAGCCTTGGCCACAGGCCCCCGGGCAGCAGGATCTCCTCACCCACCGCCATGCTCTGGCCCCTTGAGAGTCTGTCCCGGCGCAGCTAGCCCACTGGCGCCTACTGGGCTCAGCCTTCAGAAAATGGGAAGGGGGAAGGCTGAGCTGTGACAAAGTGAGAGAGTGGCAGGGACATATACACACTACCAAATGTAAAATAGACAGCTAGTGGGAAGCAGCCACATAGCACAGGGAGATGAGCTCGGTGCTCTGTGACCACCTAGAGGGGTGGGATAGGGAGGGCGGGAGGGAGGGAGACGCAAGAGGGAAGAGATATGGGGACAGATGTATATGTGTAACTGATTCACTTTGTTATACAGCAGAAACTAACACACCATTGTAGAACAGTTATACTCCAATAAAGATGTTAAAAAATAATAAATAATAAAAGTCAAGGTAAATTTTCAACATTAAAAAAAAGAAAGTGAAGCACAGTCACCGACAGCTTGGTGGCTTTCACTTTCCCTCCAGGGGAGTTTGTTAAATGTCTCCTTTTAACCCCGATAAACCAGCTTCGTTACTTATTCTCAGGTATTTCCTCTGACAGGCACGTCTGGAGGTCAAGGGGCTCCGTGTTCTTCCCTTAAATCCACTTCTGAGCCCACGTGCCAATTCCCCGGGGAGTTAAAAACATCTTTTACAGTGGATTCGACCTGTATCGCCATGAACAGGACTGGGTGCGGCCGCCTGAAAGAGTATTTCCCTCCGTCTCCCTTTCAGCCTTTGACTCCTGTTTCTCGCCACGAACATGTATACTGCCTCTCCTCTAGAACTTACCAGAACGCTCGCCCCAACTTCATCTCCCCCTTCCCAGACGGAAAGCCTCGCCCGAGCCAGTGTCCTGACCTCACCGGCCGCTCCCTCTCTCCCCTACAAGCTGGGCTCTTCTCCCCACCTGTGAGGGTCTCTGCCCACGTGCCACCTGTCCCAGCGCCCACACGCCCCGCGCCCCGCTCAGGTCCCCCTGCGCTGTGAAAGCGCTCCGGTGCTGCCCTCGTCGGCGCCCGCCCTGCGCGCGCGCCGTCCACGCAGCTGGCATTTCCTCGTGTGCCAACCTGTGTGGATCTCAGGGATTTATCTTAACGATACAGAGACTCTACAGTCTTTCCAGGGCAAGGACGCTGGCCACCGTGCCTTCAGTACACACTTCGAAGACCTGGGTTGAATAAAACTGGGGCCTTTTGACTTCATATCACTCTCCTCTATTACTGGTTCATACACTATAACCTACCTCAGGAAAAAAAAGTACTTAAGATGTTGGTATATTAGTTTTATTTCATCTTAAAAATAAATTCGGACTTCACAGGTTGATATAAAGACAGAAAATGTATCATTGGGACTAACAGGGTGACGGCTAAGGAAAAAGGGCACAGAGGTCACGGCCGGGCGGCCGGCGGAGATGCTCCAGGAGCTGTGGGATGGTTTCCAGAGGAAATGCTCCCTGCTCCGTCTGGCTCTCGTGGGCACTGGTCCCAGAAGCAGTGACTGTCACAGATGGAAAGAGCCCCCCTCTTTCTTACGAAGAGCAGCAGACAGAGCCCCATGAGTGACCTCCGACAACTGCTGGGCTAGAGGCTCGCGCCAGCCCTGGGGTCCTCGGCACAGACATGGACCCGGGGTGATCCTAACACCGGCCGCGGGTGGTCCCAACACAAGCCACGTCTAAGAAGCCCTGACGCGGACACAAGTGGGTCACGTGCCCGGCACCTGCCGGGCCCCAACAACCCGAAGGGTCGAATAAATGTTTGCTGAATGAATAAGTAATTAACAAAGGGCTTCAGCTCTCACTACCATCACTGATATACATTGACATTTTAACTTGAGAAGTTATTTTAAGGCATAGATTGGATTCGCTGTAGTAATATATCAAGGAAGTTCATTTTAAGATAGTTACCTGTTTTTCCTGTGCCTTCCCGTTGTGGTAACTTTTCATTTATGGAGCCTAAAAGAGGAAAATAAGGGGTAAAATTAGTCTTGGCTCTCAAATGGTCATCACTAGTTGTTACACAAACATTTTATTCCATTTTGATTAATTCACAGGGCTTTGTCACTTTCTAGTTAAATTACACAAGCTACCTAGTGCTCTGTCATCTGAAATCACAAGCCCCAAACTAGGAAATACAAGATCAGCTCCTATTTCTCTGGCTACCCGGCTTGTGATGTACATAAGACCCTCTAGAGTACAAAATATAGCGGTTTATTCACATGAAAAATACGATACTAACCTTCTTAACATACATCACTATGTGGGGATAGTTGACTGAATTAGATTTTTTTTTAAACTTTTAAAAAGTAATAAGTTATTCAACTAAAGATAAATAAAAATCCTGGTTTCAGCTGAATTCTGATTTATGGAAAATTGAGGAACCATCTTTTTGTAAGGGGAGTACGGCAAATACGCTAAGGTTAACTGAGTAATTTATAACAGAATCTTAACAATTATGTCACACTGGAAGGTTTATATTACAAATAGGAGGCATTGCTCTGCCTTCCCCATAGAGACTGAAACCGTTACAGCACCAACATTTTCCTCACCGTTATTACACCTACTCAAAGGAATAAGCAAATTCTGTTCAGCATTAATTTGGAGTTTATCTGCCCGTCCAGTTCAGAATATTCCATCCAGGATTCATTTAGAATTCCCCTAGGCATATGCTAGCAACACTCTGCAGCTAAAACATCTCATGAAATAAAACTTGAAATTCATCGCTTGTTTTTTCAATTTCAAATACAACATTGAAATACAGACTTGTAATTATACTAAAGAGATAAACTTTAGGACATTTTGAGAATGATTATCTTGTCTTGGAAATACCACGGTTCTATAGCAGGAAATGTACGAGCAGCTCGTTGTAGACGCAATCCTGAACGACGGGGCAGACAGTATACAGTCAGGGGTGCTGTTCATCCTCTCCAAACGTTGACAGAAATGACATTGAGGGCGTGGGTTCCCCTACGCTCAGCCCAGGGGTTACAGGAAGGAGCAAGATACAACAGTAGACACTAGGTGGCCTGAGTGGGGTTCTGCAGGAGACACAGCCTGTCCTCCCCACCCCAGCTGCTTGTCTGAAATACCTGAATTATAGGCATCTGGAAATGCAGTTTGGGCAATAGATAAAAAGGACCAGATTTTCCTGGTGCGTCTATTTGCACAATATTGGAGGTGCTCCCCAAAGCAGCTGTTGGCTATTTCCCAGCTGTGGCCGGTACCATGCAGTGAAATGTTACATGCTTTCCAGGGTCAAAACACAAGGCTTCACTTCTGGTCAGAATTCCCAGGGATATAAAGTGAGTTCCTTGTGTGGCCTTCTGACAAAGCTTTCAGGATCCTACTTTGCTCATTTCTCCCTTTGTAGCATCTCCTTACAAATCCAGATTTTTTAAAGGGCTTAAGTTTCTTAGTCATTGGTTTATTTTTATCACGTGTTTCTGCAGTGAGTCAAAAAATGTTTTCTATTTTGACTGGGAAATGACAATATTTCAGTAGTATTTCTGAACATGACTATGTAGGTTTTAATCTTCTGAGCTAAATGCAAACATCCCAAATAATTAGAAGACACCCCCCCCAAGAGAGCTTCTCGACTGAATCAAGATAATATTTTGTAACCTAGGGCCTGAAGTCTCCAAGCTGCTGGTTCACGCTTTGATTCGCGGCTGAGGTCTGAAGACAGCATTTACAAAGTAACTACCTACTCCCTTGGCTCCCTTTCTGTCTCTGAACCAACCAGTGTCCTGGCCTGCTCGTCTGCCACACCCAATCCAATCAGTGTTCACTTAAATAAATCCACACGAAATTAATTCCATCTTGTTCCTAAGATGTAGAAATAACTTTAACATAGAACCAAGCGTCCCTGGATAACCTGCTCCAAATATTTTGCTGCACAGACCTGAGGGGGGCGAGGGGGGGGTAGGCAACCCCTACAGGACAGGTACTTCCTCACCCAACTGTCTCTGGACCAGAAGCCCCTCCACGCCTTCCCGCCCCAGCTTCCCCCAGCACCCTATCCTCAAGGATTCGGGAGACAGGAGAGCATCACCGTCCACACAGCAAAGCCGCTGGGCCAAGTAGAATCCAGGAACCCAGAACCACAACGCCACCCTTGTTCTTTCATTACATCTTTCTGGAGGTGAGAATTAGCTGAAGAACTCCCAAGAGTTGGAGAAGGTGAGATTCCAAGATGTACGTGCAGAAAGGGAGCCTAGAAATAGGAGAGTGGATGGCCGTAAACAGCTCTGCAGACCATGGGCTGGTTGGCTGAACCTTCAGACGGGAACACTCTGCCTCTCAGATTCCTATTTCAAAGGACACATTTGAATTCCTTCCATTTGGGAGGTCTCATCCCATTTAAACGCTATTTTTAAAGGGTGGCTTTTTTAGCAATTAAGGTATGCATTTCTGGTGGAGGAAACCACAGAAAGACAATGTGAGGAGACAGTCTACAGTCAAGGGGAAGAATAACGAGCCCTGTGGTCCTGAGTCCTTGGTTCAAATCCAGCTACACTCAGCAACGCCAGCTTGCTGCCAAAACAGCGCCAAGCAGGGTGCGGTGTTTGCTGAAAGGGTTGGTGGTCTAAGATGAGCCGTTTTCACAAGCACTCAATGCACTTTAGAAACGACTAAGGGGCAGAGGGGCTACCATGTGTGCGGCCAGAGGAGCCGTGAGAGCATTTAATGAGGTCAGCTCACTGCAGGCAGGCACTTGCTTAGCAAGTAGATAGATGGTCCTTCAGAGCCCAGGTAAACAAGCTGCAGTGATTTATTCCTTTCTGGAGTCTCATGTCCAGGAGCAGATTCGCAATGTCACATGGCTTTGCCTCAGCCAGAGGGAGAGTGAGACAAGAGGGAGAGAGAGAGAGAGAAGGGAGCAAGGAAGGAAGGAAGGGAGGAAGAAAGAAGGAAGGAACGAAGGAAGGAAGGAAGAAAGAAAGAAGGAAAGAAAGAGAGAGAGAGAGAGAAAGAAAGAAAGAAAGAAAGAAAGAAAGAAAGAAAGAAAGAAAGAAAGAAAGAAAGAAAGAAAGAAAGAAAGAAAGAGAGAGAGGGAAAAGAAAGAAAAAGAGAAAGAAAGAAAGGAAGGAAGAAAGAGAAAAAGTTTGAAAGAAAAAGAGAAAGAAAAGGAAAGAAAGAAAGAAAGAAAAGAAAAAGAGAAAGGAAGGAAGAAAAGAAGAAAGAAAGAAGGAAGGAAGGAAGGGACAAAGAAAGAAGGAAGAAGGAAAGAAAGGAAGGAAAGAAAGGAAGAAGAAAGAAGGAATGAAAGAAAGGAAGGAAGGAAGGAAGAAGGAAGGAACGGGAGTAGAAGAAGCAGAGAGGCTACAATCCTCGGTATCTTCCGGACGAGCATTCCTCTTCCTCCTCCTTTGAGCTAGGTCGCTAGACTGTTGACCCTGGGCTCTGAAGGCAGAGGTCCCACAAAGCTCTGTACCTAAACCAGGTCTCACCGTCCTTCCAGGCTCGTCCTCCAGGGTGAGGACTTGTGGCTTTTCTCGGGAGCTGTCTGGCTGCTCTGCCTCGTACTTTCTGGTCAGGACCACGTGTGGATGGCGTGGGTAACCGTGGCGACTGTGTGTTGTGGGAAGAGGGCAGAGCGCGGGCGACGGAACAAACACCACTCCCTGCCAGCTCTGTGCCCCGGCCGGGTGCCCTCACCTGCCCAAAGCTCAGCTCCCTCATCCGTAACACGGCCGTGCGGGCACCTCCTCACAGGCTGCAAGACGCCGGCAGAGAAATCAACACGTGAGAGGCCCCAGTGAATTTTCACTTAAAATATTTCAGGACACTCAGGTATTTGCCTGTTGTTTACTCCTCCTGTAGCCTCTCTCTTCACGAATGTATATTTTATAGGTCAAGAGGGTAACAGCCGTTTGCAACAAAGAACAATGCTGTCTCCACTCAAGAGCAAATGGTTAAAAGGTACAGCCACTGGCAGGATACCTGCGTGACACAGGTCTCTCTGTGGCCACTTGCTTTCATCCATTCATTCATTCAACGTGTTCACGGGATACAGCAGGGAAAAGTTCCATCTACTTTGGAGCGATAGGCATTAAACAGAAATGACTCAAATAATTCATATTACAACTGGGCACAGTCTATACAGTTCCCTCTGCGTGCTGGTCATCATTCTACGCACGTCACCCACGTTAGGTCATCTAACGATGGCAGCAACCCTGAAGTAGGTGCCGCTGTTATACCCATTAGACAGATGAGGAGGCTGAGGCCCAGAGAGAGCTGTAGCAGCCCAAGGTCACCTGGCCAGGAGGTGGCAGACCCAGGGTCCGTGCCTGTGCTCTTAGCCCGCAGGGGAACTAACCTGGTCTGAGCAGTCAGGGATGGCCTCCCCAAGGAGGGTGGAAGGAGAACACCCAGGAGGCAGAAAGGACAGCAGAGGGGAGCCCAGAGCACAGGCCGGCAGTGAGAGGCGCACAGCAGGTCTTAGAGCACAGCCAGCGTGCAGGCTCCAGGTGTCTCTCGGTAAACACCATGTCCGTGTCCGTCTACACACACCCTCTGTCTGCAAGGACACAGGCAGGCGCTCCTCTCACCTCAGCCTCTGCAGAGGCCAGTGCGTGGAGCCCGCGTGTGGAAGGCCTGGGCCCTTCTGTCGGTGCCGGGGGCAGTGCTACGGCTGAACCGGCACGTACAGTGGGAGCCGCTGGGGTGACTCTGAATAAATCAGGGCGGCGTTACGCCCCACAGTTTACTTCCCGAAGCTGATCGGGACGTGACTCAGTTAACGTGTGGCTCAAAGCAGCTGAAGCCCTGGGAAGTCCGAGCACCGCGTGGACCATCCCGTCTGCCTTGAGAACGGCGGCCCCTGCCCAGCTGGCCCGGCGACGTGAGATGCCGCTCCGCGACCCTGGGCGCCTCGGCCACTTCTCCGCCACCTTCGTTCTTCCCTCCCCCCCTCACCAGCTTTGCCCCTCGGCAGAAACCACCCACAGAGCCAAGGCTTTATACCCAGTGCTTCTGACACAGGAAAGAGCCTGCCCTCTGCAGTCAAAACCCTTGAGGATGCACTCCGGTGACCAGGCTGTAACCAGGGCCCTCCCTGAGCCGCCCTGCGAGGCCAGAGGCCGGGGGATGGGCTCCAGGAAGCTGGGCCCAGCCGGGCAGTGGGTGAGGCAGCCTGACCTACAGGGCAGCAAAGACAGGATCGTCTGGAGGGGCGCCGGGGCGCCTGGTCCTCTGCCTAGAGTGAAGCAAGCGGCCCGGGGGCCGGGCAGTGGTCCCTCTGAGCTGGACGGGCATCCTCTGGAGCACAGCCGGCCGGCCCAGGTGCAAAGGCACGTGCCTCTCCGGAGCCGACGCTGGGGCTCTCAGGCCAGGTCCCCTCCAGACTGCCCACCCAGCCCTGTGCCGGGGAGGCCTCGGGCATCCTTCCGAGACCCGGGTGCCCCGGGGGGAAGCTCTGCCCGCAGCCCCTGGGGAACCCCTGCAGCCACACCCACCTTCTCAGCACCCAGGCACACCTGCGGAAGCTCATCTTCCTCTGCCAGACGCCCGAGGGGCTCGGACCAAACACTCCTATTCAGCTCAGGTGACGTCCGGGTGGTGTGACCGAGCTAGGACCCCCGCAGGCTGGTCAGCCCGTTGGAGGACAGACGGAGTCAGGCCCTGTGTCCCTCGCCCAGGGATGGCCAGGGGCTGACACTGGAGACAGGCCACTGCAGGTAGGGGCTCTCGGTCGCCGTCAAAAAAGTGAGACCTCAGGCCTCCCTGCAGACCCATGGAATCAGAAATTCTGGGGTGGGGAGCAGGAATCTGTGCTCTCAAGCCCCTTTGTGGACCAAAATCTGGGCACCAGAGCTCTAAGGAAAAGGGCTTGGCCTGTGCTGTCTGCAGTGATGATGATTATTATTACTGTATTCTTTTTGTTATTACGAACTTCTCTATGTCTTGTCTGTCAAGCCCCAGCGGCTCCCTCAGACCCACCACGACGTCTCCTGTTTTCCTACTTTTGTATTTCTGTGGACCCAGAAACCAAACAAAATCAGCTCGTCTCCCCGCTGTGAGCCTCTGCAAACTTGATGGGCTGGAAGAAGGCCCGCCCCGTCCAGAAGGACAAGGGGGTGTCACCTTGGGTTTACTCTCCGTGCGTCTTCTTTCTTTCCTAGTGATTCTGCCTTTGAATAGCTAGGATTCCTGGCTAGACGGAGGCATCAACCAAAGGGATGTTCAGACTTCGTTGGCTCTGAGCTGAGCACCCTGCCTGTCCCACATCCCAGAATCCCCTTCTCAGGATGGTAAGAGAAGAAATAAGTAAATCACAAATTTTGCTTTAAAACATTGAGAGATTATTTCTGGATTTACTTTCCATCGGTGTCCACTTTAATGTCCTCATTTTATATTTTTTACTTTAATGTCTGAATGTCAACGTATTTCAACGGCCGGAGAAAACAAGCATCACTGTCATTCTTGCAACAAGGTCGTTCACAGTCAATAGTTTCGTGAATCTTCCCAACGTTTGACCATGGCAGTAGTGCATTTAAAAAGGCGTCATAAAAAATGGTTCTGTTTGTTTAAAAAAAAAATAAGGAAAATGCATATACTTGTTTTTTAATGCGGAGATATGGGATACCTCTGGAAGAGATTAGCCGTTGTTATTTATGTAGAGCTATATGTTCTGGGACCATTTACTTCTAAAAGACCTTCTAACTTATTTTATGAAGTTTTGTTAAACATTAGAAAATATGAGAAAAAAAGCTATTTATGGCTTAAGTGTGGAAGAGGACAGTTTATAGAGTACCCTTTTAAAGTAATGAAAGATGAGGTCATAAAGGAGCCACCAAATTAAATGTATAATGGAGTACAATAATAGAGCAGATTATAATATAAATCAACTGTTACACACCAGAAAGTACTTTTTTCCAGAAAGGAAAACTAACACCACCAAAATGTTGCCCATCAGGTAAATAAATAATTCAAAAGAAGTTCAAACTGAAAAGGAAAAGACAGACAGACAGACAGCTGTGGCTCTGGGCACAGACATGCCTCAGCACCACGGCCAGGCAAGGGCCGAGGGAAAATCTGGCTCCTGGCTGGTGCTGGTCAGACGGGGTCATCAGAGGTTCTTAATGCTGATACTCAAAACAGGCTTCTAAGTCTTGTTTAGCACAATAACCGCCTCTCGTGGTCTTTTACTTGAATATTTGACTTAATTTTTAAAAAATCTTTCAGTGTCAATTAAACATCTTCTGAAATTTCCATAATCTGGAACTTTTATCAGAAGTTTTACATATCCCATGTTGGCTGTTATCAAATTACTATTTTTTCTCATCATGGAAGTGAAATGAATTTCCTCTATACTTCAAAAATCGTTGTAACAGTAGGTGTTAGACAGTAATATAATGTATATTTTTCTCTAAAAAATCACTTCGTTAGAGAAGTTTGCACTGAAGCCTGGCAGGAAAGCCAACTCCTCCCCCGGGGCTCACCTCCATCTGAAACGCGCCGCTCCACTCAGTGCATTTTCTACGTCTTGTTACAGTTGTTTTTTTTCACATTTCCTCGCCAATAGGTATTCAAATGTTTTAACAAATAGCGTTTTCAGGAAGAGAATTGTTAAGCCTGAAGAAAAAGCCATTTTGATGGGGAAAAAATGTTCCCACTGATCTGTAACCTTTCCCATCAAGCAAAGGACTCTGAATGTGCATTTGAATAATTCTCATAAAGAGATACTTCAGAGGCACAGCTGTGTTGTTGATTTCAATATTTGGGAATTCAGTTGTTCTGGATGTTTCTTTCAAGTTCCTCAGCTCTGGAGGGCCCTTAACTTATGACCAGGGAAATTCAGCTGAAAAAAACAGCTTCTCTTTATAAAGTGAAAATTTTCAGAAATGATAAGGATATTCATACAAACATGGAGTTCTACCATTTCAGGTAGAGGCCAAAACTTTAGGCATGGTAGGAAAATGCAAAGATCATAGTTCAATTAATGTAAATAACATATAGAAAAGTTATTCAGTCTAATCCAAGGTTCTCTGTCATTTATAACCAGCTCTTCCAAAACCCAAATTTAGAAGTTGGTCCGAGAAGCTGTCACCAGAATGCATGTGAGCTGAGTAAACTCCCAGAAACGACCACTGACTTGCTCATTCCTGCAAAGCTTTCCATCATTAAAATCAAAGAGTAGATCGTATCCTACACTTTGAGAAGGAACTCCTCAAACACCTGATGTGGCCATGGCCGGTTGAACAAGATTTCCACTCCTTCCCCGGAAACACTGTCCCTACAACTGGCCTTGGTTTAAAGAGGGGGGCATGGCAGTGCGGGAAGAATCTCAAGCCACGGTTATGGGTGTTTCTCGTCTCTTCTATAACCCGAGGTCTGTAGCTTCCTACAAACGCATACCTCAAGCTGAGTTACATACGAGGATTCTTCGGATATCGTAATATTAAGAGTTCCTGCACGTAGGCTCGGCTTACAGTGTCTTCGACGGCTTTGTACTCGTGCCAGGAATAAACTCTTGGCTAGGGCGCGCGGTAACAGAGGGAGATGAGATTAAAACCCCGAGCTCTTTCCAATTAATCGAGAATGGGACAGCTACAGAAATCCTCCCTGGGAAAAAAGTCCTTTGTTTTTAAGCTCTCCTCCTGCCCCCAGCAATGTCAGTCTTCAAATCTTTAGAAAGAAGAACAAGAGAAAACCCTACAGAATAAACATAAATCAGCTGTGCGCGGACGGAGACCTGCGGACCTGGCCCCTCAGCAGCAAGTGGGCTGCCTGGCGCTGCCCTGAGCATCCCTGGCGCACGTGAAGCCCCCTCCCCGCAGCAGACCCGGGGTCTAGAGCAGCAGGGCTGGGGGTGTCATCTCCGGGAACGCCTGCTGTCAGGCAGGGCAGGGCTGGGAGTGCGTTTGGATTTAGCTCCAAGAGCAGCTGTTTGGTCCTGAATACACCTCAGGGCAACGTGCTGCTGCTTCCCCAGAAGAGGGAAAGCCCTGCCCGGCCCTGCTCACCTCCCCACCTGACTTGGTCAGGGGAAGAGCAGACCCAGGGCCCCCCGAGACGAAGCAGTGGAAGCAGACAGTTCTGCCCCTCTTCTTTGGGAACTGTCTCCTCCAGACACCCCCCTGCCTTCTCTGGACAGCGAGTCGCCCCTCCCTGGGGGCCCGCGGCCTCTGCCCGGAACTCCCAGGTCCTCGACCCAGGTCCTCGACGTGTGGAGAAGGTGCGGCAAGTGCTGCTGGTGGAGACGGTCGTTAACGAGAAACGACGGGTGGGTTTCTCGGGAGGGAAGGCGGAGCAGCCACGAGGACGAGCGTCACGGGGCCTGTGGCCGCTACCGCTCACTAAAGGGACGGCTTTGACCCCGATCTCAGGGTCCTCACCGCGTGCAACTGACCCCGGCACCAGGAAGCAGGCGCCAACAGGGGCCAAAGGGGCCGATTTCCGCCCCCTCCCCGAAGCTCCCTGCCCCCTGAGGCTTGAGCTGCACTGAGGGTCACGAGTCCGAGGCCGGAAGGAGAGACAAGGCAGGGCCTCCCCTCGTTGTGAGAATCTGTGCAATTACCTGTCAGCCCCCCGCGCAACAGTGCTCCAGGAAGTGCGCTGACTTGGTGAAAGCTGGTTAAAGCAGGTGGTGGGTTCTAGGGTCACCGAGGAGTCACCGCAGTGGGTGGGGAGTGGCCCTCCTTGTCCTTCAAGCACCTCGCTGGGGCCTGGACAACACGGCCCCCTGGTCACGGAGCTCAGAGCTGGGAGTTACACACATCCGAACTCATGATTTCTTATAAATAAGGAATGCAAGGCCCATGAAGTCACATTATGGTATCTGGCAGAAAATGTGGGCAACGGAGACAAAGGCGTAGATTTCAACCCCAGCCCCTTCACTTAATGCACAGGGGCCTCGGGTCAGGCTCTCGCCTGTAAATAGAAGGTCAAACCACTTCTACCTCGGGGCGTGACACTGACACAGACAGCCCCGTGAGTGTGAGCCCGCCCGTGGGCACTGATGGGGGCTCCCAGCCCGCTCTCCCCACTCGTCCTGCGTATCCCCTGGCGGACGCTGACCCTGACACTGGTCTTCCCCAAACCCTCCTACAGTCTCTTTCCGGCCACCCCTCCCTGCAGGGAAGGGACCCTCCTGACCCCACCTCCCCTTCTGCCGCTTCCTAGACACCCACACCTTGCCTCTGTCAAAATCCTCGGGAAAGGATGTCCGACGACTTATAAGCTCGGGGAGAATTGAGATCAGTGTGTTACCCCTTCCGTGGGCTTTGCATCTTTAACTTCCTGAATCTGTGAAACATCACACTCACACGTGAAGTGCATCAGCACAAACGCACAGCCCAGTGACTTATCGCCCTAGGTCCAGGGAAACAGTGTCCGGGCAGGGGGCAGAGCCCCCAGACCCAGCCCGCTATCCCATCACAAAGTTCTCCCCCTCCCACACCTCACCGCTGGCCTTAGAGTCTGACCACTGAAGCTGAGTTTTGTCTGGTTGTTTTTCTTTTTTTTTTTTTTTTTTTTTTGTGGTACGCGGGCCTCTCACTGTTGCGGCCTCTCCTGTTGCGGAGCACAGGCTCCGGACGCGCAGGCTCAGCGGCCACGGCTCACGGGCCCAGCCGCTCCGCGGCACGTGGGATCCTCCCGGACCGGGGCACGAACCCGCGTCCCCTGCATCGGCAGGCAGACTCTCAACCGCTGCGCCACCAGGGAAGCCCTGTCTGGTTTTTGAATTTTAAATGGTCTGCGGTGTTCCGGGCTCCGGCCCCCTCACGCAGACACACTCGCTGGAGCCGCGTTTCGCTGCGGCAGCTCCTCTGTGTTCTTGCCGTTCGTGTCCTACCCGTGGGCCAAGCAAGCACGTGATCTCTCCCTCAGACACCGTGGACGCTCGTTGGCGTCCAGGATCTGGTCATCAATACCGGCGTGCCTCGCACAGTCTCTCACACGCCTCCCGCTACAAAGCGGGCCCGTCTGCTCGTCCTGTGCCCCGTCTGCAGGGGCGAGCTGATGGCACGTCGGGGCGCCCCCCGGGGTTCACCGCTGCTGCCCTCCCCTGGGTGTCAGGGAGTCTCCCTGGGAGGCTGGTTCGCATTTCCCTGCTACCGATGACCACACGCACCTTTTCCCATGTGCACTGGTCCCTAGGATTTCCTCATTCATAAAATGCCGCCTGTTCAATACTTTTGTCTTTTTCTGCTAGATGGCCTCATTATCCCGTTCTTCGTATTGATCCATAGGAATTTGGTGCTTTGCGTTAATGGCTTAAAAATACGTGACTGTGAAATAAAAGAATCCTTCCCTTTGAAGGTCCTTCTGGGAGGAGTGGGCCGGGGGAAGTGGATGTGGGGGGGCCCCCCTCCGTTCCACTGAAATCAGCCGTGAGTGGATGTCCCCCGCCCTCCCCAGGGGCTGTTGCAACGTGTGTCTGCACCAGTTCATAATAAACGTACACATGCATTCTAAGTGACCGTTATTGTTTATTGCTAAGTTTTAATGTGTGTCTGCACCAGTTCATAATAAACACACACGTGCATTCTAAGTGACTGTTATTGTTTATTGCTAAGTTTTAATATCTTTTTCTGATTTTCAAATTTCTACAGAATGTGCTTATATGGTAAGCTCCGTGCGAACTCCAGGGCCAAAGACCACTGTTGCCTGCTGATGTTTACCCAGTTGTGATAAAATAGATGGAAATCACTCCCACGCTCTACAGAGAGTAGACAAAGCGAATCAGCCCCAGCAGGTGTCAGCCAGGGTCCCAGAGAAGGGAGGAGGACGCCCCTGGGGGTTTGCAGATGGAAACTGACCAGCTGACATGCACGTCATTAACCACAATCTCTGCCAAGCGATGCAGCGCTCTTGCCCGTGATTGGTGAGGGTGTGTCAATATCTGGGAAGAAGTTATGTTACATTGTGCAAAAGTCTATCATAAACTCTGTGTGTGCGAGCACGCTCCCGTAAATACCAAGATTCTCTCAACAACCCCCTGCAGCGCACAGTTTCCAAGCACAGGCACCTGCTTTCCCCCACCCATATCTCTGCAGAATAAAAGCATGAGTACAGCTGGGGATTCATAGAATTTTCCCATAACTCTGCCCAACTACAAAACCAAGCCATGGGGGTGAAAAGGGGGCACTCCTACAGGGAGCCCAGTCCAGGTCTCGGTCTGGGAGGCAGCCTGCCCTGCCCCTATCACCAGGGTCCTCAGAGACACGCCCGTCCCGCCCCCGCTGGCATTTTCCATGCAATAAACACCAGATTCTAAGCAAAAGGGAAGAATACTCTTTCGTCCATAACCCATCCCTTGAAACAAAAAAATCCACATGGGCAGTGAAAAAAATGGAGCATTTCTATACAGCAAAATATTGCTGCTACCTGGTTGGAAAAAATGTGAGTGAACCATACAGTGGTTTGATTCTAGAAACGAAGTGTTACAGGGAAGTTATAAGAAGTCCAGCCAACTTTGCTCATGGTTTTCTAAGAAAGTTCTTTCAGACACTACTTAATTTCTCAAAAGATGTCACTAAAATCACGGAAATAGGTATCTCCTCTGCTGTCTCCTTGGTAAAATAAGGCTCAGCTTGACTCAAAATGTTGTTACTTGGTTGAAATGAAATAAGCATTTGCAAGTAACTTTCAGAGTGAGGGACACACACAGAGGCCAACTCACTGTGCTTATTTTTTTCTCTTTCATTTACTCCATGAGTTTGTAACAGAATTATTAGGTGCAAATGTAAGCTCACTAAAAATATATTTACAGCAATTTTTAGATGTTGGATGACAAAACGGTTTTAAACATAAGTATATTTTAATTCCACATTATGCACACCCCCTGGCTCTTAAGTGACGACCAGTCATTTAAAATATTAGGTTTTGTGTTACTGCTAATTACGCATGTCATGATTCTGCAGCAGTTATGAGTTCTGACCTGTGCTTTGGCTCCTGGTATAAATGTCTGAATCATGAACAGAATTTCTAATTATAAGATGCCTGTTCTTGAAACAGAAAAGGAGTCTAAAAGTAAACTGTAAATACACGTTTCGATATTTTACGTGAAAATTCAGGAAGATGTTTTCTATTGTTACATAACAGTCTGTTTTGCCCTAGTAAGCTTAATCTAGTAATTGTGACACAAAGATCACGAAATTTCTTCATAAATGGTCTGATAGGTCACCCTCACCAATTACTCAAAACTCAAGCTGCAGACCATTTTCAAATAAAAATGATCTGAATCTTTTATAACATTTTTGGTAAAATATTAATGGAAAACAGACCATTTTATAGATTACTCATTCTCCTGCCAGTATTATTACCTTCAGTACATGAAGCCCTCTTATGAGTAATAAAATAACACACATAAACCATCTGGAGAGGGATCTGTGATGAATGATCCACTTTTTCTTTGCAAACGTATACATACAAATGCAGAAATGTTCGCTTTTCTCGGCCAATGAAAGCATTTGGTCATTTCCACTGATGACCACAGTCCTTCTGGTTATTTCTAAAACTTAAGAGTCCCGAACTGCCATAACCTACCGTGGTTCAGACCCAGATCCGACATTCCTAAGCTCTCTTAAAAACAACGTTTTCACAATACTTTGGGCTTTTGGTCCAGTGACTCAAATCCACTCCCAACATGCCTCATAATCCCACCTAAACTGAAGTTCTTTTCAGTTATGAGCAAACATTGGTAAGACGGTCAGCAAGCAGCCAACAGCGTCAGTAGCAGTTTCACCTCGTAAATTCGATTGCACCTACCGGGACACCTGGGCGTCTTGTGGGCCACGGCGGTGCCGCTGATGGGCCTCCCGTTGGGTGTGACGCACCAGCAGTAGCCCGTGTAGCTGTGGCACTGCACCTGCAGGAGGGACGGGACGGGGCGGGGCAGTCAGTGCGAGCGGTGCCCGCCCTCCGCGAGGCCCCCTCCACCACCTGCAGCCCAGCCTCATTTCCAACGCAGGTCCAGGAGGCCTGGTGCTCCCTGAGTCCTTGCGTTTGAACACCCGGCAAACAACCTGTGATGCTCTGGAACCTGGGATCTTAGGGACGAAAGGGACCAGTTACAGTTACGCCAGCCCGTAACACCAGCCCCCTGTTCGGTATCTAATCCTTCATCTTCGCGATGGGGCCCGAGCCCGCATCTTACAAGAGGGAAACCCAGGCACCGAGGAGTCAGGACAGACAGGAGAGCGCGGTCCGGCTGCCGGCGGGCTGTCCTGTCACGGCCCGGGCTGCCCACCACCACCAGCCAGCCAGCGTGGACACCACCCATGGCTCCAGCTTCTCTCTGTCTCTGTCTCTCTCTCTCTCTCTCCTTCCTGAGTCTTTCAAAGGTCAAATTGACTGTTGTAAATATACATAGAGTTCACATCATTATTGGATGGCTCACAGCAGATCCTGTCTTGGGGGGGGGGGGTTTCCTACCAAAAGCTATGTCAGTTAGCGTAGTATTTCAGGAATTTGTTTCCCTTAATCAGAAACCACAGTATTGACAACAGCAATACTGGCACACACTCGAGGTGGAGCACTGGGTGATGAGACGCCGCCACTGACTAACGAGGCGACCCCAGCCACTGGATGTGAGCTTGGCGTGTGCGCCTCCACAGCTAACGCTGAACTGGAGCCGGAGGCTCAGCCGTGCGCCGGCCTGGGGGAAGCTGTGCAGCCCGCTTCCCGGCGGTGAGGGTGGCCAGCACAGCCGTGGCAGGAGCGCCCGTGCCGGGGAAGGACTCGCCCTGTTTACGACAGCGACCCGCTCGGGAGGAAGCGCTCCGAGACAGAAAGGAAGGCCCCCGCCCCGTGAGGGGCCCACCGCGCCCTCCCCGGCTGCACACCTGGCTGTAGGTGCCGTCGTCCTTGCACTCAGGGATGAACACCTGCTGCAGCTCCTTCCGGGCCTGCTCCTGGGTGTACTTCCTCTCGGCCACGCACCTGGACGCGTCTGCAGGGAGGGCACAGGGCGGAGGCGGCCGTCAGGCCGCGGGGTGCACGGCGCGGGTGCCGCGCGAGGGGCCTGGCGCGGACGGCGGCCGCCCGCGGGCACCCGGCCGGCGGCCAGGACCCCTGTGGGGAGGCCAGGCCTCGGCAGGAGGGGCGGGAAGGGACGCTCTCCCGCGCCCCGCGAACGAGGAAGCCGAGGCTCCGAGAGGCCACTCGGCTTTTGTCCGTGGTGAAACGTGGACTCTGCTTCCCGGACAGCGCGAGACGGGCAGGAGCCCCGCCGGTCACAGGCGGACGCTCGGATCCTAGGAGGTCCATCGGAGCACAGGCGCCAGGCCACGTGCCAAGCGGGGACCGGGTCTAGGAACCACAGTGAAAGTCAGCCCAAAGGCACTGCCCCGGAGGGAGGGGGGCAGGCGGGCACCCTGGGGGCACGTGCCTTCCTGCCCGCGGCTGCGGCCCGTCTGTGGTCCACCCCTGTCCGCCCGGCAGCCTCTTCCCCCTGCATCTGAGTTTCTTAGGATGTCAGAGTGATAGCAGGGCCCCGCGCTTCTCACCTCAAGTGGAAAAGTCCAACAACAAATCAGCTTTAAAGGGTCAAATATCTTTATCAGCCCTCGCACCGAGCACAAATTTCCACATATTCACATGAAAATACTACAACGTGATGATTCGGTACAAAGCACGATGTTCCCACTGTTCCTTAGGAAGATGTCCCCTGGGACACCACAAACTAGTAGAAAAGGAAAAGACTGAAACTGTCGGGCACACCTAACCCAGCTCTGGATGGCAGCAATGAGGAAACAGACCCCAAGACCCGCCACGGGGACCCGCAATGGCGGGAAGGCAGGGCCTGCGCCATTTCTGAACCGGTACCGGAGCCTGTTCCCTGCGGGTGTCGTCTCAGGACCCGGTAGGAGTTACACGGGTGGGCCAACCCCCGACAGGGGCCCATCTTCTCACGACCACAGGCCAATAAAACATGCTGTGCAGAATCTGCGTCATGTCCCCAGGGCTGCCACCACCAGCCTCACGCCCTCAGGCAGCACCCCAGCCTCACGTCTTCTTTCTTTAGACCCTCATCTGCCGTAGCTCCTTTGAATTTTAGAAGTTGAAAAGAATGGCTTTCCCCATTTTCCTTAAGTGTTTCCGGATTTAAGTGACAAGCTGTCCACACCTGGAAGGCCCTCTGGACACTGAGATACGGCTTCCAACGTGTCCACTGACCATCATCTCTACACGGTGACTTTCTTGATTGCTTGGTAGTAAAATCTCTTGGCTACAACAAAATGCCATTTGGGCACGAGGTCCGGGCCTCGGGGCTGCCTGTCCTGCAGTGTCCATGTCTGAATACTGACTCTGCTGCCGGAAACCCTTATCTTGGACTCGGCGGAAGCCCCGTGGCAGCCGCCTCTAGCAAGATGGGCCCGCGCATCCGGTGGAACACGTCCAGGCAGGCTCCGGCCTCAGGTCTTGATCTGCATTTTTGCCGGCACTCGGCAACATGTGGTTTTAATGTAGCCTGTGTTTTAGCTGAGGAGAAATCACTGCTCTGCTGGACTTCTGTCCTCATTTTTTTAGCATAACCTGTGGTTTGACTGTCTAAAAGGAAAAGTGACATGAGTTCTCAGCTTGCAAGGTCTCCACGAGGGTACAGACGGGGTTACAAATTACTTCTAACATCTGAACTACCGTGGAACACGCCAAAAACGCGGACATTTCCCAAACCATCCACGGGCCCCGTCCCGGGCTCCAGTCTCCTGGAAAAGACTCCGCAGTTGCCACTGGCGGGAGGGCTCTCAAACCTCTCGCGCGGACGGCGCATCCAATTCCGGGTTTACGTCTGGCACGTGGCCGAGGACCAGCCACAGGAAGCCAGGAAGCCTTTGCAGCAGGAACTGCAGGGCCCGTGTCAAGCACCCCTGAGAGCACGTCTATAGCCGCCTACTAGACAGGAGTGCTCTTTGCCTCACACCGACTGCCTGTTACACGGGATCCCAGAAAGCGTCAGTCAGGGGCGGGGCCTTCACTCCTGAGAAGAGGCCCAAGAGCATCGCCACATCCGTCCTACGGAAATACAGAAACGCGCTCGGGGGTTCGCCCCAAACTGGTAACACCTCCCGAGTGTTCTTCCTACTTTGTTTTCTATTTTACTGTGGTTAGGACGCTGAACACGGGGCTGACCCTTCCAGAAAGTTTCCGCGTGTACAGCGCACTGTCGTCCACCCCCCGTGGGCTGTGTCCCCCGGCCGAGGTCCGGGACGGCTCATCCTGAGTGGCTGGAACGCTCCCCTGCGCCCGTAACATCTCTGTGAACCACATGTGGTTAACAGATACACCCTGGAGGCTAAATTAAACGCCCCTCTTTATAGAAATCAAAATATTAAGCACAGCCTCAGAATGATATTATTCTCGGTTTCTCCAATGTGTCCACCACTTTTAAGTGGAACAGGAAAGGTTCAACAGTCTTGGAGCTGCATTTACAAGGTGATACATTTCTTCCCTGATTCTATTTTCTCTCTTTACGCTTCCTGTGGTGAGATTAAAAATTAAGCTGGTGCTTAACTGTTCAGGGGCTTTGCTGAGATTTTACTCTGGACACTTTATTTTTAACTGTTTGAGAATTAAATCCTCAAAACATGAGCACGATAATTTTTCCTTACTGTGGGACCACTACACAAAACATAAAATTCGTCATTTTAACCATTTTAAAGTGTACAATCCAGTGGTGTTTAGTGCATCCGAAATGTGTAACCACCACTTCTATCTGGTTCCAGAACATTCTCATCTCCACAGGGCAGCCGACGCCCACTGAGGAGCCCTCCCTCCCGCACGACAGCACCCTGCTCTCCATCCCTATGGATTTGCCTATTTTGGACATTTCATATAAATGGAATCAAAGTGTGTGACAGTGTGTTTTCAATGTCCATCCACGGCGTTACCTGTGCCAGCATTTCATTCCTTCTTAGGGCTGAAGAATGTCCATCGTACGGTCACGCCGCAATGTGCGTATCTGCTCTAGTACTGATGGATATTTGGGCCATTTCCACCTTTTGAGGATTATGAGTAATGCTCTTCTGGGCACTCACGTACAAACTTTTGTTGAACCTCTGTTTTCAAGTCTTATGGATATATATATACCTGGAGGGGAATTTCTTGGTCCTATGATAATTCTGTGTTCAATTTATAGAGAAAACACCAAACTGTTTTTCACAGCGTATGAACCATTCTACATTCCTGCCCCAAAATGGACAAGCGTTCCAATGTATCCACATTCTCACCAATACTTATTTTCTGTGTTTTTCATTTTTAATTGTGATAGCCATCCTAGTGGGTTTGAAGTGGTATCACATAACGTTTTGGTTCATAGTAATTTTTAAACTATGATCCATTTTTACCTCATAGGAAAATCCAGCTTAACTGAAAATTATAATATTTTAATTAAATCAAAGCATTAAGCTCCTTCTAATCAAGGACTTCAATCACTTTTTTACTAGACCAAAGAAAAACTTTTGCTTTGATGCAAATTTGATCACATTTTTTAGAAAGGTTTTGTTATCTGAAAGGGCAGAGACTTTACAAAGAGTTTCTTCCCTGTGTTTAGCAAGGCATCGCTAACAACAGGTCTTTAATAAAAATTCTTGGATAAGTTCTTTGTTAGTAATAATGAGTTTTGTGAGCAATTTATTTACCCAGTTGTTCATTGTTTTCTCTCAACTGCAAAGTGAAAGAGATTCCTTTTCCAAGGGGGTCACAAAACACGTCTATGCATCAAGATACGTTAGTCGGGGAAACCATCAAGATGCACCGCTTGCTCTAAACTAGAAATAAATGGCCCTGTTTTACACTGGTTGTTTCTAATGATGGTTTCCATTTAAACAGGAAGCAAATCATTTCCTACTTTGCTAAAATCACTCAAAACAGGTTTAAGCAATTATTGGAAGAGACAGATTTGCTGCACATTTTATGCAGAAGAATTCTGGAGAAGAACAGTCAAAAAGACCCGAGGAGGCCCAGCCAGGACAAGGTCATGGAGCACTGATGTTCACAGGCGGTCCTGACCCTGGCCGCCCCTGAGCCTGGGAGCTCTTCTTGTGAGGTCCTCTGTCCATCAGGCACAGGATGATGACATGGAAACCTTACCCAGAAGAAAGTGGATTGCGTTTCCTTTAACTCTTCCTGTGTGACTCCTCACCCCAGAGACAGAGCCGCTGGGCAAGCTCCTTACTGAGGCAGAAACCCTTGGGGATATGGAATTATTTCAGAGTCCCATTTATGAAATGTACAATGAAAGGCTACACTGGGTATTTTTCGGGTCAATAGACCTACTGACCCTGGACCTAGCGGGGCAACTACACGGTGATGGTTTTGAGCACGGTGGTGTCGACTCTCTGGGGATACAGTTTCCACCACTGGGTCCCCGTGGCCAGCACGGGGGCTGCTCAGACAAGACTGGGGTCAGAACAAACAAAGCTGACGGGGAAGCCAGCTCTCCCTTGGTAGTGGCCGCAGAAACGAGAGCCCGAGGGTGACAGGCCTTTAGTTTTATTGGCATCGAACGAAGGCAGACCCTGTGTTTCAAAAGCTGGAATATTTTACCCACCCATAATTTTGAAGGCCAGCCTCCGAGGAAAGTGAAGAATTCTGTGCTGCAATGTTCTTTGGCATAAATGATACAGAAGGCTGTGCTGCGATAAAGGACCAGCAGGACTCCAAGGAAGGCTCCCCGTCCACCCACCTGCAGCCGCCCAGCTCGGGCAGAGCCACAGCAAGTGTCCAAACCGTCCCTTGACCCGAGAGAGCATCTTAGAGCCGAGGAGAAGGAAACTGAGTTTGCATCTTAAGTACTATCATTGTAAACGCATAAAGACGGAAACAAATTAGAATAGGAAAAGCCAGGGTACCTAATTGGGGTGGCCAAGTCCTAAAGGAAAGAGAGTAAGATAAAGTGCCAACGGCTGCAAGAATATACAAAAGTATTCCAATGTTTTTTACAACATTTATCCAGGAAACGACTGATCAGAAGCAGCTCTATGACGACAGATCACCACACTCACCAACGCATCACCCTAGGTCCCCGTGCAATTGATCCCGGGTCCTTTTGCGTGAAGTCTGGCTACAGACCTTCACAGGGCAGACTGACTGAGGCTGCGCTGTGCTGGCCCCGCTCCTCTGAGGAACTAACCTTGGAGGATACAGGGTTGCTGAAGCAAACGGAGAAAAGATGTTTTCCACGAGCATTTCAAAAAGTTCTGTTGTGTTCCTGCCCCTGGCTTGAACGTGAGAGCAATGGCGCTACCTCTCCTCGTGTCTGCTTCAGTCTATAACGAGGGCGCTTCTAACATCAGGCCTGTTAGAACAGCATGAAGGAGTTAAGGTCAACAAGACTGGGATGGGGTTTCTGCAAGGGACAAGCGCCAGCAAGATTAAAACGTCCGGGAACCACACCTGTAAAGTGCATTTCGGAGCCTGCTTGTGGGCGAACGGAGTCTGAAGAGACACAGCAGGAAGCAGGGACACAGACCCCCGAGAGGACCGGGCAGAAGACACACGTGCGCGTGCACGTGCACCTATGTACACGCACGAGACACACATACACACCCATACACGCAGGTGCGTGCCCACCCCCACACACATGCACGTGTACCTATGCACACGTGCCACGCACCCTGCATAGACTCCTCTCGTGGAAATACCTGTTTCACTGAAGCAAGGGATGGCAGGCTAACTGATTTCCAGCAACCAAACTGCACCCTGGTCCTCGGCGCCGTGGTGGGTTAACAAAGCCTCCAGGTGAAGCTACGTGGGAACATCCAGATGCTCTGCCTTCTTCCAAGGCAGTGTCATCCGAAGCCTGAGGAAAATGGCCAGCGATGAAGCTTCCAGCCCACTTCCTGGCTCTCCAAGGATGAGTAAAGGCTTGGGAGGAGCACACTTTTATGATCGGAAGAGTCTTCGGAGGGAAAGAATTCCTCGTGTTCATCTGACCCGACCGCCCTGTTCCAGAGGCGAGAAGGCAGGTGGCGCCCTCCCGGCTGCCTTAACCAGCCCTTAGCGCTGGTTCCGAGGTCCCCCGACCCCTGGGAGCTTGCGAGGTGCAGAGGCCAGGGCCTTGCCCTCCCGACCCCATCTCTGCCCCACGTGGAGATCCACAGCCAGCTGCCTGCCTGGCCACGCCAGTAGCATCAGAGGTACTGCTGCTGGGCTGCGGGCACCACCGCTGTTAGGCTTCACAACATGTGTTTTAATAAAATTAAAGTACACAGAGCACTTCAGAGAGGGCGGTACTGTACCGACTGGAGGTGACAAGCACCCTCGGGCCTCACAGAAATTCTGCTCGAAAACCTCGGTACTTTCAGGGGCGACAGCCCTGCTGCTGACCACTTGTGTGTGGTTGATGCCGTCCTCAGACTTTCCAAAACTGCAGTGCTCGGAGCCTGAGCTCTCTCCCTGCAGGACTCAGCGGAGTGCACTCCGAGCCCAGGCCAGCCGGACGCCCCCTGCAAGTGGCCTGGGCCACACACAGGCAAGAGCACGGTCCCGTGGTCCTGAGGGCCAGGCCTGCCCAGAGAGCGCTACGGTAACGCCTGGTCACAGCAGCCCAGCAGGGACAGAGGGCCTGTCGGTCACACTGAGGTCTCTAGGCCAGCGGTCACTATGTGGCCAGGGTGAAAGCCCAGGGTTTCCGCAGGGAGAGATCAAGGGTTCTGGAAACTCGCCATAACCGCGATATTAATAATAACCCCTGTCGTGGGGCAGGGGTCTGTCTCCTCGACATTGCAGACCCCTGCGCGCTCGTAAGCCGGCCATGCTGCGACCCCAACAGCGCCAGGGGGGCGCTCTGTGATGACGATCAGGACAGTGACCGTGAGACTCGAGCGCGGATGAGAAAGGGGACCACGGGTACCAGGAAGCACTTTGTACCGATGTCCTTTTCCTATTCACTGGCCACTGAAAAGCCCGGGGTCTCGGAAACCTCCAGGAAGTTGGTTCTATCAGATGTCCCTTATAATTCTGTTTGCAGAAATCTCAAAATAGTTCCAAGAACTACCGACATCTTGACTTTTCTTCTTCTTCTTCTCCTTTTTTTTTTTTTTTTTTGGCTTTTTTTATTCAATGCCAGAGATTTTTCTTGAAAAGAAAGACAGGCCCAATGGTCTCAGATCAGAAGAAAAATATTAATGTGTTTGCTGAGTTCTAAAAACACAAACTCCACAAATTTCTAAGAAAATATGAGAAAAATCCATCAGTGTAAACCAGTGCACTTCTGTTCAAGATCAATAGTTAAGAGCATAATATGAAATGCACAAAAAAATTTTAATCCAACTTAATTAAATACTGAAATATTTCAATCATTGTTTCCAAACTGGCACATCCCAAAGAGACCGGCCTGTGGAACTGTCACCAACCAAATATGTGGAAATGCCCTCAAAATATGCAGCTTCACACTTGCCAAGCTGATACTACGATACACCAGCCAATTTCAAAACTGGGAATAATTTAGAGCAAATGAGGATGGATATTCGTATTCCGTGCAGTGGAAGTGCCATTTCAATCTCCTTCTCCGGCTCTCACCTTCATAGCAGAAAGCTCTCGACCTGCGTGTGGTGCGGAATTGGCAGTGGCCGCGCCCCTGGGGACAGAGGGTTGCAACAGCAGCACCTGCCGGGGCAGCCAGGACACCTGTCTCTGGTCCGTCAGCATCGGGGTCCCCTCCCATTCACCGTGAGCCCTTCCTGCCACGTGGTGCCGGGGCGGGCTGGGGGGTGTTAAATGCTGGACACGGGGGGGAGGGGGGGACAGGGTGGGGAAACGACTAAGTAAATCAGCCCGAATGAAGGAGCCCATCCTGTCTGAGGAGGATCTGCTCTCGCTCAGAGCTCGGCTCCAGGGAAAGGCTGCGTCTGTGGGAAAAAACTGTCTGCAGACTGGGAAGCCCTTCTCAGGGCAGCCCCAGCACGGACCAGACTCAGATCACCCACAGGACGAGGGCCGAAAGCAGACGCTTCAGAGCTCCAACTCCCCCAAATCTACAGCATCAGAGGTACCTGATGCCCAGTTATTTCAAACTACGTTGTACAACTAACAATGTCTCTTTAAAGTAACTTTAATATTTGCTACCCTTGGCAACCGAAGCACCAGATAAACTTGACCTCGAAGTTTACAGGTACCTTTGCATTCTTTTTATTTTAATCCTTTTGATTTAAATTTAACTTGTTTTTTAGGAAATACGTTTTATTTTTACCTACTTCTTCCTTATCACATTTTTAAAGATTTATTTTTTGATGTGGACCATTTTTAAAGTCTTTTATTGAATTTGTTACAATATTGCTTCTGGACTATGCCTTGGTTTTTTGGCCCCGAGGCATGTGGGACCCCAGCTCCCCAACCAGGGATGGAACCTGCACCCCCTGCATTGGAAGGCGAAGTCCCAACCACGGGAACGCCAGGGAAGTCCTGTCCCTTATCACATTTTTTGTGTCACAAATTTATGGTATGAAATTTCTTCTGTGTGGTGTGAGAATCCCAACCAAGGGAATTATCCAGAAAAAAAATTAGGCTGGATCCAAACACAAATAAGCTAACAATGACATCCACCAAAAGGCCATCTGCGCTTAATTCCAATGTACCCTCCCTGTGCAAAAGCAACCCACCGTGGACTCTGCAGAGCTCGAAGTGGGAGGCTCGGGAAAGCGACCTCAACTGTGGGACACAGAGGCCTCCGGTGTCAATGTCCACCCAGACAGATGGACGGCCTCTGGCCTCTGACTCATGAATCCACCACAGACGCCCACGGAGACTATGGTCAACTCAGAGGCTTAATATGGCGGCTTCCTCATCGTCCTCCGGCAGAGCGTTTGATGGGAATTGTCGTCCTAAAGGACATTTGATGGGGGTTCTCTAAAGGAACAGGGCATCAAAGAGGATCGTAAAACTCAAACTTCACTGCCACCTCCACAGCACCTGTTCTCACAAGCAAAGTCAGCACAGGCCATTGTTGCTAGAAGGTTCTCTGAAAGGTAGATCACCTGATATTTGAATTTATTCTTAGGTCACTTCTCATTTCTCAGCACAAATACCCGAAGTGTGTAACAACAATCAAGGCATAAAGTTACAGCCAAACTTTTCTCCGAGGGACGTGTTTAGGGCACACAAATCAGACGCGCGTGGAAGCTGAGTGCTGGGCTGCCCCAACGCCTGTGGGCAGCGTCCTGCGGGGTGTCAGCAGGAGTGGTGCCCACGTCCAAGGACAGGCCTAACTCTGTCCTTGTCACGTAGAGCAGTGGCTCCAACCTGTTCACCTAGGATGTGTCGCGCATTATGAAAGGAAGAGCAAATGACTCAAAACCTGGCCAAGCACGGAGCTGAGACAGTAGCTCTTCTTTCTTTGGGCAGATTGTTGGCGCTAGCGGCTAAACACCCAGGACACTGACTGGCTCAAGGGTGTTTTAGCCTATGTGGCCTTCTTTCCTAGATAATAAGAAAAAGAAGGTTAAATCTCTTTCTGAAATTGACTCTATTTGTGCTTGAAACATCAGCGTGTTTTGCTGAGTCAAACCCTTCATTAACGTGGGAAGCATTTCAATGTTTTGCTCTAAGCATGCTTGTTAACTCCAAATCTGCTTCTTAGATCAGGAAAATTGAAAATTACAAGTGTGAAATCAGCACCCCCCAAAAAAGTCACTGAAAAGGGCACAGGTGCTATTATACACTCCCCACAGGCTAAAAAGTGAAATGAGAAAGAGTTGGAAGAACCAATCAAAATAACTTTGGTGAGAATAATTTTAGGAGACTTTGGAAACATTCTGTGAAACCCTTGGATAAATTTGTGTCATGATGTCATAAAACATTCTAAGAAAAGAGAGCATTCATTCAACAAGAAAAAAAAGTGATTCAGAAATGACTCTTTTCACTACGTGCTCTGAACATAAACCCTTGACATTGTACATAGAAAACCTTGGCCAAATGAAAAGAAAGCACATGGGTGTACATTTCAGTGACTGATTCTTGAACAAAGGATCGAAAGCAACTTACCTTTGCAGTTTCCGCGGTAAGCAATCTCTAGCCGGGGGTCTTTGCACTTGGCGCGCTGAAATTCACAGCGAGACAGGAAGGTCCTCCCGTCCGAGGCGCAGAGGGGTTTCTGCGTGGGACCCCCGCAGTCCAAGCTGCAGTCTTTGTCCTTGTCTTGGTCGACTCTCAAAAACTGGGAGGAGCAAAGAAAAAAGAAGCCAGACATCTCAAAGCGTGTTCGATGGAAAAGCATAAGGCTACCTAAGGCCACTTAGTCAGACACATGGTGGGAAGCTCTGAAAACTCCGACCTCCATTAGTTTCACACCTCTGGATAACTGGTAACTTCTCTGCACTGCTCGGCGTTCGGTGGCTGAACCCCTGAAGCCTCCACCACTGGCCTGGGACACCGTCCAGGTCTGCACATGTTCTGTGTACCTTGAACAGTCTGAACAGCAATGTTTCTCTTTGCGTTTGTGAATTCAGCGCCTGGTTGACTCCTGCATTCAGCACGTTTTGCCATCACCTTGGAAGTCGCGGGCATCAGGAGTGCCCTGTGGGCCTGGAGCTGGGGGGCAGTCTCTCCCTGTTGGACAGCTCCCCACAATCTCACCTTCCTCCCAGGACCCAGGGCTGCCGGGGTGGTGCAAGCACAGCCCCTGCCCCGGGGGACCCCTCCCCGCAGTCCCCGATGACCGCGCTGGGGTCCCCAGCCTCTCCTCGACCCCTCTGAGGACCCGGACGCGGGGCTTCAGCGCTCACGGCGTCTGCCAGTGGGGCTCCGATACGGCCCCCTGCGCCCACACCCGCCCTCCTTGGGCCACGGATGGCGCTCCCTGGCCACGCCCCGGGCTTCCCCGCCCCCCGTGTGCCGCAGCCTCTGCGTCGTGCTCCTCACCCCAGACGAAACAACAAGCACGAAGATGAATCCGATAAAGCTTCAAGCTCTGGGAAGTGGAGCCATCGTGAGCCTTTGGTCACTGGAATGTCACCTGCCCTTCACAGGCGTTTGCTCTGATTTATGGAGCCCCAGCGACTTATTAAAGGAAAGAGAGAAGACCCTGAGCTGTGGTTACTACTCAAGACTCCACAGCAGTGTGTAGAGGCCTGGGCGCTGTGTATACTTGAACTGGTTTATTTGGCATGTTTGCCCCGGTAATATTGACAGGGCTAGAGACAGCTCTACTCACAGCAACCCCTCCCCTGTCCCAGTCGGAGCTGGAGGGAGAGTGCGAATGGATTTTAGCAACGTGTTCCCTCATCAGGAAGAGAAAGAAAGGAAATTCTCAAACTCAGGGTGCTTCGTTCCTTAAAAAGATACCCAAACTCTCCGCTTGCGTCTCTGAGTGTCCTAGTTGGCGATGTGTGAAGAGCTACCGAAGCTGAAGCTGAGACGAAGCCACAGGGGAAGGAGGGCCCCATGGGGGGACGGCTGTCCAGGGAGCCACACTGCTCCCGGGGTCCAGGCGGGGTCCTCACGGCCCCACCTGGGGTCCTGGGGAGGGAGGGCTGCAAGAGCACTGTGGCAGGGAGACAATCCCTCGGCGTGTTTGGTTGGGAGCTGAGGTCCCTGGCCATGTCCCGGATTCCTGGAGAAAGACTCCAGCCACGAGGCAGGTGAAAACAGATCATTACCTTTCCAAGAGTTAGCAACAACAAAAAAAGTGTTCTTTTACATAAAAATGGGTAGAGCAAGCCCATAAGCACATTTGATTGAATTCTGTCACTGAGGGCTTTCAACCCCTTTTTTCTCTTTCCCGGAAACGGATTCATGAGAATTAACTCTCCAGCCGCGATGGCGACACCCCAGGCAGCGGCAGCTCCCAGGAGACAGGGGCGCCCAGCGCACCGCACCTGGGGAACTCCATCCGCGTGAAACGCTGCTCCTTTTACAAAGTCACTGCCTTACCTCGTTCCTCTCCTCACAAGCATTTGAGTTTTCGTAGACTTGTTCTTACGACTTGCAGCTGGCCTGGAACACAGCAGTTTTGTGCAAGAGAAAGAAAGAGAGACAGAGACAGAGGCCACCAGGGGAGCAAACGACCGTGAAACATCTCAGGACCTTCGCAGGCCCAGTGCACACAGGAGCCCGCCCAGAAGCAGCTCCCTTCTATTTTAGATGAAAACCTGAAATAACCTAGATCCTGCTAATTTTTGTGTTTAAGAGGTGGTCTATTTGTATTTCCTGAAACCCCAAGTGAGGAAATGCAGATGACTTAGGGAAAGATGTCGTAATTATCATTTTCTCTAAATGTAGAGAGGCAGCCTCTATTTTTTATTTTTTAAAAAAGCTGAGGGCTTCCCTGGTGGCGCAGTGGTTGGGAGTCCGCCTGCCGATGCAGGGGACACGGGTTCGTGCTCCGGTCCGGGAGGATCCCACATGCCGCGGAGCGGCTGGGCCCGTGAGCCGTGGCCGCTGAGCCTGCGCGTCCGGAGCCTGTGCTCCGCAACGGGAGAGGCCACAGCGGTGAGAGGCCCGCGTACCGCAAAAAAAAAAAAAGCTGAGCTTTCAGGCGCTTGGAATTTGACCATAATTCTCAATAATTTAATGGTGTAGAACAAACGATGGAACTATTTATTCTGTCTCAGAAATGAATTCACACTTTCTGCATGTTTCTCCCCCTCCCCGTTTTTAACAGCAATTACATTCCAGGGGAGACAGTGTACAGAGGAAAATGAGCTTTTAACAGAGCTGGATTCTTGGCTAAACAAAGCCCCGGAGGGAAAATAAAACAGTCCTATTCTGAAGAATTTAGTGTTCACTGAAGAACTTGGCGGAGGGTCTTCACACTAGCTCAGATGGAAGGCACAACTGTCAAATTTAGAAGGACGTCAATTACACTTTGAACAACACAACTAAAACGAGGCCTCCGGGTCCCAGGGCCACGTCTCCTTCGCTTTTTCCGAAGCAGGGCTGTCTGCACAGGTGCGCTGGTGGGGAGGGGGCCAGAAGGAAGCTAAGGGGGTACATGTGCCGTGCCTGCCTGGAGGTCAAGCGACTCCTGCAGTAGAAAAAGTAGGTCCAGTGCAAACGAATTAAAGATGTGATGCATCTTCTGCTTAATAAATGCATGGGTTTAAGCCGGAGGAAAAGCGGAAACAAAATGAAAACACGTAAGAAATGGGTTAAAACACTCAATACGGATGAATTTCCCCACTGTGATATTGATATCTGATTAGAATATGGAATAACACATGGTATGGGTTGACATTAAGCAAAACACCTCTGAATTACATAATCCGGCAGCTGTAAGATTCCCCAAAGCGAGAACCTTCTAATAATGAGCCACCGGAAGATGAATGTCGCTTCCAAGCAGGTGTGTTTGCGGGATGCGAGGACGAGGCCCATGCGCCGGGGGTGAGATGGGTAGAACCTCGAGGGCGTCTGGGGCACGGGTGGGTCTGGGGGGTTCGAGAGAGTGAGTGGTCCTGGACCACAGGGGGAGGTGGGGACACTGGGGGCACTATTATAAACACACCTGCTTCACAGGGCACCTTCTCCACTTGAGAGCCTGCGCTTCCTCAGATTTCAGGAAAGAGCTGCCTACTTTTCAGTGGAATAGAGAACCCGAACCTATGATGAACGTGGAGATGGGGTTTTTAGAGCCTCCAGCCTGAAGCTGAGACGTCTGAGTGAGACACAGCTGCTGCCTCGAGGTCTCCCCCAGAGACACAGCCGCTCACCCATTCATTCAGTCCCGCGCTCATTCATTCTCTCACTCATCAATTCATTCACTCATTCATTCGTTCGCCGGAACTAACAAAAGCCAATCGTGCACGTTGCACAAACACTCTCCCGCAGTATTTGAATTGTCTGCCTCTTCGTCACACTCTTGTAAGGACTTGGTATTTCTAAGGTAGATCAAACGTCAGGTCCAGCTTGAATTGAACTTCTTCAGTAAGTGTCGAGGGACAGCCCTGTGCCAGGCTTCTTCCTGGACTCCAGGAGGGGCGTGGGGCAGGGTTCAAAGGCGGTCCTGTCCTCACAGAGCTTAAGTTCCAGAGGGCAGCAAACACAGCGCCACGAAGCCTCACGACCGCATCTAGGCCAGCGAGTAACGATCGTATCGAGCAGGACGACGCACGATCACCAGGTCACACGAGGCCGAAGAGAGCGTCCGAGAGCCTTACAGGGGAGCCTGCCGGATCTGGTGCGGGGTGCGAAAACGCTCCTCAAAGAGACCATCCGAGAAGGCTGGAAACGCCAGGGATGAGACGGGACGCGGCCTGGAATCCCAGGGCACAGGTCGCCAGAAGCCGATCCAGAACAGTGACTTCATGCAGGTCTGCTGTGAGGTCAGTCTGGCGACTGGCCTACAGACCCACGAGCTGGGAGGCACCCCGAGGACCGGGGCGGCTCAGGGGTGCCAGGGGTCCGGGGAGCTGGCCCCCTTCCTGCCGCCAGAACACTCCGAACCCCGCGTTCCCCTTTGCACACACAGATGACGCCAGCGGACGGTCTTACAGAAAGCAACCCACTGAGCACGGTTCTCCAGTCCTTTGTAATGAACTCGACCCAGTTGCAGCGTTCACGGACGCTAACTGTCAACCAGTGAAAACGGGGTTCTGCCATTGCTCGGTGCTACTTAGGACCTTTAGCAAACGGTCCAAATTACAAGAGTGTGGTGTCGACGCCATTTGTGTGTCTGTAAAACGGGAGCAATGCTGCTTTCTCTGTCGACTTTGAGGGAGCTGTGAGAATAACTAAAATAACAAGCTTTGCAGTGTGGAGAATAGGAGGAAGACAAACCGTGGGTGGAAAGGGCATCTGTCCCCCAAGGGAGCTGCTCCTTTCCAAGGCGGGCGCGGCACCAGGAGGAACGGCCCCCGACAGAGACGGCGGCGGGATCGGCTCTCTCTTAGATGCCCGTCCCCACCCCCACTTTCCCCACTTGAAAAACAAGCCAGCAACGTGACGTGAAGACGGTAGACTGTGGGCCTGCAAAGGGGGCTCTGTCTTAGGAAGTTTAAGACCCTGAGTAAAATAACGCAGTGAGACAGCAACGTAGCGATGACGTGTGCCACCGTCATCATTTGGGGCCCCTTTGTGCCTTTTCGTTGTATTGATGGGGCATCTGTAGGAATTTAAAAACCAAGGGCAAACTATTGGGATGCATTTGTTTAGGTTTTATGACTAGATTAAAGCTATAAACCCAATAAAGAGACAAAGAGCGGCCAACAGTCTGTGCTGGAAAATGCCAGCCTGTGTGGCGGGTGGTCTGCACGGCAGGGCTCAGTGGTCAAAGAAATGGCCTTGACTTTGGAGACGGGCAGCTGGCTATGTGACCTGGGACGGTCGTCCTTTCAGCCCGGTAATCCTTGGCTTCTTCATCTGTGAAATGGAGGTGGTAACACTGTTGCCTGTTCCATGACCATTACTGGGAAAATGAAAGGAAATAGTGCCGGAGAACCGTGCTTGGAGGAGGCATACAGATGTCACTTGGAATAAGCCCTCCCAAGCAGGTATTCAAACACGGGGCGAATCTGCTCTGGTCAAACCTTTACGCGGTCATAAAGGTTTCAAGTCCACTGTAGGAGCATTAAGGGATCCTCCAATTTATGGTCATTTTCAAAACGAAACTTCGGAGCATGAAGTAGAAAGGGGGCTCAGTTAGGCGGTCAGAACAAGGAAGCAGGTTTTTGCAGGAAGATGCAGAGAGCAAGGGAGGTCGGCCCCACACGCAGGTCCCTGGGAAGGGGGTGCACGTGCCCGGAGAGGGGGCCCGGCAGACGGGCCGCAGCAAAGGCTGCAGGGACCCCACGGAGGACCGGAGACAGGAGCGTCGTCCCCCTCGTGTAGGGCACAGGGACAGCCCTCCCAGGACTGAGAAAACCCAGAGAAATGCAGCGCCAACAGCCTGGCTGAGAGGCGCGGGTGCCAGACGCTTCTCAAAAGCAGGAGTGACAGGGAGTGACCGACCCCCCGGCGCACGCAGGCCGTTGCGACGTTTTTCTTTATTTCTGGGCTGCCTTCGCGTTTTGTTCGGATGGACATAAGACTTTTTACAAGTGCTTTCACAGAGGCCTTGCTCGCTTCGGGTCCCAGACCCAGCCTCTCTCGGCTGCTCTGGCCTCGGCCTCCGCTCTCGCACGGCGGGCTTCGGTTCCTGACCCCACAACCAGGCACCGCAGATGTTCAGCTGCACCCACTGCTCTGCAATCCTTTCTTTTTTATTTACTTTCCTTCCCTGTCTCCACATCAATATTAATTTCAAAGATGAAAGCAGATATTTTTTCTTCCTGTTAGTACTTCTTGGAGATAATTCAAGAAACTCTTGGGTTTTGATTGCTCCAGACTTAAGTTTATTGGAGAGTCAGTAGGAACTTCGTTAGTCTAAAATTCTTCTTAATAAAATGTCATGTGGATAGTGGTACCTTAGTGCAAGAATTACCTCTGATCCTCGCTTGAAAATTACGTGCCAACATTCAACCGTTACTTTTATGGTTCAGAGGTGATCTGTCTGCAGGAAGTGGATTCTACAAATGCCTTAAAAACTCCGCAATGGAGCTGAACCTCTGCTCATACAAGCCCTGCCAGTTGTTCTGAAGGTGTCACCACCCTTTCGATGACTTGAAGATGTGGAAGGAAGCTTCACAGGACTCTGGGCAGAGACACTACCTTCATGAGTTTACCTACAATTAAGCACCAGTTCTCGCCCAGGACCCCAGTAAGAACAAAGGAATAGGCAACATGGCCGTTTCACAGCTACATGTCTTTCCCGGGCCACAGCTCTGGGAGACGATGCACATTTGGGACATGGGAGAACATCACAGAGGACCCTCGACCCGTCGCGTTAGAGCGCCTGGGACCACGGCGTGTGCTCATCCACGAGGCCTCGTGCCCCGGCGCCGCGTCCGGCCCACAGGTGGTGCTCCACAAACGTGCACTGTCTGAGGAGCTGTCGTAACATGACCAGGTGGGACCGCTGTGGAGTTACCAGGGCACGTGGCAGGGGCAAGAAGACGTTTGAACTCATAGGCTTAGGGATTCGGGACTAGTAAACAGCAGAGGCCACGACAGACCCTGAAAGTGCAGGACGGACATCGGAACCCTGGCACAGTCTCACTCTCAGTGCGTTGGGAGGACACACACCTGCCCTACAACCCGAAAGGCCCGTCCCCATCGCCACCCGCTGCGCGGGCGCCGCTCTCAAACACCCCCAGGCTGAGAGCACACAAAGATCATACAGGCGCCCCGTCTGGGTCCAAAGACAAAAGGGTAAATCAACCAGGAAAATAAGTATCCAGCCTGTGTCTGACCCCATTTTCCAAAGCCTCCACTCTACACCCAGCAGCTGGCCACGTCACTGTCGGCCGGGCGGCCGGTCAGCCCCAGGGTCCCGAGTCTCCACCCCAGATTGGGCGCCTGGGACATCTGTGCACACAGACAGGGCGTGGGCGTGCCTGGGGCCCCACCGCGCTCCGCGCCCCAGCCCTCGGAGCGGGGCCTGCAGGTGGCATCGCTGACACGTGGCCGGACGACAGGGAGAGAGACGGAGAAAGGCTGCCGCCTCTGTGTGCCCGGACGTGGCCAATCCTTTGTGCTCTGTCACGACATATCGCTCATACGTCCCCTGACAGCCTCCCCGTCTCTGGAGCTGCCCAGCACACCGCACGCGGCCCCCAGCTCCTGCCCGCTCTCCTTCCCTTGGAAGATCAACGCGCTCCTTGATGAAGCGACATTTCCAAAGGCATTCAGCCAGCGTGTCTTTTTTAAGGCTCCTGCTCATTTCAAAGCATTTAGAGCAAATTACACTAAAGTACATGTTAGAGAATATTAAAGAGATCTGCACAGCAGGGGGACTTCGTCCGAAAGCAGGGGCGCCGGAGAGTTTGCTTCTCAGCCAAACCTCAGGAGACGATGAGCTACAGGCGAGAAGCGTCTCCACTGAGGACAGAACGAAAGGAGTAAAGTGGGAGCCAGGAGGACACACCCCGCTGGAAACAACAGGTGAAAACGCCGCGGCGGGACGGTCTCGTCTGCTGGCGAAGCAGGTAGAGAGAAACCGCTCCGTGGGCGAGGAAGCGGGCCGTGCCGCCAAGTCTCCAGCGCGCTCACATCCTTTCTGCTTTTTAAAAGTGAGGATGGACACATCCCGTGAGGCCAGGGGCCTCTGATCTCCCAATAGAGACCAGGCAGAGTTCAGTTCCAAGTCTACATCCAAGCTCTGATGAGACCCGCACAGCCTCCGAAACATCGTCTGCATCCTTAACCACACCCCAACCTCACCTTTCTTCCTGCGTTCGTGATCTCGCCCTTTCTGGGGTGAAACGTATACCCAAGAACGGTGTCGAAAGTGAGGAGGTTTAGCTGCAGACCGGGGTCATGAGAATCAGGACGGTCACTGGTCTGGCTCCTGCAGGGCTCCCCGCGGGTCCAAGCACGATGCAGGTTCCTAAAAGGGCTGTGCTGCGTGAAGGAGCAGGACGAGGGAATGAGCCCCGAGAGCCTCTGCATCGGGAGGCTGGACGACCTCACCGTCCACCACTGAGGTACGTGCACGCTGCATGCTGGGCCAGGCAGAGAGGGGTCCCCGGGGAACAAGGAGGCACAGAGAAGACCCTCCCTCCCCCACATGCACCTCCACCCCGTCCACACAGCCACAACCCCAAGGAGAAACCCATGGCAGGAAGTCTGACTCCCTTTCTCTGTGTAAATAAGAGCCGGATGCCTTTGGCCCACACGCCCTGGGGGCAAAGGCAGAGGATGCGCCTTTAGCATGGAATGCCGTCAGGGCCTGGAGACCGGGTGGGAGAAGCTCGCAGGGGCACCGATGAAGACACCGAGGGTCCCAGAGGACACCAGCCCCGCTGCCTCATTTGACCCAAGAAGAGACGGAGGCTCCCAGTGGAGGTCACCCAGCTCGTCCAGGACAAACTAACACCAATCCAGGAGTTTGGGCCCGGGTCCCTGCCCTTCCCTGCAATCACGCACGGCTGTGAACACAGCCCGGGGATCGGGGCTGCGTCTTCCTGCCCCAGGGCACCCGCTCTAAAGGCCTCAACCTGCACCCACGCACGGGACCCCGTTTTGAAAAGCAGCCTCGGAAAGACGCGCGGAAGAGGGGCTGGGCGGGGTGCCATGGGCACGCCCCGCTTCTGCCCTCTCGTCTCTTCGCAGGTTTCCACCTTCTCCGGGCCTGCGGGTGATCCACGTCAGCATCTGCGCAAGTGGAAGAGGGCCTATGCCCCCATCACCTCGGTTTACACGTTCCAACAGATTCTTCACATTTTTAAGAGTCCCTGTTTACGTTAGGAGATAGCCGAGGCGTGGGGCCTTCGAGGGGAATCTCTTCCCAGGTTTCTGAAATGGACCAGCTGAATCCCCCGAGGCTGGCACATCACCGCTCAGACTCATCATCGTCCCCGAAGCGCACGAGCGCAGAGTCGGAGCCGGGCGGAAGCGGGCGGCTGGCGCTTCCGGGGTCCATCAGCCGACGCCCTCGGCCGGCGTCTGCATCGCCCTCTCCCAGGAGCTAACGCGGGGGGCCAGCTCTCCACCCTCACCTGTGTGCGTCACCCAGACACAAGGTATTTCGCTGGCAGGACTTGAAGTCCAGGGTCAGGTAGCTCACGACTTGCCCTACGTGCAGTTCAACCCAAACCTTGGAACACAGGGCACCACCCCCGCGAGACCCCCAGTCACACACAGCTGCTTGCACTGAAATTAATTCAAGCGAAATGAAATGTAAAATGCAGCAGCTAGGCCGCACTGGCTGCATATGCGCATTCGCAGCAGCCCCGGGCCGGAGCCCGGCGCGGGGCAATGAGAGCACACGCCTCTGTCATCACCGGCGGCTCTTTTAGACGCTGCTCTGCAAGCAATGAGGAAGGGTAATTCACTTCCTAAACCAGATTCCTAAACCCCACGTTTTAAAGGACCAGTGGCAAAAAGACAAGTCAATATCCATTCCCCGCTACCGTATTAATGAGGCAAATAGAAAATGCTAAGAATCATATTTTTGAAAAAGTCATCCTGAAATTCACACCTTTAATTAGAGAGGAAAGATAAACACTTTAAGGACAGGAAGAGGAGAAACTTGGCGGGAACAGCGAGGATTTTGAGGGACCCGAGAGGTACAAGAAGATGGTGATAAAGAGCAGGAGGGGGGCTTCCCTGGTGGCACAGTGGTTAAGAAGCCACCTGCTATTGCAGGTGACATGGGTTCGAGCCCTGGTCCGGGAAGATGCCACGCGCCGTGGAGCAACTAAGCCCGCGAGCCACAACTACTGAGCCTGCGCTCTAGAGCCCGCGAGCCACAACTACTGAGCCTGCGCTCTAGAGCCCGCGCCCTGCGACGAGAGGCCACTGCAACGAGAGGCCCGCACACCGCAACGAAGAGTGGCCCCCGCTTGCTGCATCTAGAGAAAGCACGCGTGCAGCGACGAACACCCAACACAGCCCAAAATACATAAAATAAATAAAATTAATTTATTTTTTTTAAAAAAAGAGCAGGAGGGGCAGCATAGGTGGGGAGGGACGGGCCAGCAGTCGCGGGGGGGGGGATGTGTGACCCTCACACAGGCCTGAGCTCCCCTCCCCCTGGGGGGACAAATTACTGCCCAGCGAGCCCAAACTGGGGAGGGGGTGAAGGAGGGGGAGGGGGAGGGGGAGGGGAGGGGGGAGGGGAGGGGGGACGTGAGAGGGGCCCTGTCCTCGGGGAGGCTGACCCCTGCCGTGAATAATGGGTGCGGGGACGCCAGGGTGAGGCAGGGGCTCAAGAGGGAAGAGACCACCCTCTGTCCCAGGAGGCCCCTCGGCCTTTTCCAGAGTTCCCAACGGGCACCTCAGCCCATCACCAACGTGTGCACCGCTTTCCACGAGGTGCTCAAAGCATCACATGCTTTCCAGAGAATTAAATGTTCCCAGGAGACAGGATGACAAACGGGGGGTTTTCAGAGGAGAACTCAGAGCCCTGGGAGAGACCCCAACCATGCTGCCTAGGGTCAGGTGAAGACGGCCCGGCAGGGTGAGGCCACCAGCAGACGCCAGACAGAGAAAAGGGCCTAAACAAGTGAGCTTGTTCTGGCTGCTTCCCCGAGGCCACTGCAGCCAAGGTCGCAGCCATGGCCTCCCATCAGGGGAGGGGAACCTGCAGAAAGAGGCGGCCAGGGAAACAGGGAGCAGTGCTGGTCCTGCCCTTCACTGCAGCATCCTGGACTCCGGGGTTCATTCAGAGGAACAGAAACCCTTGCCTGAAGGGAGCCGGAGTCACACACGCTGGGTCCCAGAACCAGTGCCCCCATTCTGGCTGAGCTGACCCCCCTCCTCCATCCCTGCAGGGCTCAGACCTCCAGGAAGGGCAAATCAACATCCCGCTCTCCCAAGTCCTCCTCCGCCCCTGCTGGCTCTGTCCTGGGATGGGCTGCTCCAGCCTGGAGCTCCACCGCCTTTGGGGGAGAGAATCACAGAACATCAGTGTCAGGAAACTACATTTGTCCACTTATGTCTTCCCCGGGCAAACCAGCTGAACTCTAAGCAGAACAAGTCAGAGGCACTGCTAATCTCCTGTGTACTTATAAGGTTTTCCCATCATTTTGACAGTGAGGACGTGTTCACTGACCAAAAGGATTCAGATGGGTTCTTTGACCCTTGTAAAGTGCTCCAAGGAAAATCCAGAGAAATGTTCTCTAGGTGTTAAATTCAGAAAGAGAGTAGAGGGAAGAAAAGAAGAGACCTACCCACTATTTTTATGTATTTCCTAAGTGAATTAGCATTTTGTACCCCTAAAATCTCCTAATTAGAACAAGAGACAGGATTACCCTGGTGCCTACTCCCTGGTGTCCAGTGCCCGGTTCCAGACCCTGAACTTGACCGTTTCATAAAGAATAAATTCACTCAAGAACGCTTAAGTGGAAAAACTACTCTTAATAACATCTGGTGTAACTATTGAACAAACTCGCCAAGATTTCAACCAACATGACTGGAATAAACTCAAACCAAGAAAACAGTGAGGTTTATAATGGAAACAGAAACAAAACTTTAATTTAGGATTGTTCCAAAGGCATGAGAATGATTCCACACTGCTAATACTCTGAAGTTACTGAGTCCACGGCTGTTGACAGGCAAAATTCCAGAAAGCAAAGCGGCTACTGCACAGAGTCAAATTCCTTCAGGAGTTCTCGTCAGAAAACACAGAGGGGCGAGAACCAGTGAGAACAGAAGCGACACAAAGACAGTTTAAAACCAGAAGACGCGTCTGAGGAAAGAGCCAGTTGAAAAAGATTCCCTTAGCTGCCTTTTAACCAGAAAAAGGAAACTGAGATTTATATATTTTTTGGAAAATAAATTATATCCACATTGGCAACTTGCTCATCTAAAGCTAACTTTAATGAGCCAGGATTTAATATACCTGGAAATTCGATATTCATATATCAAACTATTATCAGTTTAAATTGTAACACTATTACAGGACCAAATCTTATCACAATGGGGTCCACGCTACAGATACCTTGGCCTTTATATTCTGAATGCCACTTTCTGAACAGGAGTTTTCCTTTGCTTCTGGAAACCTGTCACTTACTTTCACGTTTGTACACCATTCACCAAACATTTCCCTCCATCACTGTGCAAAGCTACACCACTTCTTGCACAAGGTAAGATTACAAAGGGAACTGGATTTTTAACAAATCTATACCCATAAAGATGAAAGTTCAAGCCCGTTGTCCTTCAAAGAGGTCACTTCTGAGCACATCCAAATCTCCCACTGGTTTAGTTCTCGTTCAAATCTGTGAATTCTTCTTTCAAAACTATCTTCACGCAAAGTTATGAAGGACTCGGGAAGACGTCATGCCAAAAACACAGAGAATTTTCTCCTGAATAATCTCATTGGAACCTAACAAGCCCTCAACAAGCCTATCAAGAAACTTCCCCTCACTGTGCAGGCTGGCGACACTGAACCAGAGAAAGATGATGCCTTTAGGACACCGTTTCGTGTAGGGAGGACGGAAGGCCAGAACACACGGGTGCCTCTTGCACTGTCCACGTTTTGTTCTACGAGACAGCGTTATCCCTCAAAGTGTCACTGACCCCACAGCCACGGTCACCTTGTAACCAAGAGAGAAGTTCATTTAGATAAACCAACTTCGCCGTTTAGTAACATCATCCCACACTGCGGTGACAGTGAAACGTGTAACTGATGCCCAGGCTCGCACTTCGGCCATGTGGTTTCATCTCCATCAGTGGCCTGTGTCACGGGCTTGCCAACCCAGAAGGGGGAACGTGCCAGGTTCGGATTAAGCACATTTGATGGGCCAGTCGCTGGAGAACCTGACCACGGGCGCCACTGCTGGTCGTGGGGACGGGGGTCTCCCTTGACGCCTCTGATAGTTCTTGCCTCTAAAACATAAGGTGAACTAAAGGGGATGCAGAGTAGGGAAAATGAAAGTCTTGTGAATTAAAAGTAAACATCACGCATGCACCCTCTGACCTTCTCAGCCCCCAGCCCCAGCTGCCCGCCTGCTACCTGCTCCTATGTGGTACATAAAGGGTAAACCAAAAAGGAATGAGTGAGTGAGTGAGTGGGCCTAAACAGTAAAAAGACAAAAACTCACTCTCCAGTACCTGCACCTCCCTGGCCTGGTCACGGCCACATCCAAGGCTGGCCAGGACCTCAGGGCACAGAGCCGCCCTGGACGAGCGCCCCCCCCGGCCCCCCCGGCACACAGACGCACCCTGCGGGGTGGTGGGATCAATGCCCTGGTTTATGCTTCTTTTCCAGGAAAGGCAGCTCTGTGTAGGCTGAGGTCTCACCCTGGACCTTGACTCTGTAATGAAATGTTACAAGCTGTGGATTTGGATGGCAGAGAGTTGGAACCAGGACTATTTTTTTTGTAAAACGCTGTGGAACCACAATAGAATCTGAATGAACTCAACAGGGAATCAGATAGGTTTTCTGTATCAGCCTCCAAAACGCTGTTACTGATTCATGGTGAATCACGATGGGTTTGGATGTGCTCTCGCAGCCAATACCGCTCTGGGGAAGGAAGCCACGGGCGCAACTGGGGGTGAACTTGATAGAGAACAGCCCCTTAAGCCTAACAACATGCCAATCAGACTGTGATCTCGGCGACACTGCTCACTGCTAGTCTTTGAATAAGGAGCAAAGACACAATGCGTCTCTTTTCCTTAAGTTGTCTTTTTTTTCCCTCTCTTTTGCTCCATGGCACAGAGACTGGGGGACCGCAGGCCTCCCGTCACGCAGAACACAAACAGAAGGTGACGGGGTGCAAAATCTATGAATCCTGTCCCATGGGACTGAGAACCGAGACACCGGATGCTTGATTTCTGCCGTCTGGTTGGTTTCAGTGACTTTGGGAATGAAACCCTTTCACTCATTGGATCAGTCCAGTCAACCGTGAGTGAGCCGGAAACGGCTGGACCAGAGCTGCCAAAACAATAGCACCCACAGGAAGAAGTAAGATCAACGGGAAGGGATAGATTAGGAGGTTGGGATTAGCAGATACACACTACCGTATGTAAAAGAGATCATCAACAAGGACCTACTGTAGAGCACAGGGAACTCTACTCAGTGTTCTGTAATAACCTATAAGGGAAAAGAATCTGAAAAAGAAGAGATGTGTGTGTGTGTGTGTGTGTGTGTGTGTGTATACCTGAATCACTTCGCTGTACACCTGAAACTAACACAACATTGTAAATCAACCATACTTCAATTTAAAAGAAAAAAAAAAAAGAACTACAGGCACATACAGAAAGGAAGAAGTAAGAAGGTCAGTTACTATACGCCCTGGACAGGAGCCGCGTCCAGAACAATCAGGAAGGAGCTAGCTCACTCCTGCCCCGGCTGTGTACGCGTCTGGGGCTCAGCTGCTGTGGGCTTCGGATTGCTCAGAATATCAGACAATAAAAGTCACGCTGCCTTCTGAACGTTATTGCTGATACACGGACACCACGAGCACTTTTACTTTACTGACTCTTCACCCTACGGAGCAGAGGTGTCTTAGAATGTAGTCTATAAATACACTTTAATACGTTTATAAAGGATCAGCTGTACATAAGAGCATTGCCAGGACCCACAAATATAAACCAGGTATTGTATCTTAAACTGCAAATTAGCGGCAACACCATTTATAAACCGGGGCTGCTCAAAACCAGACCCTACACCTCCTCAGATGTTGCTGACACCCTTCTCTGGGCTCAGACGGGCAGAGGCGCACTCGACATGGCCGCACCTGAAACTCTGGTGGGCGGGGGGTCGACAAAAGCTCTCTGCCCCGGGTGAGCCCCCTTCCGCATCTGCCTTGCCAGTTGCAGCACTGGACTAGGAGACCCCAGTTAGCACGTGACCCTCACTCCCTCCTTCAGAAACACTCATCTGAAAACCACTCTCCCACCCATCTCACGATGCCATGCTGGCCACTTCTGCAAGGGAATATCCCGCACTTCTCTGGGGGCTCACTAAGACTCAGGCTACCCCAGCCACGGTCACGTCCCCAGCTATAATATCTTTATCCCCCACAAGCCATCTCTCCAATGCATCGGCACAGCTGGTGCTCTGGCCTCTCCTCCTGTCCCCGTGCTCCCAACTGGCCCGAAGCCCCAAGGCCGGGAACCATGGCGAGTGACTCTAGGACGTCACCCCCAATATCTGTCAATGGGTGGGCACACGGCAGCTGTCGAAGGCCCCACTTTGCTTCACGGGTCTTACAGGCCATCAGCGGTATGGCAGGCCTGAGATCCACTCAGCAAAGACTCACGCGTTCCCATGTGCTCAGTTATTCTGGGGGAGAAAATGGGAGAAGCTGGGGCAGTGACACATGGTCACCGCGTCCTGAGAAGACCCAAGTGGGGTGGGGTGCTCTGCAGAACATGCGATGCTGGAGAAGTGTCAGGTAGCTCTGGTGTGTGTTTTGGGTTTCATTGGGAGTAGATCCCCAAAAGACAAGTATATTTGGAGATAACTCTTTAGAACAACACAGGAAAGTACTTTCCCCGAGTTCCCTCCCAACACCTTCACACACACACACACACACACACACACACACACACACACACACACACTTCCACCAGCTGCCACCCAAACTCAAACAGCCAGGACTCACAGACAATACGCAAAACCACTCTTCATCATTTCTTGTCCCATCATCCTTTTCCTTTCGGGCCTCGAGGTATGACAAAAGAAAGCCCAAAGCTTCCAAACGCCCTTGTCCATTCTCGCAGCAGAACAAGGAAGTCAGAAAAATACCAACTGGTCAAACTTTCCAGGGGAGAGAAACAGATGACTAGAAGTCCATCTAAGCACACGTCTAATAATAAGGATCGTGTGACAAGCCCAAAGTATGCATTTCCAGGCTCCTCAAATTGAAAAGGTGAAGAGCAGTGATTTGGAGGCTTGGCGGGGGCAGGGTAGGGTGGGCTGTGGTCGGTGATCTCAGAGGTGGTCACACATGTGCTTGAGGTTTGGCCATCGATCCGAGCGACTCCGTTTCGTCTTGGAGCTGGAGAATCCACAGGAAAGACGGTTCTTCCAGGATCTGGGCTCATCTACTCCAAGTCCACACGAGGATTTGAAAAGTGCAGAACCGCAGGAAAATGAAACTGCCGAGCCTGGAGCTTTCAAAGTGAACCAACCTTAATTGAGACTCAAAAAGCATCTAATTTAATTCAACTTTGGTTAAAGATTTGGAGTCATCAGTATTACTGCAAACAAAAGTCTATAATGAACATAGATTCTTAGATCAAAAACCAAGGAAAATAAAGTTGCTGATTCTGAACTTTCAGGAGTGCTTTGCTTCAGCAGAGTCCGTCCCTTCGGTGCCACACGTTCCACCTCCCAGAAACCCTGGCTAGTTCTATACTATGTATTAGAGGCCTTTACAATCTTGAAGCCCAAGAATCCCACAGCCACGGTATATGTGATGAAAAACATCAGAAGAGCACATAACCACATATGCACAGTACTACTGTTCACTGCAATATCATTTTAATAGCGAGATAAATCTGAAGGAAATGAAATATCCAACCATAGAGGTTTGGATAAACAAATTACTCTAAATCCATACAACAGAAATGTGTCAATCCATTAAAAATCATATAAAAGAGGTAGAAAATATTTTTAAACAAAATTATTTAAAATGAAAATGTAGAACATGATCCCACGTTTACATACACACATATACATATATACCCATATCCAGCGCGCGCGCACACACACACACACACACACACACACACACACACACACACGGCCTAGACGAAAGATTGCAAAACGTCAGTACTGCCAAGTTGTATCACTGTTTAATCTCTAGGCAACAGTATTACAGGAAACCGGTACTTTCCTCATGTGCTCTTTTATTTTCAAATGTCTATAGTGGACCTGAGCTACTTTTTAAAAAAATCACGTTTTATATATTTTACTTTTAACTTATAAAACACTTAAAACCTACTGAAAATGTATAACTATACGCCCATCACCCAAATAGACGTGTCGATAGTAAAAAAAAGAAAAAAGAATGAATTATGAAAAGCAAGCAGAAAGTAAATACCCCAAACACCTAACAAGACACAGAAAACCTATGTTCTACGCCCCTCGAACAAGCTTAGATGTCACTTTCTGGTCTAATGGGTGACTGAGCACATACAACGAAAACTGTGGGTCGAAAACAAATTTCCAGCATGACTATCACCAGCATGTCTGTGTGGACTCCCCCAATTCTGAAACGTAGCCAAGACGCTCATGGACTGCCAGCTGCCCTCTGCACAGTTTAGGACAGCTAGAAACAAAATAAAACAGTTTGGATCAGAAATACTTAAATTCCTGGACTTTCCACCTGTGTGTCCTGCATCCATAAAACTGAAACAACAATCCCTTCCCCAGGGCACTGGTGGGAGGTTTAAGGACACAAAACACGTGACGGGTCGACGTGCACGGTAACTCAGCAGACAGCGGTCAATCGCGTCCTGACACCTCAAGGTCACCCTGTCCCAAACATCCCCTCCTCCAGCCTGTCCACTTGGTCAAGGGCACCAGCCCCACCATGGATGACCTCCACGTGCCCGGAGGGACCGACGCCCCGACCCCTTCCCCCCGACCCCTTCGCCCCCGACCCCTTCGCCCCCGCCCCCTTCGCCCCCACCCCCTTCGCCCCCTCTCTCTCCCGCCTGCGCCTCACCGCTCTGGTCGGTACAGGCAGACTGTTTTACGTGCCCTGCGGATACTGCGATTTTGATAAATCGAGGCTTTGAGGAAACCCTGCATCAAGCAAGCCTATCAGCGCCATTCTTCCAACACCATTTTCTCACTTTGTGTCTCTGCGTCACGGTGCGGTAGCTCTCGACATATTTCAAACTTTTTCGTTAGTGTTGTATTTGCTGTGTTTCTGTGATCAGTGATCTTCGACGCTGCTACTGCAACTCACTGAAGATCAGACGATGGTTCGTATTTTTTAGCAAGGACGTATTTTAATGAAAGTGCACACGTTGCCTTTCTAGATGTAAAACTATTGCACACTGAACAGACTACAGTGTCGGTAAACACCAGTCTTCTATGTGCCGGGAAACCAAAAACCTCACGTGCCTCACTTTATCGTGACATTCGCTTTATTGCGCTGGTCTGGACCCGAACTGCAGCATCTCTGAGGTGCGCCTTCACCTCCTCCCGGCCCGGCCACCGTCCTTCCCGCGCCGAGCCTCCCAGCCTCCTGGGGACCTCCCCCTCCCCCCACGTAACCTCGGCCTCCTGCGCGGCCCCTCGCCGGCGGGCTCCTGGTCTCCTCCTCTCCCCAAGGCTTCCATGGATCTTCTACAGGACCCGCCACTGGTCCGCACATCCGACCGGTGGGCGGGACGGCGGGCGCTCCCGGAGCAGCAGGACGAGCCGAGTCTACCCATCTGACGTCTCGGGGATAAACAAGTAAACGAGCGGCCTGCATCCGAGTCCGGAGGGGTGCAAGGGCTTTGCCGGGCGCCATCCCTGGAGCTTCCCCGGAACCTGCCCAGAGCAGCACCGCATTCACGGTGGGGACCAGGAGCTGAAGAGGTAAACTGGCCAGAGTCACCCAGCGACAGAGCCAGGACGTGATCTTTCTGACTCCAGCCTCTCCGGGGCTTCTCCCACGGGAAACTACCGGGTGAAATTCTGTACCATGAGGGTCGACTCAACATAAAGTAAGCGAATCTGAAATTATAGATACATCTATCCTACATTCTCTTTTCTTTAAAGATGGATCTGAATCCTTAGTCTTACGGCTCGAAGCTAGTTCTGTCGTTTAAAAGTAACACATTAACACATCCCAGCAACTTAAGAAACCGCACTCCACAGCCGGAGCCTCTTCAGACGCACCCATGTCCGAGTGCTGAGAGTTAAGATGCCCCAGGAGCTGAGCTGCGGAGCCGATACCCGGTCACTTGCTCCACGTTTTCTAAATCCAACAACGGCGCCAATAACTAATGCTTTCTGGGCCGTGACCCTCGGCTGGTCACATGCTTTATCACACATACGCGTGACGCCCGGACAGTTGTGCAGTACGCAGCCTGTGTGACTGTGCACGGCGGCCTCAGCCATACAGAGACCGGGGAGACGGTGGTGCTATGTCTGGAATTTGGCTGGACAGGGACACTTGGAAACGCTTGGAGAGCAGGTGGTATTAAAAGTCATGGGAGGAGCGGCTTTACCAGGAGGGAGGGTGTGGGGAGGCCAGAGGGCCCCGCCCAGCGCCAGGCGGAGAGGCAGAGAGAGCGAGCTCAGCACCGGAGGAGAGGACGGAAAAGACCAGGCAGCGCTGGGACACAGTCCAGGAGCAGGTGGCGGCCACCGCGCCCAACAGGATGTTTGGTGACGAGAAGCTGTGTGCTCGCCCAAGGTGCCCCAAAGCCCCCCTAACTCAGGACCAGGGCCCAGGGGGCCGTCAGCATCACCCTCCCCGGGGCACAAACGCACGGAGCCAACGCTCAGGAAGGGTGGCACGGGGGGCCCAGCCAGGCCACCCACCTTCCGGCCACGCCGCCCCTCCCCACGCTGCTACGTGCCCACGCGTGGGAAGGGGGCCTCAGCCAATCCGGGGGTGTGGACACGGTGCAGCGGGCACGCGGGGCCCCCCGATCCTGACACGGCCCGGGCTGTGTGTGTGTGTGGTGCCCGACACAGAGACGTGCTCAGACACAGACACACACACACACTCGCTGGGGCGCACTCAGCCCCGTTGCAGGACACCCCCTACCCACAACATGAACTGATGAAGGGCCACCAGCCGGGCTCAGGCCCCCGCCGTCCAGTCCCCAGGGGGCAGGGCTGCACACGCCACACCCTCTCCCCAGACGATCCGCTGTCCCCCGAGCGCCGGGGTCCTGGGCCCGTGCGTGGCCCCTACCTCACAGCTCTGCGAACTTCCAAAGGTTGCGCGACCCAGCCAGCCGGCGCCTGGGGTCCGCTTCAGGGAGCCTCGGGGTCTATGCAGCATCCTCCCTCGAGACAAGCACGAGGGGCCTGGGCCGTCCTCCCCACGTGGGCGAGGAGGCGGGAAGGGTTGCTGCTGAGCCCCCAGACTCACTAAAGGGACCCAAACAGCAGGAAGGGCCGTGAAGCAGGACAGGAGACCAGCCGGTCAGCAAGGAACCACATCGCTGTGACTGTTGCCCTGACCTCCGAACCCGCGATCTCACCGTCCAGGTGAGAGCGCAGGACTTCGCATCTCGGACACCCCCTCGCCGGCACCTGCTCAGCAGGCCGCCATCCTTGGCCCCCGCCCCGCCCCCCAGAACCTGGCAGCACCTGGACTGTAGTCACGCTAAGGTGTCGAGATTGGATTGACAACCCCACACGCCAAAGCACGTTTCCGCCAGAAGACAGAGGATCCTGCCGTCTTGGGCAACAGCCTGCGGGGAGTTGAAGCCTGTCTGGGTGCGTGAGTCACCGCCTGCCCAGGTGCCCTGAGAGCACCCGCCCGCCTGCCTGTGGCGCTCACAGGACAGAGGAGACCGTCTGGGGCAGAGCAGAGGTGAGGGAACCGCTTCCCAACACGCAACACACACTCCGGTCCTGGCCTCTTGAATAAGCTGTGAGGACTTCTCTGCTGACCCTACACAGCTGTGAAAAATGGAATGCGGGAAAATGGCTTTGTTCCTAGGACAGTGACCTCTTTCTGCAGCCTGGCCTCATTCAAGCCTCGGAGGGAAGGATGGCTGTATGTCTGCTGTCTCATGAGCGATGAAATCTATGATCTTTTTGGCAAAAGGCTTATACTATTAGTAGCAAATCAAGGTGCCCGAAGGCAATATCACCGTGATGTGGAAACTTCCTTGCACACAAACAGGAGGCAGGGTTACCCGGAACAGCCCACACCCAGAATCCAAGGTGGGAGTCTGTGGTCCGCCCCACAACGTGCGTCACGTATCGTCCAGGTTCTTAAGGACGATTTGTAAAGTGGAAATCACAGTATTATCATCAAATAAAATAGATACAGCAGAAAGTATATATGATGAACTCTCAGCATCTCACATTTGGTGTTTTTCTTTTTTGATATTTTGGTAAAAATTATCCCGGAAGTGCCTCAAATGGCAACAGAAGATAAAATTCAGACTTCTCGCTGATTTTCAGGGTCTTGGCATCTGTGGCCTTAGATGCAACAACTATGGCATCATTAAGAAATAAAAGGTCAGAGACACACTTTATCGAATACTGGGATAGAAGTATCTTTCCAAGTTTGGCCATCCCTGTTCAACGTAAAATAAAGTCACGTCACAGGTGGCCAAGTTTAAAAATTGGATTTTTTAAAAACAAAAAACTATACAGATGTGGCAAAACAGGTTAACTGGCAGATCATTTTTCTCGAAAAAGAAAAGATGCCATACATCTAGAAGAAGTTTCCACGGAACTCATATAAGTCGGTGATTCTCAGACTTTGGTGTCCTTAAGGACCATTGGAGATTCTGCTTCAAAAAGAGCATGTCTCTACCCTGCAGATCTTCACTCAGGGGACCAAGAGTGGGTGCAAACCCACATTTCTGTCGGCACGGTAGGTGGCCCTGAGGGACGTCAGCCTTGACTCACACCATGAGAGATTCTGCACTAAATCACACACACGGTCACTTAGAAAGGCCAATTTTGAGAAAATGAATATATTTAAAATTCCGTATGTATTTCCTATGAACAGATCAAGCTCGGAGAAAATTATTGTTTCTAATTTAGTCCTCCATCCCAAAGACAAGGAAAAAAGACATAAGCACGATTTCATTGAATGAACTGGAAATTTCCATTCAATTTTCTTGAAGAGATGAGAAAGCATTTCTAATGAGACTGCAAATTGGGAATCTTGGCAACATTCGTATGTGGTAAACGGTCTTTGTCTTTGAAACGTCATCTGCAGTGACCAGCTAAGCCAGTAGGGACCAAATGCTCTGCTTATTTTTACCACAAAGGCATGCGATTTGGCTGTTGGTACCGGTCTGAACTTGCATGACGCTCTGAATTGCTAGTTTATTGATTTCAGGACACCATTTACAAACAAAAAGGTTTAGAGAGTTGCTTCTGTATTCAAATGCTGACCCTTAGAATCCTCCTGGTCCTCTATGCTCAACCAAGCAAAGCTTCATGTTTATATAAACTAGTGCCCCAGGACCTGTGTACAAAGCATGCTCAGCTACCCCTCGCAAAGCCCGCCTACTGTCAGTTTTGCCAAATGTGCCTCCCTGGGGAAGGCAGTGCTCCGGGATTTATGACAGAATAAGGCAGGGAGTCAGCAGAGACAAACCCTGGAAGACACAGCTCTCATCCTGGGATAAGATCCTTCTAGCAGTCGGGCCGCAGAAGAGCCAGCCCACAGTTCGGGAAAGGAAGCCTGGCCCCTGGGAGGCCTGGGGGCTGCCCTGTTCCTGCTCTGGTCCTGGAGCAGCCGAAGCCCCAGCCCAGGGGCGAGCAGGCCCACCAGGGAACGGCAGCCAGACCCGACTTACGCAATGAGCACAACACGCTAACTTATGAGACTTGACTGTTACAGCTATTTATGACTACGGTTTCCTTCTGAGACACAGAAAAGCAGAATCATCAATAAAACTGCTTGACTTGTTACAATGTCAATATAGCACCTGGGAAGCATTTAGCCTGTGACGCAGAAATGGGTTTTGCCGTCGGGCAAGTTCACCATCAGCATCAACACTCAGCGCTTTCAGTGGCGGCCCTCCCTGCAGGCCCTTGGCTCCCAGAATCACGGCAGGACCCTCAGGGCCCTGACCTCACGCGTCAGCCCCTGGGGCGTGAAAGCCCTAGAGCTTCTCATTTATCTGCCTGGAGACAAACACGGGTCAGTATTCCAGGCATGTTGTTTCCAGCTCCTTATTTTGTTCCGTGTTGTTGATACCGGTTCACGGAGTGTCTTAGTTAAGCCAGGGAACGTCAAAGGCTGCAAACCCACCAGCTTCCTGGAGCGGTTTTCAGGAATAATTACTAATGAACCGCATCCACCAAACAACAAAAAACGCATCCTTAGTGGTGCTTCCTCAGAAACACAGACTAGTTTACAACTTTTTGCTGTAGTTTCATTACATACACAGTAAATCCTTTCACGTTAACAGGCGTCACGTTGAATTTAAGAAAAGTCTAAATAAGAATAATACCATGCTCAGCAGATCAAAAGGAAAAGCATCCCTGGTCCACAGGAAAGGTCCGAATAAACTCAGGAGAGGGGCATCTGAAAGTAAAACACAACTGTTCACAACGAGGTGTGCTGAGCCTAGTTCACCTGCCACGAGACGCACGCGGAAGAGACAGAAGTCCTATTCGGTTTGAAGCTTTGGCTCAGGATGGAAGGCTGCAGCCACAGGGGATTGTGGGAGCCTCACCCACACAGGGGTGAACAGGGCATGTGCGCCCGCATCCAGGGGTGAAGCGTCCATCCTCGGGACAAAGGCCGGAAGCGCACACAGGGCGTGTGCACAGGACCCGAAAACCATGCTTTCTCCTCCAGACTTTGGTTCCCTGGCTCTGAATGAGAAAAGTGGCCTCCTGGTCCACAGATCCAGCAGGTGGTGACCCGGTCACGGTCACGTCCACCCTTCCCTCCAACGCTGCCCAGAGGTCCTTTCAGCCACTGCCCACCGACACCACAGGCCCCGAATTCAGCCCAGGCCGCTGGCTTCGGGGGGCACCCCACTTTCCCAAGGACCCCAACTGCATCTCATTTCATATCAGGCTTCACAGAACATGTCCTCTGAACAAAGAACGTCGAGGTGAGCCACGAGTGCGGTTTTTAAAGCTCACAAAGCCATGAGGTCGCCGGCCCACCGGCAGCCGAGTGACCCTCTGCCCCCGGTGGCACTGACCAGAAACCCTCTTTCAGCTGACGGCCCAGCAGCACCTGAACCTCGACAACTGGAGCACATCTCTCCACGGGGAGCCCAGCACTTCTGGGGGGGACTCGGAAGCGTCCAGAAGTTAAGAGCAAGCTGGCCTTCGGTCAGGAACCAAAAGAATTTTTTTAAAAAGACTCCAGAAAGGGAGAGCTGCCGGACTTATGCCTGCTTTTTCCTGAGTAAAAAGTACATAAACCCAAGGGGAAAATCATTTTTATTAAAAAAAGAAAAGAATGAGCGTGTTGAAGCTCTGGCAAACAGCTTACTTCTCTGCAGAATAAATGAGGCGGCAAGACACTGGCAAGCTGGTAGGTCCCCTTCCTGTGCTGGGGGCGGCTAGTGCCGATAAATGCAGTGATGGGGAGGGCATCTTCCAGAGACAAGCAGCCCACCCTTTGGGCCGGGCTTTCCTGTGGGCTTTGGAGCCCTCGACCTCCTCGGGACAGCGGTCCTCAAGCCGTCTATGCAGACCACGGCACCCTTCAGGGTCTTGGTGACCTGACCGCAGGACGGCAGCTAACCCGTCTTGGGATTAGCCTGAAGAGACCTCAGGCTTCTGGGGAGCTTATCTGGAATTTCACTCTCTGGTGCTTTCACGCTCTTTATTCTTTTCCCAAACGATTCTCCTTAACACGCAATTATCCCAGAGGTACCTTTTCTACGATGGTAGAATACAGTTCACTAGTACGGTCCTGAGGGGAGTCTGGAGACCTGCAAACTATGACTCCTTACAAGTTCAACCATCAGTGTGTAAGAGTGTTACAGGGTGGATACAGGGTCTCTGCAGGTCCGTCTGCTTGTGGCTGCTGGGTACACCGTGCCAGTGATATCTGGCACTTGGGCTTCTGAACCCTACGTGGAATAGGCAGGTTAGAAAACAATGAGAACGGAGTATTCACAGAACTGATGGTGTCTGAGCCGGTCACGTGCTAACCGTCCCCCAGGTGTTGGTTTCCCTCTTGGAGAAACTGTCATTGCTCCACAATGACAATAAGACACCCAGACGGCCCTGGACGGCGGCCCTGTGGGGGGATTTTGGACATGTGACAGTTAATTGTCTAGGAAGGAATTGCCGCAGGGCCAGCCTCCGGGGCTGTCATCAACGTGGAAGCAGGTTTTAAACACCAGGGACAAACTGACGCACAGCAGAACCCAATCCCAGCTCTGTTTCGCCGCCGGCCCCACCACGGGGAGTCTCCTTCCCGAGCCCCACGCCACCCCCTCCGGTGACGCCAACCGAGCACAGCCCTGGAGCCCCGCCCGGCCCTCTGCCGTGTCCTGAGGTCGTCCGAGACGTGCTCAGAGAGACAACAGTTTTCGGGCTGGTGCTTTCCCGGGGTGCAGGATATTATCCAGAAGGACGTTAATCTTCCTCATCCCTGTCCAGACACCTCACTGCATTTCATCAAGTTTACCTCCTCCTGGGGCCACATTCCTTCCCCAGGTCCTCACGTTCCTTCGTATTCTCGCATCAAATGCCTTCACCCGTCTACACGCATCAAACGGAAAAACCAAACTACCGGATCTCAGTAACCTCTCAACCCCCCCGAAATCACGGCTTTCCCCTTTAGATCACTAGGGAACACTCGTCCCGTACGCTAGAACGCAGAAGGGTCAACAGAGCGCCACCTCAACCGCTGACCCTGTTCCATTCCGCCGAGAACCGCAAAGCATCCTCAGCTTCGGTGTCTTCACACGAACGTCTCCACGTGCTAAAATGAGATTGTCCTTACGGTAAATATACGGGGAGAAAAGGGGCACATTATTTAATATTATGCAGATCGCTTCCCCCTGCGTTTCGATATTTTCTGTTTTCTGGTTTGGGTCAGTGGAGTATTTTAAGGGCAGAGAACCTGAGGCCTGGGAGGACGGGGAGGGCGGTGGTGACCCCCTCAGGACACGAGGACTCAGAAGCACACGTCCCCGGGGACCCACGTCTGCCTTCCGCGGGAACGGGACTCAAAGAGCGCCCTCAAATGAGCATGGGGGCCTTTTTAGTATTACAGGTAACCTACCACGAGGTCTCTGAATCTGGCTCCTGCAGCAGTATCAGTTTCTCCTACTTCCCCATCACCCACCCGGCCCTTCTCCAAGGGTACCTGCTGCTCTCGGTCCCTCACAGTGTCAGGACACCACGGCCCGAGCGGACAAGACAACCGGAGAGCACCTGGGCTCGGGTCACGTCCCACACCGGCGCCTCTTCAGCCGAGCCTTTTCCTCCCACGTCCTCTGAGCCCACCATCCACGCCTCCGCCCTGCCGTCCCCGGTGGGCACCGCAGTCGGTCATCAGAGCCCCAGTGGGAGCCTCGTGTGTCTCCAGCAGCACGACTGGACGGGGCAGACGAGGCCGGGGCCACGAGGGACCCGCTGGGGGGGAGGACGGGGCCCACTGCCCTAGCGGAGAGCCGGAGGAGCCCCAAACCTCCAAAGCAAGGCCACCCGGGCAGGGCCTGGGACGGAGGGAGCCGCACCTCGCCCAGGAAGGGCCACTCAATCCACAGACGCCAGTGCGCTCGTGGCTCACGGCAGAGCCACGCTTCCCCGAGGACAGCCGATCACAGGTCGGTCAGCACCAGCTTCACTGCACTTCAGGGCACTGGATCCCTAGGTCACCCAAGAAGCAGGCTACCCTGATGGGCTCTGGGGACCCGTGTCACTCAGGCAACAGAGAAGTGCCTGCAGTGAAGGGGGAAACCAGAGGAGTAGTGGGTGTGGGCGGGGCCCAGCTCAGGCCTCTCGGTCAACTGGACCACAACTGCCACAGGATCGTCTGTAAGGGGAGCCGAGCCGAGGCGAGAGGAAGCAGGGGCGGGTGGCGGCTAGTAGGACCACCTTTCCGAGAAACCGACGTGTCATCTCAATGCCTATCACGTCCTGGACCTGGGACATCGCAGCTTCCAGTACCAGCAGCTGGCAAACAGGAGGACGGCCTGAGCACCGTATACACGCGAGGAGAGTCAATGTCACGGGACGGGGTGTGTTTCCAACACCTCTTGCCTAGCCTCCCACCGGCCGTGTCTGCTATTTGCTAATGTACCCAGTTTAACGATGAGAACGGTAGGTCTCCGGGTAAAGATGGATTCTGTGGAATTAAAGGTACAGATTCTACTGCATTAAAGGTGCTACTACAGCAAAGATTTTAGTTGACATCCAAAATGCTTGCAACTGCACTGAAACTCAACATCAGCTTCTTACTAAACATCGAAAGAAAGCATTAGACGTGTAGCACAACAGCCAAATGAAAAGCCACCAGATTGAACCTTACTTTGCTTCCAGTGAAGGGGAGGCACCTGAAAGCTATCCTGCATACCTTGTTTTGAGGTCTCCTCTAAAAAGTGCCTAAGATCCTAAAGGAATTCTTTGAAATTCACTGTGGGCTCAACGGCATCGGCGATGCAGTTAAGTTTTCCTTATCCTTTCAACCACTCACCGCGTAAGGCATCTTGGGGGCACGTGCAGGGCTCGTAGAGTCGGAACCAGGGTCCGAGGGGCTCCTCCAGCCCCTCCTCATGTCCACCAGGGCACACAGGTCACTACTTCGTCACATAACCAACGTTTCAGCCAAAGAAAAGCCACAATGACATTCACGATATTTTGCATCTTTTAATTTTAAACAGTAGTGTTGCTGTCTATCACCACGTTTCCACCAAAATCAGTTCTTTATAATAATGAATGTAAGACACGAGGAAGATTTAGATGCTGAGATCATTTTTGTTCAAATCTGGCATGAAATTTCACTTTAGATATGCAGCCAGCAGAGGCGGGTGTCAGAAATCGGGTGAAGCGGAGTCCAGACACCTGGGCTGCAGGGTTCTCAGAGTTCTCCTTATAAAATGAACAGACCCCCAAAAGCTCCCTCTGATTCCCCAGTCTCCTGAGAAGGAGATCCCATCATTTCCTCCTAAGAAACTGCTTGGGGCACTGGAGTTCAGGGGTTATTCCATTTGAGGAGTCCTGGGGCTTTTCACTGTACGCATCTCAAGCACGCATCGCACGGGTGTAGCCTTCTAAGTTTGAGGCAAGTTAAGTGCACCTGAGAAAATCTTCTGTGCTATCAGTAAATCAGAGTGAATTTTATCTTATTTGCAATTAATTAAAAGGTATCTTCAAAGGGTCTCTAAAGAGTTTAAAATCTCGGTGAGAGAAACATGGATCAATCAAGACAATAAAAGCCAAACACCTGCCATTTGAAAGCTACGTGTGACTCGGACACCAGGAGACGAGACGACAGGGAGGAACAGCCCGGGAGAGCCCCACCCTGACTCAGGGCTGCTCCCGCCAGGACACCCCCTAGGCAAACACCCTGACAGCAGACACCCCCGACCCAGGGCCCAGCCACAGGTCCACGGCGCCCACAGCCCTCCCGGGGTCGTCTGACATGTGACTAATTCCAAGAACTTATCTTCCAAGGATCCCTTTGGGGAATGTTCCCTGCAAACGCCGCAGCGAGCCTCCCACCCACGACCCAGAGTCCTCGCCCGAGGACCCAGTGGAATCAGCCACAGACACACAGACACTCTGGCCGTGGCGGCCAGGCTCGAGCCTCTGGCCTGAGTGCCTCACTCACACAGAACCTGAGCTGAGAGCACCTTCTTACATGAGCCCTCGTGCCGGGAGCTAACCCAGCCCACGCGGCACTTCTCTTAATCATCCGTGTCCCAACTCCCTCATCTGCAAAATGGAAAGAACTGAGCGCCCACTGCATGGGGAGCAGAGGGGCAGGAGTCAGCACGGGGGGGCGGGGGGGGGGTCACTGCGAACGAGGCCCTGGACGCAGGAAACGTCACCTCCACCCTGATCTCCACGCTACCAACCACGGCAGCGGAAGCCCTTCGCAAGCTCCCTAAGTGAAACGGCTGCCTCGTGCTGAGCCCCAAGCTGCACCCAACGAATCAGCTCTTAGTTGTAAGAGGAGAAGAGTAATAATAATACACATACCTGAATACCCCTGGCTTTCTGCCCCTCCACGTGGAGTTGGCCTGACCGACCACAGGGTCAGGAGGGCCTCCTGGAGAAAGAGCTGGTGTTTGTGGAGAGCGAGGGGCAAAAGCGAGCAAAGGCCCACAAAGCACAGGCTCGCTGTAGGCGTCGGGCGAGGCTGCAGCAGGAGGGACGGCACGTGGCACCTCCATGCCGAGAAGAGCCAGGCGTGGGGAGGGCTCCTGGGGGGGCTGGTCCAGCCCGGGGCCTTGCTTCCCTCCCGGGAACCGGACTCTCTGCCAGAGCCCCAGGGGGGACAAGGTGACCAGGGCAGCCTGGGTCTGCCTGGGTCTTCTGTGGTGACAGAAGAGGACAGCCTGCCTCCTGCAGCACAGGAGGCTGAGCCCGTGGCTCCCCCAATCCTCCGGGATGCGCAGATCCAGCCATCACAACCAGAGTGGTGGCCCCAGAGCCCCAGACCCCCGGGATGGGTGGGCGCCGTGAGACCACCGCCCCCCGGGGAGGCCGGAGAAGTCCTCGTGCTGTGACCGCTAGTCACCTCTGAGGACCAGAGACGGGGCCGCCGCGAGGCGTCCTCCTGCACCAGAGCCGCGACGTCCTTGTCTCTGGGACACACCTGCAGGACTTCATCATCACAAGGTTCCTCCAGTCTTTTCCAAACACGTCCTAGAGGCCCGAGTTGTCCTAAATCCCACATGCGAGTGTGTCCCATGACAGGACCTACAGTGTCTATCAGAGAAGGACAGCAAACCCGAGGCAAGGGAGCCAGGAACAGCTACAATGAGACGAAACAGATCAGGGATGCTCCTCTTAGACTATAGGGAAGCGGAGAGAGCTTCTGGAAAACCAAAGCTTCTGGAAAAGCCAGCGCCTTCCCTCCGCCAGGCTTACTGTCCAGACGGAGTCCCAGCAACACCCTGAGGGGATTCGGGCTCCGGGAGCAGAGGCCAGACTGCCACCCCACCCCCGTCCCACAGGGCTCTCCGAGGCGGCCGCGAGACGTGTCCCCGGCCACCGCAGTGCTGTGAGACGGTGATTTCAACCACATACGTGAGACTGGAATCCAGCACCCTGCGTCTCTACAAACGGTGTCTCCGGGTCACTTTATAATTCAGAGGCAAACACAGGGAATGAATCACTGTCATTTAGCGAGTCCCACGGGAGGGCCACTGTCACTGCCTGTCTCAGTCCCCAGGCCTCCAGGCTCACCCAGGACGCAGCTTCCCTGAAAGACTGGCCGTGGAGGCGGCGGGCACGCGGTGGCTGCGTTTGCTCTGAGGTTTGGGTTCCTGGGATGCGGTTAACTCAAAGCATCGCATGCTTTGGTTCAAAGTGTTTAAGCATCTACCCCACTCAACACCCCACGGGAGAGCACAGGTTACGACAGCTCGCAAGTGGGGCTGAGTGACGGGGGAAATCCCAGGAGACCGAGGCCGTCCAGGAGGGGCACCACTCTTACGAATTTTGTACCGTCTGCCCAGATGAAAAAGTTCCAGCATGACGTGGAAAAATAGCCACATTACGTTCACGTGTGTAATCGTGCCCCTGGTCGGGTCTTCTTACAATTCCTGTTGCCTTAGTTTCACTTTTATTTTCCTGAGCGCACGTCTCGCAGGCAGAACTCTGAAGACAATGCTCGTTAACTTGACTTCGTGATGACCTCCCTGCCTGGCCCCCACGTGGGCTGTTAAAGGCCCCTTGCTTGTCGCCAGCTCCTCCCCCGGGCCCAGCCGTTCCCACCGCGCTCAGGGCACCTAATCTCTGCTCTTCTCCCAGGAAGCCTCACCCTTCCTCTGATCCACTGTACCTGTCGCCCCAGATTCCAAGGCCCTGTTCTGAAAAAGTGATGAGGCTTCTCTCTCCCATCTCACCTTGATCTGGCACCAGGCTGCCTGGCTTTGCTGCCAATTCAAACGAGGCCAACCCGACGGAGGTCAGCACGAGGGAGGACATCACCGGAGGAAGCACGCCCACCGCCCTTGGTCCCTCCGCGTGGTGGGACGCCCATTGGACCTTCCAGCACCGACGGGCCCCCGGCACAGCTGCACCTTCTCAGGGGGAGACTGCCGCCTGTCACAAAGTTCGCCGTGTACTTCTTTCACGTTTTAAGGAAAACTCATATACCAGCCCCAAGTCAGCTGCCCGGTTCCCGTCCAGGGTGTGGGTGGAGGAGAGAACATGGCCTTGCAGTAAAGACGAGTCAACGGAACAGCTGGAAAGGCTGAGGGCCTCCTCGCCCAGCGTCACACCCGCCCCCCGCCCAGCGTGCGTCACACCCGCACCACCAGCCCGCCCCCCGCCCAGCGTGCGTCACACCCGCACCACCAGCCCGCCCCGCGTCCGGCGTGCGTCACACCGGCACCACCAGCCCGCGCCGCGTCCGGCATGCGTCACACCCGCACCACCAGCCCGCCCCGCGTCCGGCGTGCGTCACACCCGCACCACCAGCCCGCCCCGCGTCCGGCGTGCGTCACACCCGCACCACCAGCCCGCGCCGCGTCCGGCGTGCGTCACACCCGCACCACCAGCCCGCGCCGCGTCCGGCGTGCGTCACACCCGCACCACGTCCGGCGTGCGTCACACCCGCACCACCAGCCGGCCCCGCGTCTGGCGTGCGTCACACCGACACCACCTGCCCGCCCCCCGCGTCCGGCGTCAGGGCTGCTCCAGGAGTCTGCCTGCACTGACACCCTGGAAGGCTCCTCTTGGCTACCCAGCCCTCCTCCTCAGGGCCCTTCAGGCTCCGCTCACCCCCTGCATCCTTCCAGGGCCCCGAATGAGGCCCCCACCTGTCTGGTGGGTGGTCCTCTGCACAGGATGCTCTCAGCACCCTCCCACGCCCCTGGCTGCCTCCCAGACCTCAGGGCTCAGCTGAGAGCCACCTTCTGGGCCACATTTCTGACAGTGACATCTGGACACTGGCCCCAACCCTTGTCCATTGCTGCGTCTGCTGGACAAAAGGACGCATGACGCTGGACAGTGACCTGTTTGCCAGCGACGGGCACCCAGCTGAGAGGTCCGGTCCATCACTCCTCCGAGCACGTCCAGACAGTCCGAGTGCCGAACGATGATTTCACTTACACGTTTCACGGCGCTCTTGTTTACCTTTTCTCCATCAAAGCCCCTCCATTCCCCAGGATGTGCGTTAGGGAATCCCAAAAGCAAACTGGTGGAGCGCTGGGCTGACCGATGAGTCAGCTACCTGCGCCCGCCCTCAGGCACAGCTGGGCGCCCCACGGGCAGACCTCCAACCCCCGTCCGCTGCTCTCCCTTGGGAATTCCGAGACAGCGAGGGATGCTGCGTCCTGAGAGCTTGGATCTCAGGGCTGCAAAGGTACAGAGGGCTGTTTTGAGCGCTCAGTGAAACTGGAAAACCCAGAAAGTAGTATTAAAGGAGAAAAAGTGGAAAAAAACACCATTTGTAATTTTTTTTTTAAAGTTAGAATTTGGTTTTGAGTCAAGTTCTGGGTTAATTTACGTATTTTCTCAGACCCTTCACTTCACTGAGGCCCAGTCCTCGGGCCTCTCTGTCCTCCCTGCCCTGACTGGAGACCCGAGCTCCCTGGCGTGGGCGGGAGGCCGCCGGGCCGGGTCACAGCGCAGACGAAGGGTGAGGCCGGCTGAGAGCGACCAGCTGCACGCCGGGCAAGGCTGTAGGAAAGCCTGGGGAGCTGGAGAGAGACAGAGACAGAGACACACAGAGAAGGAGAGACAGAGAGGTTAACTAGCTCTCTGCCGTTTCCTGGCCAATGAAATTCTTGTACCCTTTGTTGTTAAATTCGGGGGTTGGATCAGAAGAGCACCAGAGCTGACATGGCAACAGCCCCCCAGGAAGAAAGGCCTGAGGGGGGCCCCTCCCCAGGCCTAAGCCCACAGCCCACTTCCTGACCTCAGCGCTCGGGGGACACTACACGTGCGCCCACACCGAGGATTCCACACTCGGGGACAGGACAGAGCGTCCAGGATGTGTCCACGCCACCGTGCTGCCATCTGGGGGCAGACGGGCGGTGCCAGGCGTCCAGGCCCCCCGGAGTCCCAGGAAGCCTCTGGGGCCCAGCGTCACCTGCCGGCTCCCCGAGTCCCCCTCATAGACACGGGGACCACGGCGAGGCCGGGCTGAGCCTGGAAATAAGCGCCAGGTTCTGAAGAGGTCACAGCGGCCAAGGGACCTCAGAACATGGGCGTGGCCCCTCCCCCCAACCTTTAGACATCAGTCCGCGGGGCGACCTGCAGCCACCGCTGCAGGCAGTGAGGCTGGCCTTCCTCTGTCATGTAAAAAAAGAACAAGGGAAGAAAACAGCGGCCGAAAGGAGGCAAGGAGAGGGAACGTTGGTGAGAATTTGAATGGGGTCAATTAGGATTTTTAAACCGCCTTCAGATCTTCGGATGCAAAGAAATGTAAATGGTTTCTGGCCAGAGGTCGGTAAGAAGGTGTCGGAGGGAAGCGGGGCCGGGGCGCACCTCCCCAGAGCCTTCCCCCAGAGTTTGCAGATTTTACTGGGAAAAGGCTCTGCTGGAAGTGAGGCTTTGAAAGCCTGAGCACAGACTGTTGATTTTCTGCAGTTAATGTTCTTTCGGGTTAAAATCCATCATAAAATGGACATGTCTGAGAACGTCCATCCCCGAAGAACGCTGAAATACAATATTAATTTAGCCTACAAGTAAGGGAAGCCACTGCCTTAAATAAAATCCTTTCACTAAGTGACCAGATCTTGCAGCAGAAAGGGAACTGCATCTGCCGGCAGCCGGGCCCAGCAGACAGCCCAATGGGACACCTCTCCTGGCTTCATTTATTAAAGCCAAAATCCTGCCCCGGGGACACAGCACTCTTACCTGGTGTTTGAGTAATCGCCCTGAATTTAACCTGCATCTCCCAGACTTCCAAAGAAAGTTGCTGGAAACCTCAAATAAAAAACGTCCCTTGGTTGTTAATTCCCTAATTTAGTGTCCCTGCATCATGAGTCAAACCTCTAACACTGGAAAGTTGAACGTGGCGCCTGAACCCAGGCTCAGTGGCGACGAAAGTCGTCCAGTGGCAGAAGCTTTGCGGGGGGTGGGGCCCGAGCCCACCCGCCGATCCCCGCCCGCCCGCCCGCCCGCCCGCCCCGGCGGAGCAGGCCGCTCTCGGGCGCCCCCGTGTGGCCTGCGAGGGAACAGTAGGAAGAGGCGCTTCCTCTGGAGCCACACCTGCGTCTCAAGCCGGGTGTAAACGGCGGAGAGATGCCACGGGCGCAAAGAAAGGGATTCGTGACTCCACCTGGATTATATCTCCGAATGAAAAGAAAGATCTCGCTTTGGCAACTCCCTCCGAAAGATAAACCTCTGAAGAATGAAGACCTGATGATCACGAGCCCATCATGTACGGATCCCTGCAAAGCTACAGCTTAGCCGACGTGTACGTTCAGGTCAGAGCGCTTACTCACTTTCCTTACCCGGAGGGGTTTGCAAAAATTTAAAACACACGCACCCACGAAAGGAACAGGGCGGCTTGGCAGGGCTGTTACCCGCACCGGAAACCGGCCCTCTCTACTTTACGAGAGAAAAGTGCAGGCTGTGAAGACCGTTTACTGCGTTACGCTGCAGTTTCGGTCCGCGTGCGGGATGTTCTCACGCCGGTGCTGGGAGAGCAAGTCCGTGTGCCCAGGAGACGGCAGCCTTGCGCGGTGCCGCACGGGAGGAGACCAGGGCTGCCTGAGTCCTCGCTGCTTGGACAGCGAGACCTTCCTTCACCAAGTGTCAGAGCCGGGACAGAGTAAGAGTGACAGGAGGCATACTTGGGAGTCCAAGGTAGTGTTCGATGATTTTTAAGTCACTGATTCTTCGAGGGGTGGGGCAGGGGCACGTACCCAAATCCCCTGGGGATATTTCCTGGTGCCGGGAATCGTGCAGCAGAGAGAAAAGGCCCTCGGTTTCATCTCCTGGGAGTGAGTCCCAGCCCATCCCTCAATGTCCCCAGGCCACAACCCATTTACAGGAAGTGGAGGAGCGCTTAGCAGATTTATGTGAGCCTGAGGGGCTAGTTCCAACCTGGTAATGGGGTCAGGATGCAAATCTAGTTTTAACAGGAAATCACGTACACACCACTTACGGGTTCAAAAGCTTCAAAGAAACAGTGAACCTCAGATTCAGAAAGTGACTTGGGCAAGCGGGCCAACCACACCGCAGTGTCATCAAGCAAGGTCACGCTCCCCTGCTGAGGTCTTGTGTCTGGTCCTGAGGGCTCATCAAAGGGTGTGGAGCAACCAGAGCTAAGAGGAGCCTGCTTCAGAAAGCAGAGGGGGAACCTGCGGGGGTGGGGAATTGGGATCAGGCAGACACGGGGGGGGGGGGGGGGGGGGGGACACGGGTGTCCGTAAGGCACCTCACTTTCAGAGTTGCTCCAACACGGGAAGACAGAACTGGGCCTGGGAGGAAAGGGTCGGGACAGGAGGATACAGAAGAGTCACGGAGGGCACGTGGGCTTCAAAGACATAGTGATCTTCCTTAAATACCTAAATGCGTGGCCCAAGGAAAGCAGATGATGTGAACTGTTGATTCATCAGTAGACGACAGTTTTAAAGATTATATGATTCTCGGCCTGCATTCAAAGCAAGGTCCTCCAGTGCACCCAGGTCCAAGGAGAACCCTCCTGATGACAGATTTTATTCCAGAGTCAACGGCATTAGTGCAGGGCACCAGAATTTCTCATTCTCTCTCTTTTTAATGTTTAAAACTTTCCACGTATCTGTTTGGCAAAGACAAAGGTCTCCCTGGCCTAGACTTTCCTTGGCGAGGGCCCTGATGTCACGGTCAGTTTGGTGCCACGGGAGAAAGGGACCTTCCTCTCCTCCTCCTCTGACACAAGCACGTGCAACGCAAGAGCCACAGTGGCTGGCCGACAGCTCCTGCCCCTCTGGCACAGACGGTCCTGGCCCTGAGAGCGGAGCCCTGACCGCTGGTGGACAGGACAGGGACTGGGCTCCGTCTGTCTGCCCCTGACTCGGACGCTTCCCTGTGAAGAAGGTAACAGTCCCTTAAAACAGGGGCAGTAAACACTTAAGTGGCTGATCTCTGAGAAGGAGTGAGCGAAACCTTCGCATGGATCTCCTGCCGTATAAAGCTGATGTCGCGTCACAGGAAGGCACCGGGCGCCATGCTGCCCAGAACCCTGACCTCAAAGCTGGCCATGAAATTCCCAAACGCCACTCACTTGGCCGTCTTAAAGCCTGCAGCCACCACAAAACCGCAGGACGGTCACTTCTGTCTTTCAAAGGTCAAGTTTTTAAATTAATTTTAAATGTACTTTTTTTTTTTTTTTTTAAATTCTTGATGACACAGACCCAAGTGCTCTGTGGAATGAATTAACAGACAACTGAAAACAGACAATGCGCTAGATTCTGCTAGATACCTTCATTCATATCTCTTGAATTGTTTTTAAAAATGATAAGCATAGACGGAATTGTTTTATTTTTATTTTGTACTCTCTGCTCCATACTTAAGACCGTTTCTTATCAATGGCGTGACTGTATCTTATGACGTCTCTTTTTTTTTTTTTTTTTTTTTTTTTTGCGGTACGCGGGCCTCTCACTGTTGTGGCCTCTCCCATTGCGGAGCACAGGCTCCGGACGCGCAGGCGCAGCGGCCACGGCTCACGGGCCCAGCCGCTCCGCGGCACGTGGGATCCTCCCGGACCGCGGCACGAACCCGTGTCCCCCGAATCGGCAGGCGGATTCTCAACCACTGCGCCACCAGGGAAGCCCTATGACGTCTCTTTGTGTGACTCTGACGTGTAATGTAGGGAAGGACCCCACAGTGGCGTCCGAAACTGAGCAAGGGACCCAGGGCGGCTCTGTGACGTGTCTTTGCATGTGGCTGTTTTTCTCAAGGTTACAAGAAAAATGATCGTAGGGCAAGGAAAGTGCAGTTATGTGGATTGAGTTCATGTGAAGAGAGACGAACCTGTGCCCGAGTTAGTTATGTGAGTAACCGGAAACAGTTAACCAGGTACAAGGAGGAAAAGGCAAGTCCACGCTAGGTTCTTCCGAAGATGAAGATGGGTCCCCAAAGCAGTTAGATAGGAGCAAAGAAAGGGAGAAGAGAGCAACTACACGTAAAAACCTCAACACTAGGGTTCAGTCGTGACCCACGCATCAGAGCGACGGCACCTAACACGCTCAGAGCTGTCCTGAGGCTGGTCAGCCACGCCAGAGGTAACCATAGTAACCGCACATCTCACCGCCCTCAGCTGAAAAGGTGCCCGAAGAAATTAACATCAACAGTCTTCCCACTGGGCAATGTACTTTTCACCACTCCTCAGAGTAATAAAAAAACATTTCGTATGCACTTTTCATTGAAACGGAGAAATGCGGCTCCCCGGCAGGAGTAAGGGGTCCACTACCCAGCAGTCAGCACTCACGTCTGGATCAGACAAGAGCCGGTGCCACCTTCTTCCGAGGCCCCGAGGCCCCACCTCACGAGCCACCATGGCCCGGGCTAGGGAAGGGTCTGTCTTTTTCAGTCCGCTGGGGGCTGGTATGGGATAGACCTGACCTGGGCAGGCAAAGCCACGGGAAATGGGACAGATTTTCTTAATCCCAAGAAGGAAATCTCGTGTCTGCCATGCTGTCATCTCGTAGGTAGGCTGGACCCATTTGCTCCTGGAGCCTTGATTATACTGAACAGAGTCAAAGATAAATACACAAAACACCCCACCTCGGGCAAGATCAACCTGTAGACGAGAGCGTTTGGGGGCCAACAAAGTGATGAACTTGTTCTTTCAGCAGTGACTAAAACCCAGCAGATGGGAGAACAGCCCAAACGAAATGGGCCTAACAGGTTCTGCCACGCACCCTGAAGTGTTCTGGACCAGGGATCAAACACACCACAGACGACCGTGTGCATCGAAACTCGTCATGCTTTCTGGGACTTCATTATTAGTGGAAGACTCTCTGCCAGCAACCTCAACTTTAAGAGCTGGCTTTACCCCCCACCCCCCCCCACGACAAAAACATTTTAAAATCTGCCCTCGGCGTGGGCTTGCTGATGGACGGGGCCGGTAACGTGATGCTGGGGCTAAAGTGACCGCAGTGGCCCACCCGCTGCCGCAAGCCGGCCGCCGGGACAGAGCGCGGCAGAGGCGCGACAGATGCTCTCAGGGGAAAGGGTGTGAGGGGAAGAGACTAGAAAGCCTCTGATGGATCTCACTAGTGCTAAACTAGAAAGAGTAACATTAGTGGTCATGGGAGGAGCAAAGGGGGTTCATTGTGATTTGGGCAGAGGCATAAAAGATAAAGGAAAAGATGACCAGGGGAAAGAAGGAAGTAAAGAGAGGGAAGATATGTGCTGAAGGAAGAAAAAGCTCACTTACTGACATTTCACCTTCCCTCCGCTGCCAGTTTAATTGGTTTACATCCCACATTACGCCATACATAGTAAAAATCTGAATATAATTATAGTGTTACTAGACATTCCGAGAGGGCCTCCATGCTGAAAATTCTGATTAAATCTGGACAGCTAGTACAAGTTCCCAGTTATAATTTCTTGTTTTTCAATCATGAACAGTATAAATGTGAATTACCCTTTTACTGGGTTCTATTTACTTGTGTCTTATTACAAATCTTTGCTCTTTGACATTCAGCCTGGGACTCGACAAAACCACCTAAGAATGCCTGTGATTGTTGCTTCTGGGATAATTTCTTCTTAGCCCATATGAAACTAAGACTTCATTTTCTGCAACCTTTCCTCTCCGGGGCTTCAGTTAAATATTCAATACATTAAGTGTTATTGAAGCTCTAGAGATGTACGAATATTAATAGGGGGATCCTGTGCCATGACCCACACCATCAACTGGGAAACATAAAGGTGACAGTGCTAGTTTCCTATAAGTGACCTCAGAAAATTATTAATTTTTCTTGTCCAATTCCAAAATCTACCTGCAAGTTCATCACTCTAAGTCTATGACTTGTATGTGTGGAATGGTGTACCTTTTAATTCAAAAATATGAAACGTGACCCTTGCCCTCTACGCCAGTGCTTCACTGCCAACCTTCATAACAGCCTCATTCTAAATTCCCAGACTCTCAGGAAGGCTTATTTTGATATAGAATTACTTAGAAATCTGCTCTGTTCTGAACCATCGCAAGCTGTGTTGGTTAGATCAATGCCCATTTACTGCACGATCTCGTTATAGCCTGAAGTTGCTTATCGTTTTATTTCTGGTCTTGATTTCAAATCAAAATTAAAGTCACTCCTCCAGATGTTTGGGTTTTTAGTCGCCATGTAAATGGGCTTCTAGGGTGGACAATTCTGATGATGTTCAGTTTCCTTTTCCTTAACCACCTCCGTGGTCCCTCTTCTGCTGATGAATGAAACGCAGCCTTCCCAGAGCAGCAGATGTACTCAGAGCATTTGCAGTGGGAGAAGAAAGAAACCATAATCGTTCCCTGAGAGCCTGGGCAGTGGGTGAGGACGGCACCGAGCGGGAGGCCCCAGTCGCCCTGGAGCTGGAGCGGTTTTGCACCAACATCGTCAACGTGAGACCCTCTGGTGCCCATAATGACACGTTGTCACACGTATATTTGAGCAAATCCTGCCTTCCCAACTCCTTCCTTCTCTTTCAAAGCAAACAAATACACACAGGGGTGGAAAACAGCCACTTCAACTCCGTGGGCACACGTCTCCCCGACCGACAAGTCCTTTGCCCTCACCGTGTGCTGGAGGCCAGCCAGGCTGGGAGGGAAGGGGAGGGTCGAGCTGGACCATTCTCAGAGGAGACCCAGCAAACAGTGCAGGGAAGCCCTCCGCCCTGCCTAGGGAAGAAAAACAACCTCGGGTTGAACTTCTAAGCATCTGGATCAGGGCAGCGTCTGGGGCTCCAACGGGGCCTCTGGAACATGGACACGGCAGAGCCTTGCTGGTTAGGCTGCTGGGAGATCAACGAGAAAACACACACAAAGTGCCCTTGGAGCAGAGAAAGCTCAGGTAGTGGACAGGAACCGGGGAAGCATCCTCTCGGGTAGCCAGAAGCCTCGTGAGAAGGAAAGCCGCTGGCCTCAGCGTTCTAAGTGTGGGCAGATTTCCCCTCGGGCAGCTCTCAAATCAACCCACTCGCTCCTCCCCAGCCCTCTGGGGAAGGGGTCACGGGGTGTATTGTGCCTCCGAGCCCGGAAGGAAAGGCCCAGGCCCGGGTTTACTGGCTGTCCGTCAAAATCGGTATAACTGCACCTATGACAGAGCAAGAATTGTGATCATCTTTGAAGAATATAATGACGAGTAACCAGGCGACTTATACTGGACGTTGTTCCCTAGTCTCAGCCGTGAGCAGAAAGCTTTTTAAAGTCAACCGTGCTCCTGAAAAATGGCCATGATCTGTGGCCTTAGAAGAAGAAGGAAGAAATAGAGGGGGACCCAAGATTCGGGAAGGGTCGATACACTTCACAACACCATCTGCTCACTGGAAACGACACGGGGCCCACGGGTGACCAGGCGATTATGCAAACCCTCCGAAAGTCCTAGGAGAACACACAAAGGTGCCATTTCTGAAGAATAACTTTGGTGAGGAAAAAAAAGGACAATTATCAAGCAAAGCAGATTCTCTTCGCCTTAAACAGCAAGCGGCAGAGGTGATCGAACCCACTGACACATTCCGGCGACGCTGTCCCCCAAACTAAGACGGTTCACTATAGGGAGAGGAAGACAAAGGTGTCATCCAGGGAAGCCAGCAACAAGCTTCTAACCCCGCAGAGGCACTGCGTCTTCCCGTCTCCACCTGAGAAGAAAGGGTGGAACAGGAGGGGGCAGACAGGCGCGTTTTCTCACTTGCCCGTCCACGCCGACACCATCCACCTCGGTAAAGCTCACACTCACCCAGGGCAAAGCCCTGGGCTCTACACACACATCCCTGACAGAACCACCGTGAGGCCAGTGTCCCCACACCTGAATGACACAGCCACCTAGAGCATCCGGACCAACGGCATGGCTGCCGTCAGAAATAAGGTGAATTACAGAACAGACACATGCCTGGTACGTACACTAAAAGCCTTATCTTTAATCCCGGCAACGTGCTAAACAGAGAGTATTGCTTTATCCCCACTTTACAGATAAGAACACTGAAGATTCAGAAAGCTAAGTCACTTGCCCGGGGGTCACACACCAGAAGACCCGCTAGTGATCACTGCTAGTCTTCCAGGGACGGGCGCTGTCTCTCTGATTTATTAAAGATCAGATGTAAATCTTGCAGAGAGAAAGCCATTGCTCTGGAAACAAGACATCCCCAAATACTGGGAAACGGTCTGAAAAGAGATGAGCACCACAGAAAAACCCAGCACCTCCGACATTCCCTCGCGGCCTGTCAGCAAAACTTCCTGATGTCTTAGATGCGGGGGAGGGGAGGGAGAGTTTGCCAAAATATGTTGTGGCTTTAAGCTTTTCTCCTGGGTGCAAAAGCAGCACAGCGCTTTATTTGCAAAAGCAGTTTTAAGGCAAAAAGCTTCCTCAGGAAGTACAGTCACAGGGGGCCACGTATGTACCATTTCCGCACCTGTAGCCGGCATCACTGCCACCCGGGAACTCCTGAGAGCGTCCTTGGGAAGTCAAAGGACTAGGGGCTTGAAGTAAATGTTTAACTAAGAAGAGTGGAGGGGAGAAAAGAGAAGAAAACCTGTAGAGATTTCAGTTATTCCAATAACTAACGCTCTATTCTGCTTTTCCAGCCCAGGAGGTTCCCTGAGGGGAGCAGCCAGCTGACGTGTACTCTGGGCGCTTTCAGAAAATCTGTGGCCGCCACAGACAACCTGCTGCTTCAGCTCTGGAAGAAACGTGCGGTCTCATTTTGAGACGTGGTCTCGGTTTCTCTGCGGCCTTGGATGCGCTATGGTGGGGGGAGGGCGTCCAGGCGCCTCTGTGTGTATAGATGGATAGACACAGGGATACATAGAGCAAGTCTTGTTCCACCGGCCCTCTGCGGAGATAAAGGCTCTACAGGGAAAGCTGAGCGTGTGAAAACCTCCTTCAAGCTCCAGTTAGCAGTTTCTAATCTACAAGTCATTTGTGAGACACAAGGCAGGGACCCCAGAAGAATTTTAGGTATGAACCGTGAACTCACTAACTCCCTCCTGGTAATGCTCGGAAGGAAAAAAAAAAAAAGAGAGGCTCCGGGGACTGCTTGAGCTTTGCTGAAAAGCAGAACCCGACTACAGCCCGTCTCACCCGTCGGTATTTTCGATACAATAAACGCCTTCAGGACGAGTCCCCGGCCACTTAAAACCACCTCCCCACCAGAGGTGTTCTCTCTCCCTTCGTGTTTTCTCAAGCACTTGTTCAAAAACACATTTAAGTGGAATGTTTTCGTTTCTGCAGATTGCATTAATTATGGGTTTGCAAACACCGCAAGCCCACGAGGTCTGTTTGAGCCGGGGGCTGGGACACCCGGGACCGGCCGGCGGCCGGCGGCTTGGCTCGGCCCCTGCGCGGAGCTCCGCGCTTGGCACTGCGCGCCGGGCGGCCGGGCCCCGCCGAGAAGTCGCAGCAAAGAAAGCAAAAGCCGCCGCGGTCGGCGCGGTGACCCTGGCGCTCGATACGCCCAGCGCGGGGGCCCCGGGGCGGGGCAGCGCGGGACGCGGAGCCCCCGGGGGCCCGCAATTTCTGCCTGCTCTAAGCGGGAAGGACGACGATGTTCACTTGTCGTGCCATCTGCTTCCTCCAAGCTCACGGAGGGAGGGTCTCCGGGAGGGTCAGGCGAAACTTGCGGGGCCCACGAGCAGGGCCCCCTCGCCAGGCGAGCGCCACGCGGTCCGCGCGGCCGCGTGCCGAGAGCCGAGCCCGGAACACACCGGGCCGGGTGGGCGCCGAGGCCCCGCCGGGGCCGCCCTCGTCCGCAGACCTGGTTTCCGCCCTGCCCAACCCCGTGGCTGGGGCGGCACGGGACCCCCGATCGCACCCCCGGCCCGTCCACCCGTGCCGGGGGGACCCCCGCGGCCCCGCGCGCGCACTCCGCCGACCCGCCCAGGCCCCACCTGTCTCGGCCGCGCGGGCGGAAGGAGGCGCCACCTCCCCGAGGGTCACCTGCTCCCCGTGTGCCTGGGCGCCTCGGCCAGAGGGCACCCCGGGGACCCCGCCGGACCCGGGCAGGAGGCGGCACGGCGCCACCGCCAGGTCCCCGCGGGCCGGGACTCACCGTGAGCGCTGAGAACTTCTGCGCGGTCGCCCGCGGGAGCAGCCCCGCGAGCAGCGGCAGCCAGCAGAGCCGGGGAAGCAGCATGGTGGCCGCGCGCGGGGCCGGCGGGGCTCTCGGCCCCGGACGGCGAGGGCGGCGCTCGGAGCGGCGGCCGCGGAGCCGGCGGCGGGGCTGCTCGGGGTCCTCCTCCCAGCGCTGCGGGCGGCCCGGACTCAACCAGCTGCCCTCCCGGCACCCGGTGGCCCTCCGTCCTCCGCGGCTTCCCTGGCTCCTGTCAAATAACTCCCGAGCTTCCCGGATCCTCCTCCCGCCCGCCTGCCCGCCCTCCGCCCGCCCGCGCGCCCTCCCCCCAGCCCCACCCCCCGCGCCCGCCGCCGCGCCCCGCTCGCTGGGCTCGGACGCCCGCTCTGCCGAGGGGCCGCCCCGACGCGGGTCTGCGGGAGCAGGAGATGGAGAGGGGGCCACCAGGGCTGCGCTGCATCCCGTGGGTGCTGCGTGTGCCTGCCTCCTTCCCTGCACGCCCGCGCACGCGTGCCCACGCGCACACAAATGCTCCCACGCGCACACAAATGCTCCCACGCGGACACGCACACGCGTGCCCACGCCAACGCGCGCGCGCCCTCGGAGAGCTCCCGGCACGACCGCAAGATGCGCTTCGCCCTCCTCCCATCCCAGGGCCCTGACCCGGTCCGCTCAAGACCGGCTGTAGTGGCCGGTTCATCCCACAGAGTTCACTCGAAGCCTAGGTCGGTCCCCAGCCACCCTTGGGTCTCCTGGAACTCTGGGCTCTAATGCTACCTCGTCCACCCCAGAATGTCGCCTCTCAAATTGGCTGATTGATTAGCTGGCTCTCCAGTAAGGGCAGCTGTCGGCACAACACGCAACAGCGTCCAGAAGGTTCAAGGAGTGGGGCGCACCTACAGCATTTTTTTGCTTGTGAATCCACCCGGGGGCGTTTAGGGGACCTACAGATCTCGGGTCTGACTTGCACGTAGCAGTGACCTGGGGCGAGTGTGGCCGGCGGGAACGTGGCTGCTTTAAAAGCGTTTCAGGTGTTGATGAAGCAAAAGCACGGGGGTGTGGAGGTTGCAGACCCGTCGGTGGAGGCTGGTGGGAAACCAAGAGAATTTTGCACTCTGGACAGTATCCATTGCAGGCAACATTGCTGAAATAGTTTCTCCTTGGCTTACAGCTTTACAGGAAAAAGCCCGAATTCTAGCTCACACAGAAAACCAAAGGAGTGAAGATTTTCAAGAACAATGCTTCGATTGACTTGTCAGGGCCACTGAGAAGAAGAACAAAACAGAAAATCCAAATCGGATTTTTTAACCCCATGTTTAATGCGAAGCTTTGGCAATGAGTTGCGGGGTGGTGGGGGGGGCGGCAGGGCTGTATCAGCAGATTTGGGGCCTGGCTGTTGAGACAAAGGCGGGGCTGTTCCAGCCACTGGGTCCCACACGGGGGAGGGCGGTAGAGATCTTGGTATTTTCAGCAGGAAAGCGACGCACATAGAGCCATGGAAAGATGGGGAAGAAAAGTATCTCCTCTTGAAAGAGGGCTGCTCTGTGAATTCTCCTTCAAATTCCAGAGCCCAGAAAATCTAGTAAGTACTTAAACACATTCCTCCTGGCTTGAGGGCTCAGAAGGAAATTATAATAAAACTGGGACTGCTCTTGGGGCTGAGAAACAGGTGAGCAGAGCAGCTGTAGATGGCGAAGTAACTAAGGAATGCTGGTAGGAAACGTTAATAAAAAACCCGAGGTTAAAAATACAAAGTAAATACTGCATACCGCTAGTTCTAAGATCATCCAAAGAGGAAAATTTGCCTATGAAACCTCTAAAAGCATTCGCTGCTAAAAATTTTGTTTTTACTTTCTACTTTATTGAGAGAACTACAGGCTGATAGCTGAAATACTTATTTGCTATTGTGCACTTTTCTATAGCAGTCAAAAGATTGAAAGCATGTTCATTCATTCACCCTCACAACTTCAAGATGAAGAACAAAGCAAAAGAGGGCAAATGTCGTAGCCAGAGCACAGGAGCAACAAAGGCAGGACCAGACCCCAGATGCCAAAACTTGCAATTCTGGCTTTTCTACTGCACCTCCTTCGAGGTAGGGAGAAGCAGGGGAGAGGGCAAAAGAAACCCCCGTGGCTCTCTAACTTTTTATTCAAGAATCTCAACACATCTCTCACGTATTAACCACAAAACCTCAGGGAGTCCAGAAAGATCAATGAAATGTATTGTCCAAAGACCGTCGGTTCAGGCCGGAGGTTCTCACAGGGTCCTGAATGCCAAGTGCTAGTTTCTGAGAGAAGCTGGAAGTAGAGTTGGGAGACAAGCAGTTTCCATTTTTCCGGAGAAAAATAATACATTTATTAAAAACACTGGGAAATAGTTATGTCTGTCTGTCATTCTTACGTCTCCAAGAAAGTTATTACTGGCATGGGTACCAGATGGGTGCAGTGTTCGAAAGAATACATTCACTTCGTTCAAAATTAGGGCAGGAAATAATCAGCTCAGTGTTTTCCAAACCGTCCCTACAGGACAGACAAGCATGTTGACGGCGCTCCCTTCTCTTGGAAATATGAAGCTAAGGGCCCGTTCTAAATTGTGGATTATGGATTCAGAATTTAAATTTTTGTCACTGATGAACCGTGTGATAAAGAGAAACTAATGACACGCCACTCCCGCCATGCTCCCATTTCTGAACTGACTTTCCCTCTTAGGCCGTTAGCAAAATGCTGTATAAGGCATACAGGCTTACTTTTTTATTTATGTTACTATGCTAAAATTGCAAAAGGATCTTTTTTCTTGCTGTAGGCATGATATAATGTAATTATTATTTCGGACTAAATCGCGTTTGGCCAGAAAATTTTTGTCAGCTCATTTTCCCACCTCAGTAGGCAAGGCATACGACCTTCAACCCAGTGTCCCTGCTGATTCGGTGTCTCACAGAACTCCCCTGGGAGTCATTCATCCCGAGGGCCGGCTGAGTGGGCATGAGTGAGCCCTGGCCAGTGTGTGTGCCCTGATGTCACCCCACCCGCCAATCACCGTCAATCACTTATTCATATGTTCTTCCAGTTTCGGCTTAACTCTGGCAAGAGGAGTCTTTGAAGTTCACTCTCCTTCCCTGGGTCAATTCTGGATAACTGTCCCCTCTGTGTCCCTGTGTGTCCTGTCAACTCTCAGAATTGCCCCCAGAGTTGACCTCTGTACGAGAAAATTGGCAGTTTCCGGTGACTTCTGGACTCTCCGGCCTCTTCTTTGCTTCTTCACCTGGGTGAGCTGTGTCTTCCCTTAAGTTTGTTCTCTTCAGCCCACGACCCTCACCCACATCAGTCCTGGGCTTTTAGCCCGAGCCCCCAACTCCAGAAACCCGAGTGCTAAGGAGGGGGTCACAGACCCCCACAGCCGGCTGTGGTCTGACACAGTTAGACAGTGCTCGGGGAGCTGGCCTTCACCGTGACCGTGAGACTAAGTCAGCAGGACGGGTTCTGTTAAGGCACAGACTGGGTGGACCCTTAGCCTGCCCCAAGCCTCTTGTCCCTATTTGTAGACATTTAAGTAACAGACAACTTGAATCTGTCTCTGTTCTCAATAAAATCATGTGGACAAATTTCTTCTGCTGTCTCACAATGCCTTATGATATGTATTACGACAACACGTCTCAGGCACTTTATGGAAACTTTTAATAGATTGGAATGTGCTGGGGGTTTGATACAAGTCATCTAATTAACTCGATGGAAAGTCAGCAAAGCCCACATACGACAGATGATAAAAATAAGGCCAAGGCGATTACAGGGCCAGCCCAGGTTTACAGGAGTAGTAAGTGGTAGGAGAAGGACCCTAGCCCAGCTTTGACCCCGCAGTGCCGGATCCTTCCTCCACACCATCCACACCTTCGAGCCACAGAGACGCCATCACCGCCTGGCGCTGCTTGGCATGTGGCTTCAGATCCACCAGCAAACAAGTAAAAAAAGCACTTTGCAGTTGTTTTTTATTCACTGGTGATGCTTCAATCCCACTGCAGTGTTTTCCAAGGTAAGGTTTAACGTTTTCAAAGGGAGTTCTGTTTCGCAAAAGCCAAACACAAAATTGCTGCTTTTACGGTGAGCATGTTCCCTCTAAAGTTAACAGGACACGACTGCATCATTCCGAAAGGATGCATTTCTGCTGCCAGAGACAAACCCAGTCTAAGGAACCAACCTTCCATCAGGTCAAACATGGCACAGCTGCCAGGAGCCAGCACAGGCTCCTTGAAATCTGTTTGTATCCAGAACATCCAGAAGCGATTTTTGCCTTCCCATTCATGAAATCACATTTATGAGTGTATGAAATATATAGAATATAACAGCTACAGAGCTAAAGTAATAATAATTTAAAGAGCCCATCACTACCAAGACTAATGATGGCGGGCGTGTGAGAGTGGAGAGATGCAGAGCTAGTCAAATGCATAGCAGCCAAACTCCTCCTAACTCAGATGACCTAAACTACCTTTGGAATCTCCCTCCTTATTAACCACAACGGAGGCATCTTTTCTTTTTGTGAGACCTGCCTTTAGGGGGAAGAAAAAAGTTTTTAAATGGCAACAGCAACAGAAATATGACTTGCCAGGAACACTCCATGGCCTGTGGACCACTCAGACGTGAGCTATACCAACAGAAAGCGGTGTAAGAAGATACTCCAATTAAGAAATCTTTCAATTACCTTCAGAAACCCCTCACCCTTCCTTAGCCTAGTGCACATGCCAGGATGGTATTCCATTAAAACCCTCCTCTCCCCCACTCTAAGCTGAATATTAAAATGCAGCCATCCAAAGTTAGTAGAAGGAAGGAAATAACAAAGATAGAGTAGAAATCAATGAAATAGAGACTAAAAAGACAATAGAAAAGGTCGACGAAACTGAGAGCTGGTTCCCTGAAAAGATAAACTAAATTGACAAACCTTTAGCTAGACCCACCAAGAGGAAAGAGAGAACACTCAAATAAATAAAAGCAGACATAAAAGAGAAGTTACAGCTGATACCATAGAAATGCAAAGTGTCATAATGACCAATTATATGCCAAGTTGGACAACCTAGAAGAAATGGATAAATTCCTAGAAACATACAACCTACAAAAGCTGAATCATGAAGAAATAGAATATCTTACTAGCAAGGGAATTTAATCAGTAAATAAAAACTTCCCAGCAAACAAAAGTCCAGGACCAGCTGGCTTCATTGGTGAATTCTACCAAACGTTCAGAGAAGAATTAATACCAATCCTCATCAAACTCTTCCAAAAATTAGAATAGGAGGGAACACTTCCAAACTCATTTTACCAGGCAAGCATCATCCTTATATGAAACCAGACAAGGACGCCACCAGGAAAGGAAATTACAGGCCAATATCCCTGATGAACATAGATGCAAAAATCCAAAACAAACTGTTAGCAAACCTAATTCAACCATACATTAAAAGGATCATACATCATGATCAAGTGGGATTTATTCCAGGGATGCTAGGATGGTTCAACATCCCTAAATCAATCAACACGATACACCATGTCAACAAAACGAAAGATAAAAATTATATGATCATCTCAATAGATGCAGAAAATGCTTTGACAAAATTCAACACCCATTTATGATAAAAACTCTCAACAAAGTAGGTATAGAGGGAACATACCTCAACATAATAAAGGTCCTATATGACAAGCCCACAGCTAACATCATACTCAATGGTGAAAAGTCAAAAGCTTTTCCTCTAAGATCAGGACCAAGACAAAGATGTCTACTCTCACCACTTTTATTCAACACAGTACTGGAAGTCTTAGCCACAGCAATTAGGCAAGAAAAAGAAATAAATTCATCCATATTGGAAAAGAAGAAGTAAGTTGCCACTATTTGCGGATGACATAATATTATATATAGAAAACCCTAAAGACTCCATCAAAAGCTATTAGAACTAATCAATGATTCAGTAAAGTTGCAGAATACAAAATCAATATGCAAACACCTGTTGCCTTTGTTTACACTAATACCAAACTATCAGAAAGAGAATTAAGAAAACATTCTCATTACAATTGTATCAAAAAGAGTAAAATACCTGGACATAGACTTAACCAAGGAGGTGAAAGATCTATATGTTGAAAACAAGACATTAATGAAAGAAATTGAAGAAAACACAAATAGGTGGAAAGATAGTTTATGTTTATTGATTGGAAGAATTCATATATTAAAAAGTCCATACTATCCAAAGCAATGTACAGATTCAATGCAATCCCTATCAAAATTCCAATGGTATTTTTCACAGAAATAGAACAATTCTAAAATCTGCACAGACCCATAAAAGACCCCAAATAGCCAAAGCAATATTGAGAAAGAAGAATGAAGCTGGAGGCATCATACTTCTTGATTCCAAATAATATTACATACCTATAGTAATTAAAACAGTATTGTATTGCATCAAAACAGACACATAGATTAATGGAACAGAATAAAGAACCCAGAAATAAACCTATGCATATATGGTCAATTAATTTATGACAAAGGATCTAAAAATATACAATGGGGAAAAGACAGTCTCTTCAACAAATGGTGTTGGGAAAGCTGGACAGCCACATGAAAAAGAATGACTTTGGCCCCCTATCTTACACCTTCCACAAAAATTAACTCCAAATGGATTAAAGACATGAAGATAAAACCTGAAACCCTAAAACTCCTAGAAGAAAACAGATGGTAAGCTGCTTGACATAGGTTCTTGGTTATGACATGGTCAACATAAGAAGATGTGCAACATAAGAAGATGTGCAACATAAGAAGATGTGCATCATTCAGTTTCACAGGAGACCTCTCTCTCTCTCTGTGTGTGTATATATATATATATATTTCCATGGAAACTATTTCCATGGAAACACATCTTGATTTACTAGGAGAGAATCTTGACTATTCAGATTGAATCTGTTATCTAGAAGGAGGTTCAAGGATACTAAAGAAATCTGCTTTAATCAGACAATGCAGCTAATACTACAATCTCTTAAACATCTGCTTAATGTTTAATTAAGGGAGAGTTTATAAGTGCTTGAGCTTCTGAAGAACATCATTTGGAATGCTGGTAAGCATGAAAGTATGCCTGAAAAGATTTAGCCAAAAAGGAATGTCCTCAAATTTTATTTTTTTGTTTATTATTTAGTGTTGGTGATGAGGACCATCAGGGGCTGTTTCTAGTCCTTTATTTATTTGTAGAATTGTTTTGTCATTTTAAGAATTTGTCAGGTTATTTCATAACTCTTCAGTGTTTCTTTACATTCCTAATTTATTTTCTGCCTATAAAATATCGGAACATAGAAAACACAGTAAATAGGAAGCATTCTGTTATTTTTTCTACCACTATGAAAGGAAAAAATGTTTCCCATTAAGTCATGACACAACACAGTCTTACAAATGGCTTAGATCCATCCCCATCAGAGATGCCCAAATGTATAAAATCAGGTGTCGGCTCTCTGCTGTTGGAACAGTGGCGATAGCTAATGATGGGTTTGTTTTATATTTAGGTTTATCAATTTTGGTCAAGATAAGAAATACATACCCATTAGAGCAAAGAGAAAAATAGAAACCAATGAAAGAGGAGCCCAATCGGCAGCCCAAGTTCACTCAGCGACCGTGGTCAGCGCTTCCTTGCTCGCTACAGAAATCCCTGCAAAGAGCAGGCAGTAGAGTTTCTGAAGCCACAAATCTACACGGGGAAAGAGAGCAGAAAAGGAGACGATGTGGGGGAAGATTGCAAAAGTGGGAAGGCATCCCTGGTGGCACAGTGGTTAAGAATCCGCCTGTCAATGCAGGGGACACGGGTTTGAGCCCTGGTCCGGGAAGATCCCTCATGCAGCGGAGCAACTAAGCCTGTGAGCCACAACTACTGAGCCTGCGCGTCTGGAGCCCGTGAGCCACAACTACTGAAGCCTGCACACCTAGAGCCCGTGCTCTGCAACAAGAGAAGCCACCACAGTGAGAAGCCTGCACACTGCAACAAAGAGTAGCCCCGGCTCACCACAACTAGAGAAAGCCCGCGCGCAGCAACGAAGATCCAACACAGCCAAAAATAAATTAATTAAATAAATAATTTTTTTTTTTTTTAAAAAGGGGAGGAGTGGAAGGTAGGTACCATTGTGGATTAAGTTAGATACAGTCACAGAGGGCGTGGAACTTGAACTAACTTTAAAGGGTACAGAGGATTTTTTTAACTTTTTTTTTTTGAAGTATAGTTGATTTACAATGTTGTGTTAGTTTCAGGGGTACAGCAAAGTGATTCAGTTATACATATATATATATATATATATACATATATATACACACACACACATATACTCTTTTTCAGATTCTTTTCCATTATAGGTTATTACAAGATAGCGAATATAGTTCCCTGTGCTGTACAGTAGGTCCTTGATGTGTATCTATTTTATATGCAGTGTGTGTGTGTCTGTTAATCCCAGACTCCAATTTATCCCCCTCACACATTCCTCTTTGGTAACTGTAAGTTTGTTTTCTGTGTCTGTGAGTCTAATTCTGTTTTGCAAATAAACCATTTGTATCATTTTTTTAAATTCCGCATATAAGTTATAGCATGGGATATTTGTCTTTGACTTACTTCACTTAGTATGATCATCTCTAGGTCCATCCATGTTGCTGCAAATGGCATGATTTCATTCTTTTTTATGGCCGAGTAGTATTCCATTGTATACATGTACCACATCTTCTTTATCCACTCGTCTGTCGATGGGCACTTAGGCTGCTTCCACATCCTGGCTATTGTGAATAGTGCTGCTATGAACACTGGGGTGCATGTCTCTTTTTGAATTAGAGATTTTGTCTTTTGGGGATATATGCCCAGGAGTGGGATTGCTGGATCATATGGTAGCTCTATTTTTAGTTTTTAGATAAGAAGAGAGAGGCATTCCCATCAGCAGGAAAACGGTTCATGAAAGTATGAGCTGATTGTGGTTCCATGACCAGATAGAAGAATTCATGCAAGGCTAGAGGTAAATCAAGTTCCTTGTCCAAGGTCAGACCCAATTGTGGTGAGCCTTATATCTCAGGGGAAAAAATCTGGTTTTTTGTAGCAAACAGTGGAGAGTCACTATGCGGGCAGACCTCGTTTTATCGTGCTTTTACTTTATGGTGCTTCACAGATGCTGCATTTTTACAAATTGGAGATTTGTGGCAACCCTGCCTCTAGCAAGTCTATCGGGGCCATTTTTCCAAACACATTTGCTAACTTTGTATCTCTGTGTCACATTTTGGTAATTCTCGCACTATTTCAAACATTTTCATTATCGTATTTGTTATGGTGATGCGCGGTGAGTGATACTTGATGTTCCGGTTGTAATCGCTTCGGGGCGCCACGCACCGCACCCGTGTAAGATGGTGAACATAATCGGTAATGCTGTGTGTGCTCTGACCGCTCCACGGACCAGCCGTTCCCCCATCTCTCCCTCTCCCCGGGCCTCCCTGTTCCCTGAGACATGACTATATTGACATGAGACCCAGTAACAACCCTACAGTACCCCCTAAGTGTTCTAGAAAGGGAGGGTCAATCTGTGCAGCAAACTTCACTCTTGTCCTACTTTACAAAATTGCCGCAGCTGCCCCAGCCTTCAGCAACCATGACCCTGACCAGGCAGCAGCCTCAACATCGAGGCCGGACCCTCCGCCAGCACAGAGATGCCGATTTTCTGAAGGCTCACATGACGGTTAGCATTTCTTAGCTATAAAGTATTTTTATATTGAGGTATAAGAATTGTTTTTTATACATAATGCTATTGTACACGTAGCAGACTACAGTATAGTGTAAACATAACTTTTATATGACCTGGGAAACCAGAAAGTTCCTGTGACCTGCTTTATTAACACAGTGGTCTGGAACTGAACCTGTCCTGTCTCTGAGCTCTGCCTGTATTAATTGGGACTCTGCAGAGAAACAGAACATATACATATGCTCATATATATATATATATATATGTATATATATATTTTTATATATATATATGGGGAGAGAGAGAGAAATTGATTGATTGATTTGAAGGAATTGGCTGCCATGTTCGTGGGCGTTGGCACATCTGAACTCTGCAGGCAGACCAGCAGGCAGAGACCCAGGAAGGGCAGATGCTGCAGCTGAGTCTGAAGGAGAATTCCTTCCTCCTTGGGGACCTCAGTCTTTTCTCTTAGTGTCTTCAGCTGCTTGGACACGGCCCACCCACGTTATGGCAGGTCCTCTGCTTTATTCGAAGGCGACTGATTTAAATGTTAATCTCATCTAGAAATAGCTTCACAACAATATCTAGATTGCTGTTTGCCCAAGCCCTGGGCTCCATGGCCCAGCCAAGTGGACCTGTAAAATTCACCATCCTGCTCACTGTATGTTCTTGAGGTAGAAGTGACATCAACAATAAAATTGTAGAACTGGCACATAGTGAAAGTGGTTCTTTCGGAAGAGGTCTCTGACAGAACAGAGTCTTATTAACAGCATCGTAAACAAACACAATAAAAGGACCACTATGTTTTTGGCACTGCACGAGGCCCTGGCCCCAAGGGAGATCCGCCTCCCAAGGAAAGATGGAGCAGAGAAGACAATCTAGTCCTTAGAGGTCAGAGTGGACAGCTCACTCCATGAATTGTCTGCATCCTCTGCTCTTTCCTCATTTTGATGTTTCCTGCTTCTTCGTAGGGTCAAGAGGGAGGACAGGGAATAAAAGGATTTCATCAAGGGAGGATCCCTATGGGTCCTGTCAGAGGTACAGGCAATGGAAGCCTTGACCAGATGAAAAAGAGGATTGAAGTTTCGACTAGCTCATTATTGACAGTAGCACCCACTCTGCATTACTTCTGCATTATTTTATAACTCATAAGTAGGTTTGGCTGTAGTAGCAAAGAACAGTCAGTCAATCTAAGTACTAACATCCATTGTTTTAAGTGTATAAAAGTGAAGGCCATGAAACTCAGCTGCGTGGCATAAGGTCATATTTAGAGAAGCACAGGGCACACTGTCCTCTCCCAGGGGGAGGGAAGGAGCAGGACGGGAGGGCTCGCTGGGGGCTGGGAGGATGTCTTTATCTGGATCTTGGTTGTGGACATGTTCATCACACTTTGAACTCTATGTATATGCTCATAATTTACCACTGCCCTTTCATTCAAGTTTCCCTTCAGGCTTTGGGTTTCTGGTCCCAGTGCAATCTCTCTCTGTGTCTTGTCTGAAAGCCCCGTGTTTACTGCAAAATCTGGGGAGCCAAGCCTTGTCTGAGAGCTGCTCAGCAGCCAGCATGAGGCTTTTCGTATCTGCACGCTACGTGAGAGACAATTTCAGCCAGCCACATGTTGTACGTGTGTGGTTCATACAGACTCTCAACCACTCATGTCCATTTATCAACTGAAATTAGGTGTAGTCTGTGAATGTTTGTTGAAATGTATAATGAATAGGATGTCGCGCTGGTGGTAATTCATCGTGGAGCAAAAGAGTTAACGCGATCCCCCCAAAATATTCACAAATCACATATCCAACAAAGGAAAAGACTTGTAACCAGAATATGCAAAGAACTGTCAAAAGAACCGTTTAAAAAAATCCAGTGAAAAGATAAGCAAAAGACATGAGCTGATATTTCACCGAAGAGGATATGATAGAGCAGTGCAAATAAGCACATGGAAAGACGTCCTATGCCATCCGCCAGCGAGGAAACGCCAGTGAAAACCAGCCGAGATGACAGTACACCATCCAGAGGGATAACAGATAAAGACAGGGTGCGTGCGGCGATTACGTGGAGGAGAGGGGCAGACGGTGGACACCTGGAAAACCGACTGAGGTGCAGGGGGGCTGTGACAGTTCTCCTGCCCCCAATTCTCCCCCCCACCCCCGGCTCTGTAGGGCACAGGATCGACTCTGAGATTCCTGCCTCCAGAACTTTAAAAATTTCCTTCATTGTCTCGACTGCTGACTCCTGATGCTCTAAAGACAGAGTCAGCTCAGAACCAGCCGTCTCTCCTGGACCCTCTCCAGGCCCCACGAATCAAGCTCACTGCCCCCGTATTTCCCCTGCCTTTTTTCACTTTAAGGTCACCGGCTGGGGCCCCACGCCACACCCTATGTCCAGCCGCTGTAGGGAACTTGAACCGTCCTGTCCGCCAGCTCCTCTGTCTGTCCCACCGCACAGACCGTGTCCCCCGCCTGGCACTTCTTCCTCTGAGTCGGTTCCCTCTCCATCAGCTGAGGCCCAGGTTGAAGGCCCCCCCTGGGGTGCACCGCGTGGAGAGAGGCCCGCGGGCACCATGCACAGTACTGCGTCTCCAAGGAGTTAAAGGAATGGCGGAGGCTGATTCTCCCTGTTTACCGTTGTGCCCCTGTCCTTTTTTTACGTTTCATTATTTTCTGGTTTCAGCTCCACGGTTTTATAGATTGCACGGTGCAAAATTCCGACTCCCAGTGTTTTGCATGACGGCCCGTCCTCAGCGACAGGTCACATTGTTCTCCCTCTGTCCCGTCTCCCAGTGGGTCAGCTTCCCCCCAGAGACTCGCCAGAGTTTTCAGCAGACGCTGGCGTCCAGTACACGTCGTCCTGGAAATGGCTTGGTTCACTCTGTGTCAACTTGGGGATGCTCTCAGAGGAAAGAGGAGTTTTAGTCAGGGTGGGGCGCGTTGCTTAGTAACCAGAAACCCCAGAAATCATTGGCTTCAAGAACAAAGGTGTCATTTCCACTGGGCCTCTTTAATATTTGTACTATGCATGTATGTTACCCATTCAAGACCCAAAAATAAGCGAACTGTGTATCAGATTTGGGGAGCAATCAGTGATGGCTCCTCTCGAGTGTTGCACGTGGCTGGAGACTCTGGGACTCAGGCTGGCTGCTTCCTCGGCTTGCATATGCCCCTGGCGCCTGCCACAGCCCCCCACACAGCGGTCTGCTCCTCCAGTCCTCAGCTACCCCTGTGCTGCTGTCCCACCTCTGCAAGAAGGTATTTTGTGAAAATGCATCTTTCCTTCGTATCCTTCCTTCCTCTGAGCCCATGGAGGAGCAGCTCCCAGCTTTCAGCCTGTGTCCGGTCCATCTGGACGGCTGGCCGGCGTTCCAGGGCCCTGGGAACCATGCGCGGAGTTGGCTCCGATCCAGTCGATCTGGGCTGAGCAAGGCATCTTCATCTGGAACAAGCATCCCGTGGGTACTGCGGTGCAGAACGCCCCCTGAGAAGCCCCGCCCACTCCGAGGGGCCCAGCGGATGCACAGGGAGGTCAGCTCTGGGCTGGGATGGGGCTCTGCCTGTGCGGGTCCCTGACGGTCCCAGCTCTTGGGACCATGTGCTGCAGACACTCAAAAAGTGTTTGTAAGATGGATTAGTAAAGTAGAAGTGGATCATTCACAAAGATATACAACCTCAACCTCCAAGTTTTAGGGAATTCCAGGACAGAAGATGTCCGGGACGGAAGATGTCCGGCTGGCGTGGGGGAGTAGATGCGTTTGTGTGTGTGCTTATAAGAGGGCATCCAAGCCCCTGTGGGTGTGGGGTGAACGCGGCCTGAGGGGACACCGAGCGGATACATCAGGACGAGCAGGAGTTTCCTGGTGGATAAAGTGAGGAAGGACGCTCCAGGCAGAGGGAGATGCGTGGACCAGGTGTGCATGAACAGATCTGACTTTTGCGCTGAAGTCACACACACCTAATGTGGCACTAGTCCAGTACTGCAGAGCCACTGGGCCCCTCTGGGAACGGGGTGCTCGGGGAACCCATGGTGCAGGTGAACCGACGCCCATGCCCGCAAGGTCACTGTGGAGAGGCCACGCCCTGTGCTGACGGCCTCCGCTCTTTTCTCCCCCCCCCCCCCGGAGCCCTGCAGTCCTTACAGACGCATTCCCGAGGTCTCATGAAGTCTCGCTGGGGACGTGAGGAAGGGCAGGTAGCCTGGGGGCCGGGCCCTCGTGCACTGAATCACCTGTGTCACTTGGAGAGGCGGGTCCTGGAGTCTGCAGGCTCACACCCTCTCCCTGGGCCCTCTGACTTGCCTACTTGCCCCCTCTCTCTTCCCAGGCCCTGCACTTTTAAGACTTTAAGGATGCCGGCCCTCCCCTGTCTTTTTCTGTTTGGAATCCTATTGCCTTGGGGTCTCCCGAGCTTTTGTGTCCCTCCTGCCACAGGAGGGGAGGGTCCCTCTGAGCCCCGATGTGGGCTTGAGGCTGTGGGGTTGGGAGGGACTTCACTCCGGGTCATCACTGTTCATCTTAAATTATGAAGCCAAGCACACCGTGTTACTCCAAGGATTCATTTCCCCAAAGGCCTCATGAGAAATGTGCCACCGTGAATATCACATCAGCCTCGTTATGGACTGAATGTCTGAGTCCCTCCAGAATTCCCATGTTGAACCCTAACCCCCAATGTGATGGTGTCAGGAGGTGGGGCCTCTGGGGGTTGATGAGGTCAGGAGGGTGGGGCCCCCATGAATGAGATTAGTGCCCTTATAAGAGCCTCCTCACCCCTTCCTTCATGTGAGGACACTGCAAGAGAACGGCTGTCCAGGACCCAGGAGGCAGGGAGGCCGCACCAGACATGGAGTCTGCTGGCACCTTCATCTTGGACGTCCAGCCTCCGGAACTGTGAGAAATAAATGTCTGTTGTTTGAGCCCCCTGTCTATGGTTATTTTTGTTTCATCAGCCTCAAACGACTAAGACAGCCTGGTTCTTAGAACCGAGGAGGTGTCTGACTCTTCCTTGTCCCGTGACTGTCTCATTGCATCACAGCCCCAGTGCTTTCCCCGGACATTGGGAGTTTGTTGTAAAGGGGAGAAAATGCAGGCAAAATTCATTCTCTTTGCCGTACCACAGAATTTGTGTCAGTCTGACCAGTTTTTTCCCACTTTTTTCTCTTTACAGCATCGGTCTTGCAGACACACTGGAATACAAATGCCAGGTGCCTGCAGGGTCTTTGCCCCTGAGCTCTGCTGCATCTCCTCCTCCTCCTCTAAAGGGGAGCCCATTCATGACTTGGATGCCAAGGAGCCGCCAGCTTGCAGAGCCAAGGGTTAAATTTCAGGAATCTTGTGAGCTGGTCCTTGGACGCAGTGGCGGGGCACTTTCACCTGGTCCCCGAGCTACATCAGACATCCCTGGGCAGCATCCAGGTGGGGCTACAGCTGAGCTCAGGCTAAGAGCCTGGCAATGAATGTCGCCTTCCCTGGGACCTGAGCCTGATGTTTCCTGCAGCTGCTCGGCTCTTCCTCTGGCCTCTCCTCCGCGTGGATGCCTTTCCTTCCTCTCACATCCTCTCGGAAGGCTCCCAGGCACGCCTTGGCTGTAGGTGACAAAAGACTTCAGAAGATGTTTATTCTCTCTAAAATATTAGCAATCTGGTCGGAGTCGGCAAGGGCTCCCCGGGACCGGATCGCCTGCAGCCCAGGCTCAGAGCACATCCAGAGAAAGTGGAAATGAGGTCTGCTCAGCCAGATGTGAATAGCATTTCTGTTCAAGCCCAGCACAGCAAATGTATTTAGAAAAGGCCAGAGAAAACCAGCTCCTTGCTGGCTCAGCTGCACAGCAAGAGCCAGGTGCGCAATCTTGCCTTTCATCAACAGATGAAAATTCTTGGCTCGTTTTATGCCAATTTTGCCTCTTCTTTGGCCCACCTGGGACGTGTACAGCTTTTGACATATCTTAAAGAAAGTTTGCTTTGCGAGATGGAGGGGAATTTAGGAGGAGAAAGACAGGATTCATGAGAGCTCATTGTACAGTGGGGGCTCCCCCCGTCCACAGAGCTGAGCTCGGGGGCAGAGCCGTGGGGCGCTGGCCCTCCGCCTGCCAGGCCTGCTGTCCACACTGCAGCCTGCTCCACGTGTGCACGAGGGTAACAGGACACCCTGAGGCCACCGTTTCTGCACCAGCCACGGTGCCTCTTGCTGCCTGAAATTCTAACACGGTCCCAAGGGAAAATCTGCGGAGTGTCTTTGGCAACACCGGGTCTCCGCGTTTCCATAGAACCTTTCCAGTCAGTGTTGAATTAATCCGCAGCAGAGGTCTAACATCTCTTCCTCTCAAGAGGTATTGGGTGGTGGGGGAGAGGAGAGGAAATGGAGAAATCTGCCCAAACTGCAACCGCCTGTTAGCATGTTTGACTCACGTGGGCACTTAGTTTTTCTTTCTGTTGATTTATTTCGCCTAAGGACACTTGATGTCCTCCTGGCCAGCTCAGCTTCCCCACGTGGAGAGAGCCCTGCCCTCCATCCTTCCAGCCAAGCATACTTCCTGACACTGGAGACAGGCCCGGGGCCTGCAGTCCACGCAGATTGCAGGGACCAGACCCCGGCGCCTTCCGAAGCTGAACAGACGTCACGGGGAGGATGCGTGAACCCAGACGTGGGCACGTGTGAGAGGCGAGCTCAGCCGCTCGCTTGCCAGCAACGTGGGCTGCGGGCAAAGTCATCTCAGCCCTGTGTCAGCAAGTTCTTCCTCTCCTCCGGCTGTAAGGAAGCCTCCCGGTAAATCACATGTTGCTTCAAGCCAACCTTTCACATACCTGATAAATATCTAAGGAAGAGGTTACGTGCCAGAAAACCATTCGTGCTTTTATTATAAAGATGTGTTTCTTCTTCACTAGGGCCTTGCCCTGTAACCCCAGACCTAGGTCTCTGAGTGGGTGCTGCTGAGCCATCCGATTACTGCTCACTCTTAGGCTTTTACGGCCCCCCGTCGAAGCCCCGGGACCCCCTGACCTTTGCCCGGGGACCCACACCCACAGCACTCTTCTCTGGGCGGCCACTCAGCGTCACCCAACCCGGCCCCGCCTGCAGAAGCCACCGCAGTCCCATCGCGCTGTCGCCTGGGCTCGCTGGCTGGGGCATCTCCTGGAAAAGCCCTGTTTTCCCTCTTGGGACGTTGTTGCCGCCACTGTCACTTGTTCTCACGTCGCGGGAGCTGCAGCGGTGCCTGCCCCCCGCCCTGGGGAGCTGGCGGCACATCGGGGCACCGCCAGCAGTTCGTTCAGGCAGCGAGAGCACTTGTGTTCAGAGCGGCGTCATCAGCACTGCGGGAAAGACGCGAGGGCCCCAGAGATGAGCCTGAGTCCGACTGAAGCTCGGAACGCCTGTGGACGTGGGACAGAACATTTACAAGACAGTGTGTCAGCAGCTGCAAGATGATTCGGTAAAGCACCGGCCTGTCGCTGAGGGTGTGCGGGTACGAGCGGACCGGGGCGAGGCTGATGAACGTGCAAAGGGTTCTGAAGGAGCTGGACTTGGAGCTGCGTCTTCAGGCCACAGGCAGGACCTGGCAAAGCCAGGAGCAGAAAGCCCCACTGGCCAAGATAAACACAGGCCCCGAGAGAGCGGCGGTTTCACAGAATCTCTATTCTCTGTGCACGCGTGACGCCACACACAAGACAGAATGCTGTGCTGCACTCAGGTTTACGCACAGACTCCCGTTATAACCCTATATACATGACTCATAACTTTCTGAAAACTTTTTGGCTGAAACCATTTAGTCCTGTTTTTTTTTCTCCCTCCGAAGAGGTGATTTTGTGTGAGTGCTTAAGACTGAACAAAAATTGTGTTTTATTTTTGAGTCATGAGAGAGAGCATTTAAAAAAAAAATCGTCTTCTTTGCCCTCGAGGCAACATAATTTCTAAATGGTGGAGACAAATTATTTAGATTTCATGTGCTTCTGGAGCAGGTCTGGGCTCTCCCAGAGACTGGGCTGGTTTATTTGCGGACACGGTCTTTATTTACATCTGCCAAAGGGCTACAGATTCGTTCTTCCTCTCCCCAAAATACTGGTTCTGTTCCTCAAATATCAGAGCCTCTTCGCTTTTCCGAGGAAGAAAATGCCAGAAGTAAGAGCTGAACGGGACATTGAAAGGCTCTCGTGTGCAAAGTCAGGTGGCACAGGCCTTCCCCTAAGGCAGCCCCATTAGCACAGCCGCCCACGGGTGGGGACAGAGGGCAGCCCGTCGGGCCACGCAACGGCTCGGGACGCTTCTGTGGGCCTCCCTTTGCCTGGCGGGGCCAGGCGGGGCCGGGGGGTGGCCAGCTGGACAGCTCGAGGAGGGTAACCCCCGTAGAGGACGGAGTCCTTGGCCCAGGTGGGGGAAGGAAGTCCAAGGAGACAGCTACAGGGTGGGACGCTGCACCACAGCAGGGCTCCTGCTCACGCTAGCGCCTTTGTTATGGACTGAACGGGGCCCCCCCGGAATCCACGCGTTGAAGCCCCGCCCCCATCGCGGCTGTATTTGGAGCTGGGTCTTCAGGAGGTGAGTAGGTTAAGTGAGGTCATGAGGGTGGGGCCCCAGTCCAATAGGACTGGTGTCCCTGGGAGAAGAGGGGAGACCACGAGCTCCCCCCAGCTGAGGCTCTCTCTCCGCACACAGAGGAGAGGCCACGTGAGGACACAGCCAGCAGAAGGCCTCTGCAAGCCGGAAGGAAGGGCCCCACCAGAAACCACCCCTGCGGACCTTAGTCTTGGACGTCTTGGACATCCCGCCTCCAGGATGTGGGGGGAGTATTGTCTGTCGCGGGAGCCGCCCATCTGTGGAATTCTGCTTTGGAGCCGAGCAGAGACGCCGTGTCGCCTTTAGAGGGCGGGTGGCCTTTGAGAGCAGTGACCCGGGAGTCACAGACAGCTCACCTCTCTGGCCACGTTTTTGCCCACTTGTCCAGCACCTGGCTTGGGATTAGCCCTGAAGATGCGTAGTTCTCGGCATTTTCCAGAATCCAGGCTGTTTCAAGTATCATTTATCTTTCTGCCAGAATCCAAGAAAACCATAAAATCTCTTCTCACTGCGCACATAGAAGGAATCATTCTGAAACAGACTTTTCATAAAGAGAAACTGCTCCCTATTTAATGCAGAGACAGAAGGACCGAGATAGAGAAATGCAGCATGTTGAACGGCGGGCACCTCCTGGTCTGAACTTTGCACGGTTGCTGCTGGAGAGCTGGAGAATCCTGTGAGCATCTTCCCAGACTTGTGAGGGGGTCAGGTCAGCACCCTGAGGATCCCTGGTCCCTCCCCCAGGAGACACAGAAGCGAGAGTTGGGGGGAGATTTCTCCGTTCGCTCTCCTGCCTGAATATCAGAACCACACAGCAGCTACCAGCATATTTTTAGCTTTTCTCATAAATATTTGAGTTAAGTCTGTATTAAATTGCATATGATTCATTCCGTAATTATGGTTCCGTTTTCTCAGTGAATCATTTAGTGTTTAATATTTTCTGGACGTAAAAGAGAACTTTCGGGTAAAATCAGGAGCAGTGCCTAAAATAGAGAGACCTGAGCCACCGTGAAATCGCAACGATCAGCCCCGGTGGGGCTGGCCGAGCACGATTCTCCCTCTGGGGTCTCTGGGATCCCTCTGTATCACCTCCTCCTCCTTCTTTACACAAAGATCATGACTCCCAGCCCTCTCTGTGGAAAAGGGGAAAGCAGTTTGCTGGAGAGATTAGGAAAGGCGGTCATATGTTTGTAATAACTAAAAAGAAAAACCAGGTGGATCCTGTTTTTCCCCAGTTTTAAAGTCTGATGATCCCCGGAGACCCCCATTTGGGAAGAGAAGGCCCAGCTCAAGCCCCGACGCAGCCAGGCCCGCCAGCCGGACGGATGCCTGGGAGGGAGCCCGGGTGCCCTTCCCCCAGCTTCCCAGTGCGAGGAAGGCCTCTCTGCCCACCTCAGCTCCCAGTGCCCACCTCAGCTCTCCAGCATCCGCCCCCATCCCCAGGCCTCCTGGTCTGAATGACGCTTCCCATGTGCACGGCCCTCCCCTGCAGCTCAGCAGAGGCCTGGCTGGGTCGTGTCTGTGACCAGGACCGGCTGTGACCCGAGGAGGATGGAGGTGGGGCGAGGGGAGAGAGGACGGACGCACGCAGCCCACGCCACGCACGCTCGGTGCTGCTGGATTATTGCTGCTGTTATCGGCGGCCTGTGGGCACTAGCAGTGGTTTTGAGCGTGCTTTCTGCATTGAAATTTACTTCGTCCTCAAAACAGAATCATGATGAGGTGAAAGACAGAGCTATCCTTTTATGGAGGAAACTTTGCCTGGTTCACACAGAGTCGAACCCAGGCCCTCGGGCTCCGGACGCTGCACCACAGCAGGGCTCCTGCTCACGCTAGCGCCTTTGTTATGGACTGAACGGGGCCCCCGGAATCCACGCGTTGAAGCCCCGCCCCCATCGCGGCTGTATTTGGAGCTGGGTCTTCAGGAGGTGAGTAGGTTAAGTGAGGTCATGAGGGTGGGGCCCCGGTCCAATAGGACTGGTGTCCCTGGGAGAAGAAGGGAGACTCTGAGCACCCCCCCCCCACCCCAGGCCCTCTCTGCGCACACAGAGGAGAGGCCACGTGAGGACACAGCCAGCAGGCGACCTCTGCAAGCCGGAAGGAGGGGCCCCACCAGAAACCACCCCTGCGGACCTTAGTCTGGGACGTCCAGCCTGATTCACTGTGAGCAAATGTACGTCCCCACACGGCCTCACCTCCAGGGAGCAGCGTGAGGGCCTCTCCCCTCCGAAGGGTCCAGGGGAGCAGCAAGAGGTCCTTCTGCCCCATCCTCCTGGGGTCCCCTCCCCGAGGTCTAGGTGCTCGCCAGGGCCCCCCACCCCGAGCCCCGCAGGCGTTCTCTGACTCGGAGGCTGCCTCCCAGCCCCAATCAACCTCGCTAGCCACTCTTAGTCTATAGTCACTACTTTACCTTTTCAGTTTCCTCTGAAATCAACCAGAGCTAAGGCATTCACACACAGTAGGTCTCGCAATGAAGTTCTCTGGGGGCCAGGAACTCATCGTACAACGGAGAAAACAAACAGTGGATTAGATAGCCCTGTTCTTTTGCAACTCTCAGTTTTTAAAATTATGCAAGTAATAATGAACACAGAATAAGAAAATTTCATCACGTGCAAAAGGCACCAGACGGGAAGCAAGCTTCCCTCCCTCTTTCTTGACACACCCAGTTGCCCAGGGATATTTCTCCTTGCCTGTCTATCGGTACCCCAGACCCAACCTGCGATCCCCCTCACCTCCCATGCTGCTCCTCCCATGGTTTAACCCACCTCATCCGGGGACAGCTCCATCATCGGGGACGGCTCCATCATCGGGGACGGCTCCATCATCGGGGACGGCTCCATCATCCGGGGACGGCTCCATCATCGGGGACGGCTCCATCATCGGGGACGGCTCCATCATCCATGGACAGCTCCATCATCCGGGACGGCTCCATCATCCATGGACAGCTCCATCATCCGGGGACGGCTCCATCATCGGGGACGGCTCCATCATCGGGGACAGCTCCACCATCCATGGACAGCACCATCATCTGCGGACGGCTCCATCCTTCCTGTTGTTTAAGTTAAGAATTTCAGAGTTACTCATGACTCCTTGCTTTGTCTTATATCCCACAGCCCATCAGTTAGGATGCTCTCTTGGCTCGGCCTTGAAACTTTATCCAGGCTTTAACCAGTACTCACACCGTCACTGCCACATGGCCCTGCGCCACAGGATGGTCTAGACTACATCTTAGCCAGCTGCTTCTACCTGTGCCCACGCTCTGTACCCATGACCCCAGTCTGTCCACACAGCAGGCACACAAGTCTCCTAATGTCAGCCCTGGTCAAACACTTCAGTGACTCCAGTACCATCAGAACAAAGCTCCAGATCTTTGCTGTGGCCTCAGGAGCCTGAGTGGTCTGCACCTGGCCACCAGTCACCACGGGTCCTGTCACTCACTGGCCCCTCTCTCTCTTTCTCTTCCTCCTCCCCTCCTCCCTCCCTCCCTGATTTTTGTAATTATACGGATAGAAATCCAGGGAACATGTGGATTATGGTGGAAAAAACACAAAGTTGGATCCAGCCGAGTTCATGGATAAGGGCCCACTGAGCAGAGCCGGCATTCCACGCCACAGCTCAGGGCGTTAGAAAGGACTCTGACCAAAAGGCGGGCCACCGTGAGCGAACTGGAAAGGCACACCTGCCTTGGCCTCACATAGAGAAAGGGATTCCAAGGCGGGGGGTGGGGGCCTCTGCTCCCTCTCTCTCTCTGGGGATACATAACATGGCACTCCACAGAAAGTCTGGGAGTCCGTTTCTAGGTTAAAGCATAAAGTGGACGATCAGTTGTTTTGCGTGGGCGAATCAGCATGTACTCATTTCCTGTAACATCTTGAATGCATCGCAGAAGGGCGATGGGTTCCCTCTGTTCCCCAGCTGACACCGCTGACCCCAGTCAGTCACCTGGAAAACGCATTTCATTGACCACAAGAGACATAAGATGTGAAAATGAAGATGGATTAACACGTCCATTTCTGCTCTTGGATAAAACTCGGGGAACTCATGCCCGTATGATGATGAATCTGCACCGGCCTAACTAGGACACATCTGTTTGCGACTTGCAAGGCTGCTGCGTTCATCCACGGGCGTAGTGAGAACATGTCTGCCCCTCTGCGTATCTGGTTGCCCAGGTTCCTGCCATCAGACAAGCTCAGAAGGCACCCGGCTTCGCTGGGAGGAGGCTGGGGAGACTGGAGAAGCAGATCACCGTCCATCGTGCAGCCTGTGCTCCTCTGGCAGCAGTGCGTCCTGGCTGGGCCTGCTCTTCCTCCATCCAAAATTCCATCCACTCGGAGACACGGCCCCCTGGGAATCAGTCATCAGCTTCATCAATGTCTTCTGTTTTCTCAACTAAATCTATTGCACATCCCAGGGTTTTTATTTAACAGGAAATATCCGGGGCCTGATCTCAACAGGACTGGAAAGATCACCGGGAAATTTTCCCACGCAGGCGGTCCGCAAGCTCTATTTGAAGGACCTTTAATGTGTCATTTATAAAACAAGGTCTATTTACATTCCTCGTCTCCTCGCAGGCCTCTCGTTTTTCAATAGACTCATTTCAGCGTGATGACACACGTGTTCCCGCCGATCTGTTTATCTTTATATACAAGTCCTAGCCCCTGATCGCATTTTTATTTCCACGAGTGTACTATCTGGGAATAACCGCGTTGTCAAGAGTTTCTTAAGCCCCCGAGGGGGAAATTGCAAGTCCAGCTATCGGACCTCAGATTAAAAAGGTTCCCTCGAGTTCCTTCCGCTCTCGGCTCAATCAGGCGTGTGGCCTAAAGCTTTGGATCTTCGCGGTAGAAACCCAGCCGTGTGGCCTCAGAGTCTCTGTGCCAATGACCACCTTCCAGACCTGAGTGCTTCTCTGAGAGAATCACTTACATTCCTGGGTTCAGAGCAGAATTAAGGAGTTTATATCCACTATCTCAAGAAATGCTTGGCACCGTCTTGCGCGCTACTTACCATTTATCTTTTCGGAGGAAGAAACTGAAGGCTGGGGGGCTTTGTGGGGTGAATTGTGTCCCGCCAGGTAAGAAGCACTGGAGTTCTGAGCCCAGCCTGCTCCCCTCACTGTGGGCCTACCTGGGCCCCGGGCCCGTCTGAGGGATCAGGTCAGAACAAGGCCATTAGGGCCCTAATCCGACACAACCGGGGCTCTTGTGCAGACACAGGGGGTGTGCCCCGTGCACGCTGGAGGGTGAGGCGGCAAACCCAGCAGGACGGAGCACGGCCCAGGGCGCCCTCCCGGGCCCACCCACTCCCGCATCTCAGACTCGAAGCCTCCAGATCCACGGGAGGGGACGCTTCTGTTGTTTCCTTTGCTGGTCATTTGAGGTGCGTCGACGGGCAGCCGGGCAAACTCACAGGGGAGGCGACTCGCCTGGGGTCTCAGGGGACCGAGACGACAGCGGTGCAAGTCCAGAGCCGGCCGCCCCCGCAGGGCTCGCGGTGAAGTCCCCCTGAGGGGTGACGGCCCTGGTCCGGGGGACTCGCCTCCAGGCCCATCCCAGACCCCCCGACGGCTGCTCTCTGGCTCTGGAGGCCCCGCCAGGCACACGGACGAGCAGCCCAGCTAGGCCATCGGAGCTGGACCGGGGGCGGCACCGGCGCACCCGCCAGCGCCTGGAAGGGCCGTGCGTTTGCGGGACGACAGGGCTGGAGCGAGGGGTGAGGACCCTCGTCACCCCAGCCTGCAGGCGAGAGGCCACGCCCCGGCGGGAGCCGAAGAAGAGATGCCCGCCTGCAGAGTTTGGACCACATTCACAGATGAGCAGACGAGGCTCTGAGGATGTAAGATGCTGGCAGGTGGGGAAGAAGAAAGAGATCTGGAATCGCCACGAGGGCAAGCCAGGGGCCACGTGCCGAAAGGTGTGGACAGCAGCTCAACGTGGAGCCGACGGAGGGGGTGTCAGGCTGCCCGGCTCCGCTTCAGCGGGGGGCCCTGCCCTTCCCAGTCCGAGAGCGGGTGCGGCAGCAGGGGCGGGGTCTGCCTCGCTCCGGGGCTGGGGCCGCCAGGCCCGCACCCCTGCCCTACCCCGCAGGCGTCCCCCTTCATCTCCTCAGGGCCCTGGTCGCCTTGGGTCAGGCCCCCCCACCCCAGCAGGGCCTGTGCAATCTAGTTACGTCTGAAACGGCCACATTGGGGGGACTGGGCCTCTGGAGTCAGGGCAGGGAAGGGAGTGATGGAGCCGGCCTGGCGCGTGCAGGTTAACCCCAGAGTTTAAAGCTTCTAACTGCTTCCGGCCAGGACATAGCGTGCGGCCGGCCCTTCACTTGCCTTTCTGCTGGTGGAGGAAATGGATCCCCCGATGCTAGGTCCCGTCCGAGGGCTGCGTGCCCACATGCCCAGCCAGCCCCGTGCGCCTCCCCCTGCAGGCCCCGAGGGACAGGCGCTCTGTCTGGGCCCCAGACTCCCTGCTTCTCAAGGGGATGCACAGGACCCCAGAAATGGAGGCCCAGGGCCCAGGCCTGGCCCAGGCAGCAGAGCTGGGACACCCTTGGGCAGCTGCAGGCGTCCTGGTGCCCATGGCTCGACCCGGCCCACGTCACTCTCTCCAGGTTCCCGGAGCCAAGACAGGAGGACAGGATGGCCTCAGGGACCCTCCGGGTCCACACCGTCCTTCAGGCGGGGATCCAAGGGACACACGTCCTCGCAGAGCAAGCAGGGCACCTGCCCTGGGGAAGTTTGGGGTCACCCTGGGCCCCTCCCTCTGGGCGGCCGTGCTCCTGGTTTGCAGGCGGCGCTCAAACCACGGCATCTGGGGAGAGCAAGGGGCCTTGGAACCTCTGAGACACCCCGTCTGACGGATGAGGAAACAGGCAAGGACGAGACAGGGAGAAACCCTCACGGCAACAGCCTGTATTTTTCCGCACAAACACCAGTCCCTTCTGAGCATTAAACGTGACAAACGCAGGCAAATTGTAAGTCACCACTCTTAGATGCTTAAAGCCCCAGGGCCAAGCGAGCCAGAGAGGTCGCAGCCTGCACGGCGGCCTCCTAGAGCCCGGGCCAGGGGCCAGCCTGCACTCCCACCACCACCCCCACGCCCCTGTCACGGCCCCGCCAGGCACGCTGCCCTCATCCTTGTGTCCCCACCAGATGTCACCATTCCAGACACTTTCTCATCTCCGAATGTCACATGGCCGCCTGCACCCCGGCTACTCCCTGTACTTTTACCTGAGTTTATTTTCTTCATAGCCATTTTAAAATCCACCATGGCATCTTTTCTGCTGTGTCTTCCCGCTAGATTGCAAGCCCTGTGAGGACGCAGGCTTTTCTCTCCTCACTGGAGCCTGAGCTCGGGTTACCTGCCCCGCGTAATGAACACGCCGGCAGCGTCTTGCGCTGTCTGTGATCAGGAGGCTGCTGAGGTCAGGTCCTGCATCCAGGTCTCACCAGGATGAGGTCAAGGGGTCGCTGGGCTCAGGTCTCCTAGGAGGATGGAGATTCTGGTCCACATCCCTCAGATGCTGGCGGAATCTGGGCCTTTTTCTGGCTGGTTCTCATGTCCTGGGGTTGCACGCTCCCTGTCACGGGGCCCCATTGGGGGTTCACACAGGCACCTGGCTTCCTTCCAGGCCAGTCGGGTGGGTCTTCCCAGCATCCTCCACTCTGACCTCCAGATCCTCCCTTAAGGGGCTGTCTGATCAGATCAGACCCCCACGAGATTGCCCTGTGCACTGAGTCTCCTGAGCGAGGACCTAATCACGGGAGTCGTGTCTGTCACGTGTCACGTCTGCAGGTTCTTCCCTCACCCAAGTGGAGCGGCTTATCCGAGAGGGAGACCCACCCAGGTCATCTTAGAATTCACCCACCAAAGTCTGGCACAGGAGTAAATATTTTTTGAATGAAAGAGTCTGTGATAATTCTCAAGGACTCAAAGATATTTTGGACCTCAGATTTCCTTCCTTCCTCAGGAAGAGTTAAACCTAGTAAAACACCCATTAGGGCAACGGTTCTTAAATGTTTCTGGGTCCATCACCCAGGAGACGTGTTAAAAATGCCATTTCTGGGGGCTTCCCTGGTGGCGCAGTGGTTGAGAGCCCGCCTGCCGATGCAGGGGACGCGGGTTCGTGCCCCGGTCCGGGAGGATCCTACGTGCCGCGGAGCGGCTGGGCCCGTGAGCCGTGGCCGCTGGGCCGGTGCGTCCGGAGCCTGTGCTCCGCAACGGGAGAGGCCACAGCAGTGAGAGGCCGGCGTGCCGCAAAACAAAACAAAAAAAAGCCATTTCTGGACCCCAGCCCCCGAGACTCGGACAGCAGGTGGGGAGTGGGCAGGCAGCTGAGATCCCATAGTCTGACCAAGACCCAGGTGTTCCGAGCGGGCCACCGTGAGGAGCCCTGACTGTGGCCATGAAGACTTGATGGGACATGAGCTACTTGTGGTCAGAGACACTCTCCTTCCCACCTAAAAATTTTTTAAATAATTTTTTAAAATTTATCTCTTTTATTTCTTTTTTTTTTTCTGTACGCGGGCCTCTCACTGTCGCGGCCTCTCCCGTCGAGGAGCACAGGCTCCGGACGTGCAGGCGCAGCGGCCACGGCTCACGGGCCCAGCCGCTCCGCGGCACGTGGGATCCTCCCGGACCGGGGCACAAACCCGCGTCCCCTGCATCGGCAGGCGGACTCTCAACCACTGCGCCACCAGGGAAGCCCCTCTTTTATTTCTTTATTTTTGGCTGCATTGGGTCTCCGTTGCTGCGCACGGGCTTTCTCTAGTTGCGGCGAGTGGGGGCTACGCTTTGTTGCAGTGCAGGGGCTTCTCATTGCGGTGGCTTCTCTTGTTGCAGAGCACGGGCTCTAGGCACATGGTCTTCAGTGGTTGTGACATGAGGGTTCAGTAGTTGTGGATCGCAGGCTCAGTAGTTGTGGCGCACGGGCTTAGCTGCTCCGCGGCATGTGGGATCTTCCCGGACCAGGGCTCGAACCCGTGTCCCCTGCACTGGCAGGCAGATTCTCAACCACTGCGCCACCAGGGAAGCCCCCCACCTAAGATTATTAACATATTTTTTTAATGACTGAACAATAATACTACAAAGTAGGTTCGCTCAAAGAAAAAATGTTCAGTGTGCACCAAAACTGAAAATTCGGTTTCCATGAGGAAGGGACAGCATCTCATCCTTTGGGATGGACTTCAGCTGGAAGAAGGTCCATCCTTCACGTGGCTGCTGCGGGTGCCACCAGGAGGGCTGTTCCGGGAGAGACGTGGTGTGGCTTTGCTGTCCCCAGAGTCACATGGAAAATCTGTGTGGACCTGTCGAGGACACGTATGTCCTCCTAATGACAGAGGACATACGGTGTAGATGCAGGGCTCACCCGGGGGGGCTCGGAACCTCGGCACGTTTTTGACCGCGTGCTCAGCCCTTGAATGATTCAGGTAGATCCGATGGAAGCCTCACGTCTGATTCCAATTTATTTGCATTTGCCTCCTTGAAATATTAAAGTTATTTAATGTTAAAGAAGCCTCTTAATGGCCTTTTAATCCTTTTCTCTTCAAAGCAGAACCTTGGGATTTGCCTAGAATGAACAAACACAAAACATCAAAAAAGTCCAAGTTTGGCCCCAAACCAAGTCTGCAGTGATGACGGGGGATTACGGATGTGGCGCGTGTGTTCCCTGTTCCGGTCTCCCAGCAGAGCCCGCGGGGTGCAGGGCGGAGACCGGCCCGACGTGGGCCTCTCCGAGAGTCACCTGGATGGTCCTTCGTGGAGAGGTCCCAGCTCAGAGGTGACGGACACACAACGCCCCGTGCACACGCACACACACCCACGTACCACACAGCCTCACACGTGCACATTGACGAGGAGGAGCCCTCCACACTCAGTCTCTGAAGCGGACCGGGGGCGGCGGCTGCTTTGTCCGTTTCGATCCCCACGAGGGCCTCGGGGGACACAAACTCACACGGCTGCTCTGCTCCAGGGCCCACGGCCGCATCCCAAAGCCCCCCCGCCCGAAGTCTCCGTGCGGCCGGCCACGCCCTCCTCTCCTTGTGGGACTGCAGCCCACGGGGCGGGGAAGGATGAGCAGCTGGAAGGAGCGGCTAGTGCGTCTGGGGGGTCCGGTTGGCGGGGGGGGGCCTAGTGTCCACCCCCCTGTGCGGCCCAGGGGTTAGGTGAGTCCTCACGGGGTGACCATTCCTGCTCTTCTCCCAGGGACAGGGCCGCTGCACTGGCGGCCGAGAAGGAGGAGGCGGCACGTGCAGAACTCGGGTTCCATCCGAGCGTGCGCCGCCCGGACCTCACGCCCGAGGGGCCCGGTCTGCTGACTCAGAGCCCCCCGAGCGCCCGGAGCAGCACGGCCGGCCGCGGCGCCCGGGAACCTCTCCCGCAGCCTGGCCGTCGGAGGGAGGCCCTCGCGCCGCCTGCGCGGGGCGCCAAGCCCAGCCTCGCCCTCGCCACCAGCACGGCCGGGCGTCGCAAGCCGGTGGCCCGTGCACACAGCGCTGTGGCTCTGCTGAGAAGGAGACGGGAGCGGGTGGACGGGGCCGAGGGAGTGAGGACGTGGCGCAGGCTGTCTTCCCCCCTGGACAGAGGAGGACCGGGTCTGTGCGCCCCCCGCCCCCCGGCTGAAGGCCCTGGTGTCGGAGCAAGACCACACCCTGAAGCCCGGCCTGAAGTCCACTTCCCGCTGAGGCCACTGGGCCGGCTGGACGGCCTCGGGTGTCCCCGCCCACGCTGTCCCTGAGGGGGCTTCCAGGGACGCCCCCAAGCTCCACTCACACAGAAGATTAGGAAGAGGTAGCTTCAGGGCAGCCGCGGGGGCGAACTTCTCACACAGCGTCGCGGCAGGCGGGCCCCGTGCTGCCCGGCGGGCGTGAGCGCCGCATTCACCGCGAAGGCGGGCAGCCCGGGGGCTCGCTTCCCGCTGCTTCTCTCCCCCACATTCTCGACAGCGCCCTGGAGTCGTTACCATTATGATCACCCCGTCTTCACGCTGCGGAACGGAGCGGAGAAAGCGCGCTCTCCTCTGAGGCTTGAATTCAGCCCATCTGGCCACAGGACACAAGTGTGCTCACGTGTGTGGGCCTGCCGTGTGCAAGGGCAGGCGTGCACGTGGTGTAGGAAGTGAGCTGAAATGTTAAGAATCGTCCGTGCCAGGATTACAGGAGTTTCCTCCTTCCTGCTGTACTCGCCACCCCTCGTTTCCCTAAGCGGACATGCTAGGTTTGTAATCGGACACAAGGCCGGTGCAGGGAGGGCCTGACGGCAGAGTCTCTCATCCCAGCCCCAGAGGCGGGGGAGGCTGGCGGACGGGGGCGGGGTGCGCGGAGCACTCCATCAGCTGGCCTCCCCCCCCCCAGAGGGTCAGCTCAGACCTCCGGCTCCGGAGGATCCCGCTGAAGTGACCAGTGAGATCGGAGGCCGACAGCTGCCCACTGAGCACCCCAGGGTCCCCCCGACTCGGCGTCCGTGGTCCCGACTACCGGGGGGGGGGAATAGGCTCTCAGGTCAGGAGAGGGCCCTGCGCCCGGATCGCTTGTCCCCCCGCCCACCGGGGCCTCAGCTCCCCGCGGGCCAGGGGATTCCAGGATTCTCATCCTGGAATCTCACACTGTGGACGGCGTCCGGCGGGGCATCCGGCGGGGCGTCCGGCGGGGCGTCCGGCTGAGGTGCCCTTGCAGGAGGAGCCGAGCCCGGCGGTGAGCCCGGCCCCCGCACAGCCCAGCCCCACACACCCAGGACCCCAGAGTCCCTCCGGTTACACTCCGAAGTGGGACGTGCAGTCCCCGGCCTCAGAGGGCGGGTGCAGTGCTGCCGGGTCCGGCCGTCGGGCAGGCCTGGGCCGGGGCTGTGCTGTCCGCACCCGCTCTGCCCCCTGCTGTGCGCTTGTGCCGACAGTGAGGGGCTCTGTGCCCCCGGCTCTCACGCCTGTGTGTCCTCCTGGCACCGGGGGTTCAGGGAGAGCCAAACGGGGGTGCGGGGCAGTAAGGGGGCCTCAAACCCCCGCCCACGGGAGCCAGGGCAGAAGATGCCCCGCGAGCTGCCCCAGCAGGGCGGCTGCTCACGGGCCGGGGGCCGCTTCCCAGCACTGCGGGCCCAGGCTAGCAGCCTCGGCCCGACGGGCGGCCCAGACTACGCGGCTGGGGGACAGGAGGCCAGGGAGTCGCCCACGCCCGCTACTAAATGCACAGCAGGGGGAAGGAAGCCCTCAGAGGGATCGTTATCGGAGGATAACTGCTGGCGAGAGCTCGCTTCTCGGATGCACCCAGGGCGTGCTGTTATCGCAGACGAGAACATTTTAAAGAATAGGCTATCATTCAATGCTTTTTCGAGGGCAGAGACCAACACTGTTTTCGAGTTGTGTTGCCTACAAAGCCCGCCTGTGATGGGTACCTTTAAAGAGGATGGTATGGTTGAACGTGTCCGGGTTTGTACTTCTCTGTCCTGGTCTACAGTGATGTTTTAGGTTGGTACGGCGCTTTCAAGTTTGGGGCTTTTCACTCAAAACTCAATTCTCGGGCACAGGGCCCCGAGGCCACGTCAATTCTCTGACAGCCCTGCAGCCTCGGGCTGGACACCCCCTCGAGGCCCACAGCTGTCACAGGACCAGCAGTCGCTTGCTGTGTGTGCAGTTGACATGCAGCGGACGCGTTTATTTTAGCACAGCAAGTCTACAGCAGTCGTCTAAAATCCAAGGTGGGTTCTCTGCACATCTTTAGCCTCAGAATCAGATTGTTTTCTCCAAAAGAATCCAGCCGAGAAGCGGAAGCAAATGGAACGGAGAAAGCGGGGCTGCGCCATCTGGAGTCTGGGCTCGCCCACACGCTCTCCTCGGGGACCTCGCGGCTGGCGAGCCCCTCCGGGACTGTGCAGAACCCACGTTCTGAGAGCCCTGCGGGGCGGCTGTGACGCCAGAGCGCCTCAGGGGAAAGCGCGGGCTCGGCCACCGTTAGGAAACGCACCACCGCGGCCCCGGGGTCCCCTGTCCGCCGTGGCCACCAGCTCCTCTCGCTGCCAAGGGCCCTGCGAGCCATGGAGAGCAGACGGGGAGGCGGCTGAAGTCTTCCTGACATCTTCCTGTCCCACTGGCCCTGGGGACAGGGTGGCATACCCCGATCTCCACCACAGTGGGACCTCCTTCCTGAGCGTTTGTCCAGGAAAGAAGAAACGCTCGGGAACCCAGCCGACCTCTAGACCATGTCACCCTGACAGAAGCTCTGAATCCGAACTCGGAACGGGAACCTTTAAAATGACACTTAAGTTCCAGCTGCCGTGGGTGGGACCCTCCGTGGGACCCTCCCCACCCAAACGTGCTGGTTGCGGGGATGGGACGGATGGTCAGGGAGAAGACCAGACGCAACCGGGCCTCGTGTGGCTCAGACCAAACTATGCCTGCACTTGTGCTGTTTTATCAACATAGGCTTCACAAGTTAAGACCGGACAAAAATCGCTTCAGGCTGCCCTGCTCCATAAAGCCTGCGAAGCGAGGCATGGAAGCCTCCCTTAGGTAAGCATAACAGGGCCGTCTCCACGGGCGCAGGAGCGAGGGACCCCATCTCTGTGCGCCCCTTGTTTCCTCCGGCCTGCGCTGAATTATGTGTTCGCATCCTCGGAACTGCTTTTAGATTCTGGGACTCCACGAAACGCAGAAGCAGAAAGTAGGTCTGCAGGAAGCTCGCCTGGTTTCCAATCACACCCGTCTTTTCTCCCAGCCTCACCCCTGCTCTTGATAAAAGAGACCAGAAGGCTGTGGAGTGTAGGGCTCCCCTCGGAGCCGGAATCAGCCCAGGGGTGCGCCCAGCAGACAGCGTTCTGGAAACACCGCCAGCCTGAGGCAGAGGGTCCCTGAAAGCCTCTGAGAGCGTCTGGTTGAGGTGAGGACTCTGCCGGCAAACCCGGCCGAATGCTGGCAGAGGACCGCACGGCTCCCACCAAGTTTGGGGTCTTTCGTAACCCGACGTCAAGAATCCTGCCAGTTTCAGAGAGGGCAGCCGTGAGCGGCTAGGCCACCTCCAGGGACGCACGTGCCCTGGGCCGCTCGCTCACACATGCGTGCAGCCGCGGGGCTCTCTCACCGCTCCCACGAGGATTACAGCTCCTCTGACCGCGAATGGGTGGCAGCTCCCAGTTTCGGAGCCTGGAGCTATTGGTCCCTGTGGGTTTCCAGCCGGGCGGGAGAACCGGCGTGAGGGCCGCACAGCTGGCCCGGCACACACGTCCTCCTCGCCACCTCGGCCAGAGGCCTCTGTGCGCCTGGCTGGCAGCTTCCCTGCTTCTTGGGTCTGAGGCTGACCTGGCAGAACCGCCTCCTGCTGGCTGGGGCCGGGGCTTTTGTTAAAGGATTTTTCCTCCCGGAGGTTCTTATCGCTCCGAACACGAATCGGGCGGTGCGCCGTCTTCCTGCAGGGAGTTCCAGGGGTGCAAACTACCTTTCCATGGTCATTTGATAGCAGTTCCACCTACTTTGATCACACACAGGACTATACCTGGACTCGAGGTGCTGGACTTACCCCCTGAAATAAGCCTCTGCCGGCCACTCGGCTCTGTCTTCCTCCTTAGCTCTCTCTAGGGACACCCGTGGCCACCCCCATGTCACAATAGGGTTATTTGGGGCCTCTCTGAAGAGGGGAAGTTGGGGGGGAAAACACCACTTTTATCAATGGGTATGTTTATTTCAGATTTGGATTTATAAACGTCTCCGTTGCTTCAAATAGACCTCTGTCTTGTCACTCACAAATGTCAAGAATGCCTCAGCTTTGGGGTCAGGGAAGAGGCCTCCACGAAGCGGGGAGCGCGGACGTGCGAGAGCCCTCGTTCCTCAACTCACCGCAGGCGCCCGTGCTGACGCAGACCGGCCGGGGCTCCTGGGCCTCTGTTACTTGAGTATTTCAGGCTGTTTTTCACACGACTTCGGCTTGATTAAAACCCCAGATGCATTTGTCCAACCACATATCCCTCTACTTTTTAGCATATATACATTCACTCACCGCCCATCTGCGCTGGCTGCTGGGGGGCGGGGGGGGGGGGGCTCTGGAAGCGCCCTGCGCTGGCCCCCGGCCCTGCAAGCAACACAGACGCCGTCCCCAAACCGGGCGTCCCTGTGCTCAGGGAGGCGTCCTTCCCGGGTCCACAGGGACCACGCGGGACCGTCCACAACGTGTGTGCACAGTGAGCACGGGACTGCGTCTCCGTTGCTGTTGTAGCTTGGAGCCCGTGACCTGCTGGTGGTTTCAGACTTGGGAGAGCAGGTCCCTTCCCCCCTTGATGGACAGAAAGCTCACCGGGGACGCCTGCGCCTCGACACCCCCAGACCCACCATCTGCCCCGTCTCTGTGTCCCGAGCACATCGGCGAAGTCTGCTGATGAAGAAGAAGAGAGACACGCCTTCATGAAAAAACGCTCCCGTTGGCGGAGCGCCTTCTAACTGCCCCAAACCGTCGGGGTTCTCGGAGGGAGCCCAAGCTGAAGCGGGGGTCGCATCACAACGGTGACGGCGCAGCCACCCGTCTAAGGCCGTGGGGTCTCGCGCGCCAGGCGGACGCCACCAGAGCCCCTTTTACTCGCCGGCTCCCCCCCCCCCCCGCCGGCACTGCATTCTTGGCTGCTCCTCCAGGCGAAGTTCAGGGAAAGGAAACCACAGGAGGCGCAGCGCCCCCAGTGGGCCCGTCTGTGGAGATCCCTCGGCAGGGAAGCCCCGGTGGCCCTGATTTCGGCCCGGAGCTCCCGCGCAGGGGGCCGCACGCCCAGGAAGCCGCCCGGGGCTCTTGCCCCCACCCGGGCTGAGAGCGCTGTGGCTCTGCCCCCTCCTGTGACCTGGCATTTTACTGCTTGAGCTGCTGGTCAAATCCCAGTGGGTGACATCCACCGGCACCTCGGGAGAATCTTCAGTTGCCTTAATTTCCGGACCGATTGGAATTTGTGCATTTTGTCAAAAAGGACGCCACATTTTCTTTTGTTTGGCCGCAGGGCGGATATTTTGCATCTTCTGTTCTGTCACGCCCCCGTGCAAAGCCTCTCACATGTACCATCAGTGCCAATGTTTTCGTGTCCGAACGCCACCCGCCCGCTTACCGCTTGTCCTTAGAGGCGGATATGAGACACTGGCGGGCGCCCTCGCTGGAGACCGCGCTCCAGGGCCACGTGCCGGGACCCCGCATCCTCTACCATACTGTCCTCCCATCGCGGACGGTGGCCATGCTCACACATCGGCAGGGCTGGGGCAGCGTTGCTGAAAAATGCACCATTTGTGAGGCCGCAGCGGGGGGTGGGGGGGGTGAGCCTTCCACCCTGTGTCCCCCCCGGCTGAGGTCCTGGGGGCTTTGGGACCAAAAGTCACGCCATTTGTATCTGTCATGACACCAGGTGTCCCTGCTGTCAGTTACCGTGTTGACATGAATTTTGCTCCAGGAGGGAGCAGTGTGCCTACGTGTACACACACACACGCGCGTCTCCCTGCACCTGCACGCGTGCGCGCGCACACACACACACGCGTCTCCCTGCACCTGCACGCGTGCACACACACACACACATGCGTCTCCCTGCACCTGCACGCGCGCGCACGCGCACACACACACACACACACACACACACACACACACACAGAGGGAGAGTGCAGCCTAAGCATCAAGTGAACTTACTTGACCTCTGGCGAAAACCCCACTCGTTTTGGGGCTCATCCTCCCCCTTCTGGCCCAGAAACGTCCACCAGCTGTTTGCTGTGACCCAAGGCTGCTCCAGGTCTGCGATGATGAGCAAATCGCGACATGCTTCTTGCTTCCGGAGGGGACGGGGCAGCAGGGATGTGTAAGGAAGTTCGTGGTGTAAGGTACTCTCTGCTTAGTCATGAGTGGCTCGCAAGCTTAGAGAAGGGGACTGTCTGCTGAAAAAGGAGGTTGGAAAATCACAGCACGGAGGAGAAGGTGGTGAACCGTACCTCCTCCCTTCACTGATCTGTTCACTCAGCCGTCACTGCCCTCCTCCTGGGAGCCAGGCCCTGGCCCCGGGGCTACAGGAGAAAGAAACTCCGCACCCACAGAGGCCACGGAGGGAGACAGTGACGGCACAGGGCAGGCGAGACCGAGAGGCCGGCCCACGGCCCAGCCAGGGCAAGGACGGCGCAGCCGAGCTGGTGCTCACGCGGAGCCTAAGGCGAGGTCGGGCGTCCAGGCACAGGCGGAGGTGTGGCGTCCGGGCGCCGCGTGGGGACCCACCCCGAGGACCCACGGTGCTGGTCGACCTCTGACCTCGTGGGAAGGAAGCTCTTGACGGCCTCTAAGGGGAGGGGCAGAGGCTGCTTGGAGAACGGACAGAACTGGACACAGTGCTGGGAGGAGGGGACAGCGTGATCGAACGTGACGAGGCAGCTCCCCTCCCATGGAGAGCTCAGAGCATCCTGCCCCAGCCCCACGGCCCTTTAAAGTTTACAGCAACCCCTGGAGATGTCAGCTGAGCATCTCAGAGCAGAAGCACCTGCAGCTGGGCCCAGGGCAGCAGAAGGGACCTGGGCCACTTCTGTTTTATCTATTCCTCAGTGGAGCCTCAACCCAACCCTGCAACCGACATCAGTTTCGGTCCATCTCCCAATTAAAAGTAAGAAGAAAAACGTAAAGGGCCATCCCTGTCCATCACAGGCGCCACCTACTCACACGCCGATCGGTCCAGTGACCAGTGTCAGTGGTCAGCGCGCCCGCGGAGATGCCAGAGAATACAGCGTGGGCCCCTGGCTGGCACCGTTATCGATGACCTCATGTCACGCCTACTGCTTATAGGAGGGAGGGCGTCTGGTGCAGACAGGACCCCAGCGAGGGACTCGTGGTTCCTTTATGTGACCCGAACCTCCTTGGAATGGATGTGGCTCCCTGCTGTGCTAAGTGCCCACAGTCTAAGCCTGGAAGTAGGTAACTTTCTAAACAAGGGTCCTCAGGCTTGACCCAGCAGCAGAGGCCAGGCACCCCTGGAATTCTGATGCCACGAGGAAGTCAACACGGAAGGTTTGTAGCAGGACATGCTCAGCTGTACCCGCCCCACCCCTGAACTTGAACGCTAAAGAAAGAGCTCTCCCTGTGTGGTGAGCGGAACAGCGGCCCCGCAAAGGTGCCCTCGCCTGGAAACTCTGAGGGTCACCTTAGACAGCCAAAGGGACTTTTGCAGATGGGATGGCGTTTGGGATCTTGAGGCAGGGCGATTGCCCTGGATTATGCAGGTGGGCCCCAAATGTCTTCCCAAGGGTCCTTGTAAGAAAAAGGCAGAGGGGGATGTGACCACAGAAGAGGGGGAGGCGGCCGTGCAATGAGGAGGACGAGGCAGAGGTTGAAGTGACACTCTTGGGGGACAGAGGAGGCGCCCCAGGCCAAGGGCTGCAGGCACCTCTGGAAGCAGGAAGAGGCAGGGACGCCCCTGGAGCTTCCCGAGGGGCCAGCCCGGCCCAGCGCTCCCTCCAGCCGAGCGAGACAGACTCCGGGCTGGCGACCTCCTGAACTGTAAGAGAATGAATTCGTCTGGTTGTAAGCCGCCACGTCTGTGCCGCTTTGTCACAGGGGCAGTTGTAAACGAACACACCTCACCTAATAAGACGTCCAAGGTAGGAGGGGCCCAGGTGAGCTCGGACTCTGCTTCCCTCCATTGGCTTGGCTTTGCCCAGTTCACGTGTCCTATCGGGACAGCAGCAAACAGCCTCCACGGGACATAGCCTCGCCCCGAATCAGACACAAAATTCAGCAGAAAGAGGGAACATTTCCTTGTACACCTTTTTTAAGAGCAAAACACCTTTCCCAGGAAGTCTCCAGAAAACTTTCCTCACGTCTCATTGTGCAGAATGGGTCAAGAACACCTTCAGAAGTGGTCTCGGGAGAGGAGATGGGGATCGTCCTCATTGGCTTAGACCAGGGCTCTCAGCGGAGGTCACCTCAGTCCCCAGAGGACACCGGCAGCGTCTGGAGGCTGAGGAGGGCGCTCCCAGCGTCCAGAGGGTAGAGGCTCCAGGGAGGCTGCTGAGCTCGTAACAGACCACAGGACGCCCCCAGACAGGGGCTCCCTGGCCCACAAGTCCATTCCTGAGCTCGAGAAACCCCGCCTGGGACAAGCTGGGCCCACCCCAAAGCTGGGGAGAGACCAGCTTCCTCTGAGACGCACTGTTTCATCTGGGGAGGGGGTCGGGGGAGTCTGAGCAAATCCTGCACTCTGCTGGGAGGGGGACGTGGTGTGGAGGGAGAGGACCGGTGCTGAGGAGGTGACTTCGGCATCTGCTACAGAACTAAGTCCCTCATCTCGGGGTGGGTTCTGATTCTGACGCTGATGTGTCCGGTGGTCAAGGAAGGCATCTGGAAGCAGACTCGGCTGAAAGCAGCCGCTCACGACGGCCCCCTCGGCTCTGTGAGAGGCCAGCAAGGATGCCCTCTGCTTCACCCACATGAAAATAGGGGCATCTGGGGCCGCTGACGGCCCCCAGACCGTGCGTCCGCTGGGGTCAGAGACGGCACGGGACGACCTCGCAAGAGAGGCTCAGCTCACCGCTTCCTGGCAGGATTTGGCAACGCTGGCTGGTGCGTGAAACGTGTACTCGTTTAATTCAAGGACGAGAGAAAATCTGAAAGATCTATTCACCAAACTGGACAGCAAGAAAGAGAATTCTCACACATCTCCCTCCACAAGCAAGTCCGCAGGCTGCCTGTGGGTGAGGGCCCACCTGAAAGGCCAGGTGAGCCGAAGGGACCCTTTTTACCCAGCTGACACTTTCTCGGTGTGTGGCCTGGTGGGCTGCAGGGGTGAACGCCATATAGACGTTGAGGTTCTGCTAAGCAAAGGGGCAGCGGGTGCTGGCCGAGGTGACGGGGATGTCAGAAGGGCAAAGGAGGGACACCTCACTCTCAACACCCAGCGCGTGAAAGCCAGCGTCAAGAGGAGATACAAACACTGCATTCGAGAACTCACCGATCTCTTCCTCTTGACTTTGCAGCTGAAGGTCGGTGGGGGGAACAGAAATGCTCCCCAGAAATGCCAGCGTGATTACGCGTTTAGGGCGGCCTTGGCTTGTCTGCCTCTGTCCCTTCTGGAACACGGGTCTTCCGCCCGCCCGGTTCAAGGGAACCTTCAGAGAAAGGCCAGCTGCGTCGGCGCGGTGCGGTGACCCCAGACGTTTCGGAAAGGGCACCACGTCCTCTGCACACACAGCCCCTTCTAAGGGGATGGGAGCCCTCAGGGCCTTGGCTCTGAACTGAGTCCTATGCCCGAACTGCTCTCTATTCTAACCCTTTCGGAGTTTTCTGTGAGGATTAAATACATACTTTACTGAATCAACAGATTACTTAGCATCCTGTGGTATGAAAACGCAAAACCGAAAACAACAACAACAAAAAAGCCCTGAGAAATGCCTTTATTTGAAAAATGCATTTAACCATCTGCACATGTGCCGGCCGCTCAGCGGTGCCGCCTTTCATTTTGAATTGTAACTACAGGGAGATTATAAATGTCAGATTTTATGAGGCCCTGGGAAAAAGATATATTAGCTTAGAGATCGTAAATTATCAATGTATGGACGCCATTACCTTGATAAGATGTTTACAAACAGACATATGGAGAGGAAGATTTTAAAAGAAGGGAAAAGTGCTTTTCTTAATTGTTCGATTGCATCGCCCACTTCTAGAAACAGATGGACCTAGAGTACGGGGCTGGCATCAGGCCTTTCATCGTAGGCGGCTCTGAAATGCAGGCGGGAACGTTCCTGTTGAGTCACTTCGTTAGGAGCCACGCCACCCGGCCACGGGGTGCAGTCACGTGTCAAGTGTCAAGGCCGAGCAAAGAGGCCAGGTGGGGAGGGTGACCACACCTGGATCTGGTCTGTGTCACGTCACCCCGAGACAACTCCTCATCTACAGTTTTAAAAGGAAACTTGAAATTAAAGGTGGTTAGCTCGGCTTTTAAGATATGAGACCAGATTAACAACTGAACTGTTACTGGGTATCCACAGGCCATTTTCAAACAAGAACGCCACCACGAGTAACCTGAGGACCCCCCTTAGCTTCTACAGCCTCCACACGTTCGAGCTCCCCGCTACGTGGTATCTCACCTGGGCGAGGGCTGATGTCCACGGCTGCCCTTCCAGAACACGCTTCTAACGTTTTCCGCCGCGAATATTCCTCCGACAGTTCCCCGTTGACTGCGCTCTTACAGAAAGAACAGGGCTGTGGATTCCGCGGCCCACGTTTCCCGTCCACACCAGCCTGGGGAGAAAGGGCTCAGGGGCCCCGAGAAGGGAAAGCAGGTGAGCCTGGGGATGGTCCAGCGGAGACCCCTCTGGGAAGGGCTGGTCTGGTCCCTTCCAGGGGCTCCTGCTCCAGGCTTCCTGGGGAGGGGGAGCTCGGGAGGCCCACCGCCAGCGGGGGCGACCCCTCCCATCCTCGGCCCCCCCACAAGGGGTTCAGGGAACATGTCCCTCTTTAACTGCAGCACCCCTGGGAAGCATGCTCGATTACGCTCAGCTTGCAGATGAGAAAACGGGTCCCTCCAGAGTCGCCCGAATGCCCGAGGCGACAGCAGGACAGCACGGAGACTCACACCCGCCCGGTCTGACCTGCGTCGCAACGCGGTCACCTGCACAGGGACAGGGCTCTGATCGAGCACCCCTGTCCCTCCCCCAGGGAACTGCGGGTCGTCTGCCTGGCCGGCCCAAGGTCAGCATGGGGCTTCCTTCAGGCCTGAGGCCTGCGATCGGCAACCAAGGCTTTCCCTTCAGCCGGCGGCGGTGTGGCTGGGGGAAGGCTGGAGGTGGGGCGGCCTTCGCCCGGGGACCGACCAGGAGGCCCCCGAGGGCCCCGAGGGCTCGGCGCGAGACCTCCGCCTGGAATCCCCAAACCGTAGCGTCCTGGCGTTTCAGCCGCTGCCAAAGGAGACCCAGGAGGCACGTGCTGGGTTTCGGCTTTCTCGCCCGGCCAAGGAGAGGTGTGCCCTGGGTCCCCTGAGGAAGAGGGAAGTGACCGGCGGTGATGGACAGAGGAGACCCGCCTGCTGCCTCAGCGACGGCCAGCATCACGGGGTCCCTCTGATCGGTGTCCGTCCCCCCTGGATAGAAGAGGGAGGGGAAGCCCACCCCACCGCCGGGGACGGGCAGGTCAGGGCTGGACCCCCGGGCGGCTCTGTCCTCGGGCCGCCGCGACCCGCGCCCACGCCCTTCCTGACCCCCCTTATGTGGTGCACACGTCCTCCCTCCTCGCGGTTGGCGTCCGGGTCTGTTTCCGCTTCGGGCGCACGTTCAAGCCGGCTATGGCGTCCCTTCTGGGCCGGCTCTCTGTCGGTTCAGGCCCAGCAGCCTCTGGGGGACAGGGAGCGTGTGTCCGGAGCTGGACCAGGGGAGGGTGCGGGTCCTCAGCATGGCGCTCTGCGTCACCTCCCCGCCTTTCCGCGGCTGGCGCCCCCCCCGGGACTGCTGGGGACGCCGGTGTCTCCCACGGCTGGTCCAGCCCTGGGCATCGCGGTTCCCTGACGTGTGGGCGTTGGTGGCCCGGCTCCTTCTCCTCCACCGGGAGCCCCTCGGACCGGCACCGGGGGGCCACGCACGTCCCACCCTCACCCTGAAGGAGCGCGTGAGAAAGCAGGGCTTGATTCGTCTCTACCACGAGACGGTCTGTGCTTTGACTGCCGGGAGGGCCGAAGGGCCTCACTGCCACCATGCCCGGTCTTTGAACCTGTTACCTTTACTTGGAGAGTATGTAACAAAAGTAAGGAGAAAGCCTTGATCTGCCAACTAGCTCTGCACCCTCACTCGTAGGAGAAGCTCAAGGGCTGTCCGAGGTTTAAGGTCCCCGGCAGATTCTGAGCCACAAAGAAAAGAAAGAGCCACCTGGAGGAAGGGCAGTGAAGGTGTCCAGAAGTGGCCGCTTCTGCACCGCGGCTCCTGCACCAAGCTGACAAGGAGGGGCGCCTGCACCCTTGCCACCCCCCCCCCCGGGGACCTGCCCACCGGAGCTCGGCCCGGAGCCCACGTCGCGGTTCTGGCCCCATCTCAGCCCCAGCATCGCCGTCTGAGCTGAACCACAGCTAAGACTGCCTCCCTTCATCCACATTCCCAAATTAAAAGGAAAAAAAGTCATCTTTGGGTGCTGTCGGCTCCTGATGAAACGGGGCGAGTGCAGATGCTGGCCTTTCCGGGTAAATAAGCATCGCACTGGCTGAGAAATGAGTTCCCCCCACAGGACAAGTCAACACAGGTGTCTCTAATTGAGGCACAGGTGAGCTGGCTTCCTGCCTTCACAATCAGCCTTTTCATGCTCTCCCGGTCCGGGTCCGGGTCCCGTCCAGCCGTGCCCCTTCCCAGCCCCTGCGGAACCTCCCCAGCCTTGTTAGGGATTGAATGTCCTTATCAATAACTGCTCTGTGCCCCATTTATCTGGCTGCAGGCACCTGTGAAGCAATAAAAGACCTGCTGGAATTGCTGCCAGGACGGGGAGTCAAGGAAGCTCAGCCCGTCGGGGATGGACCGTTGCTCAGATCAACGGTGTCTGATCCGCAGGAACAAACATCCACATCAAAGTGGCTGGATCCTCAAGGAAACCACATTGATCATAAAAGTGAATGTGGGGTGAATGGGGCTTTGTTACCTGGTCAGGTGGCATGTGTCAGTCCCGAGAGAGATGTGAGCCTGCCAGCAGGTCTGGGCTGGGAGAGAGATCTGGAACCACCCGCCGAGACAAGGCTCCAGACCACAGGTCAGGGCCCCAGGGCAGACCCCAGGCTCTGGCTGTCTCCCACCCTACATGTCCGATGGGCTGTACCCTGGGGTACAGTCCACCCTGCAGAGTGCCAAAGCCTGGGACGGTCCACCCTGCAGGGTGACAAGGGCCTGGCCGGTCCACACTGCAGGGTGACAAGGGCCTGGGACGGTCCACACTGCAGGGTGCCAAGGGCCTGGACGGTCCACACTGCAGGGTGACGAGGGCCGGGAAGGTCCACACTGCAGGGTGACGAGGGCCTGGACGGTCCACACTGCAGGGTGCCGAGGGCCTGGACGGTCCACACTGCAGGGTGACGAGGGCCTGGACGGTCCACACTGCAGGGTGACGAGGGCCTGGACGGTCCACACTGCAGGGTGACGAGGGCCTGGACGGTCCACACTGCAGGGTGACGAGGGCCGGGAGGGTCCACACTGCAGGGTGACGAGGGCCAGGCGGGTCCACACTGCAGGGTGACAAGGGCTGAAGTCTACCCCCAATGCCCTCGTGCACGTGTACCTGTCTGTGTGCACAAACCCTCGGGGCGCTGAGCAAACCTGGCACCTTGGCCCTGACGCCCTGCCGTCTTCCCCAGCCCCGCCCTCTGCTCTGCCCCTGGCCCTCCTGGGACCTCCTGCACCCAGGCTGCCTCCTTGCCCCCTTGGCAATGCGCGGCAGCCAGACCGACGCAGACAGGACAGGGAGACCAGCACTGAGGCCAAGGCCAGACCCGCTGTGCTCCTCACAGGATGGGGGCGAGCACAGCCTCCAGCCCGACAGGCAAATGGCTGCCCCGCGTCTCCACTCCCCTATCGGATCAGTGTCCCGAGGTTTCCTGGCTGAGGGCGGGGAGGGAACCTGGGCCCGGGACAAACCCTGTGCAGCAGTGCCCTCTGGTGGCAGCTCTTCCTGCGGTGCCTCCCTGCCGGTTCTGGGCCCCAAACCGAGTCCGAGCTGCAGCCCCCGCGTGGGACGGACACGCAGCCTGACCTCTCATAACGGGGTGAACTGTGTCCCCAGAAAGATGCGCCCAAGCCCAACCCCGGTACCTGTGAATGGTACCTTATTTGGAAATTCGGCCCTAAGAAACCCATGCACCCTCTGTAGGGAATTCCGCATCATAGTCAGAAGTTTGAGGTTGGCTTTGGGTGAAAATGGATGAATCCACAGCCACGACGGTGCAGGAACGATAAAGGGAGAGATGCGGGCTCGCCAGGCAGGAGTGACGTGTGCAGGTGTCTTTAGGTGACAAAGAGACAGAGGGGGCTCCGAGCCCACGGGGACTGGATGTGGCCAGCGGCTCTGCGGCCTCAGGCCCTGAGGTAGCTCCACCTCCCAGTGACAACAGGGCTCAGAGGTGGCCTTGAGCTGCCGGCACGGCCCAGGGCAGGAGAAAAGCCCTCGAGGTCCCAGGGCAGCCGCTGCAGAAGAGAAGTTGCAGGGGAATCGTGACCCATCCACAGCCAAGGAAGAGCCCCCCCCTTTCACAGGAAAGCTGAAAAAGTCTGGTTTTCTATCTTTTTGTGAGTTTCGTCGTCTTAAAGCGTGGATGCTGGGGGAAGATGGCAGGTCATCCTTTCAAAGAAAGAAATGTTTTTGAAGTCAAACCAGCCCCCCCCCCCCCAGGGCTGGGACTAAGGTGAGGACAGAGACGCAATGAGAAAATCAATCCTCAAGACAACTGACATTTAAAACAGTATTTTAAAAATTAAACTAATGCAACAATCCATGGTGACCAAATACCAGAAGTTTAAGTAAAGACAGGATCAGGGTTACTGGTTTTTCTTTTCGTCTCCAGCTACCGCGTGCCCCACCTGGCACCGGCCCAGTGAATTGAGGAACAAAGGGAAGCCACCTTTCTATGCCGGCAAGAAGCGACAACCTAAACGGGTGTGGAAGCCTGGCTTCTTGGTATTTGTGAGGCAGGAGCTCGCCTGTCTCACCTCCGCCGAGGCTCGCGGGGGGGGGCGGGGGGGGGCTACCCACAGCATCGGGGGGGCGGGGGGGGCTACCCACAGCATCGGGGCGGGGCTCTGCCCACGCGGCACCCGGCCGCGGCCTGCACGGGGCGGGGCCCCGGGTAAATGAGCTCGCTTCTGGGCTCTGTGCACGGCGGATGCGATGGGGTCTGTGCCCCGCTCCTCGGCTGGCTGCTGTGACCCTCACGGACACTGCTGAGCCCGGGGGAGGGGCCGGCCAGCCAGGAAATACTGACCACGTGCCCATCTCAGCGTCCCTGTGGCGCTTGCTGGGCCCGGGCGCACATTCTCCAAGCTCCTCCCAGGAAAGCCCGCGGCACCTCTGGGCGTTGGAGAAGCGGCTTCTGCTGTGACCCCTTAGAGCCACTTCAGATGAATTAAAGCGGACTTGGGGAACCAGAAGAAAGGGCGGACTGAACGCAAAACACTTACGCTCATCTTTTGGAAGGAAGTGCTATTGTCGTCAAGCCTTGTGAACAGTGAACGTCCTCACAGAACTCAGGTTATCGGTCGTCTCGGCAACAGGAGGCACACGGCTTTTCCTAAAGCAGAAACGCGGGTCCAGGTCAGCCTCAGGCTGAGCTCGTGATGCTCTCTGGGGACCTGGGTTGATCAATCATTGCAGCGGGTCCCCCGCGGCCTCAGACCTGACCTGCGGCGCTTGGTAATCAGGAGTGCGCGGTGGGCATTTTGCAAACGTTCGCTGCCCCATTTGTTTGCGTGGCTTTGGAAGAAACGACAGCGACACAGGTGGCCGACCGAGGGTGAGGGGACGTGGGGACATGGGGGACACCGGCCAGCCCACCCGCCGGGACTGGCCTGAGGCTCACGGCTGCCCCGGCATGTCCGCCGGACCCCTTCCCTCCGACTTTCCCGACGGGCGTCGCGCGGGGCCCGGTGAAACTTCTGCCCCTTCTCTGGGCCAAGGACAGAAAGGGGTCAGGCAGCCCGTGCTTTCTGACCAAAGTCTCCGTTCCAAGCCAGCTTTGCAGACTAACAGTTCATTTGCAGGGGTTTTTCCCAAATCAGGAAGTCTCCACATCCCAGGAGCACAGGCTGAGAAAGCGAAGGGATGACAAGACCCCCCGCCCCCGGCCCCCAGCCCCACTGCTGGCCAGGGCGGCTCGGAGGAGTCCAGCCCCTGAGCATCCTTGGGCAGCCACGGCGCGGGGGGTCCTTGCGGCCGGATCTTCCCGGGCTCCTGCTGCCTGAGGGGTCCTGGCTTTAGCTGGGCTGGGCTGAAGGAAAGGAGCCGGCAGGGCGAGCTCCAAACGGCCCTAGGACGGCCTTTCTGCACCCCAGGCCCTCCCCGACCAGTCCTCCGCCTCCAGGACCACGTCCAGCGTGAGCTGAGTCTGCCCACTGGTGGCCGGAGGTGACACTGCACAGAGGTCCGGCCCTTCAGCCTCTAGCCCCGCGTCTGGCCGGGATTTCCAGATCCACCATCCCAGCGCCTTCCCTGATGCGTTGCTGATGGGCACCCCCGGCTCCTCTGATGTTCCAGCTCAGCTCACGAGCCCCGCGGCACAGAACCTTTGCCCCCACTCTACTAAAGTAATGCAAAAGGAACGGCGTTCTTATTACCAGCTTATGCCAAGTAGTGAACAGATGCTTTATGGAAAGGTACTGCTTACACTTACGTTCATCTTCTCCTTACACTGAAAACAGGTTTACCACATAAATACACAAATGGCAGAATCAGATATGACATTATGTTAATGGCTCAGTTCTATATACTGTATAAAGTGAATGCTGGTTTTAATTTTATACTGTAGGAAAGCAAAATCAGCCACAACACAAAAGGTAAACCCGCACACATCTTTATACGAGGTCTGCACAGATGACGGGCTCATGGACGATGCCGTCCTCTGTGTTGTGTGCACAGACCACGCTGCAGGGTCAGGAACGGGGCCTTCTCTCCGGGACGGAGAGCCGCCCGCACCGGCTTCGGCGTCTGCCAAGGGCAAGGCCTGCTGCCTCTTCCAGACTCCTTCCTGCCTCAGTAGGGGAGGTGAGAGAGTGAAGAGCTATAGAAAGACTATGGGTCCGCCCAGGCTGTAAAAATGCGAACAAGGAGCCGCTCTAAATACTATTCTTAATTTAAATACCTGAGGAAGCCTTGGAAGCACAGGACTGGACAGCGGCTGGGTGGAGGCGCCTGAGTCTCCCCCGTGGGCCGGCCTGCTCCAGGTGCAGGTGGCAGGGAAGAGGGCACAGTGGAGGTCTCTCCCCTTGCACGGCGTGCGGAGCAGGGGGGCCATGGATGGACGGCACACAGATACAGAAACAGTAACCGCAGGGCATGGTGCTGGGCGGGTGGGCGGTGCCCCGGGGGCCTGGCAGGTGAAGGCACCTCCCCTGTGGAGGAGAGACCTGCAAGCCCGGAGGATGTGGCCGAGGAGTGCAGGTGAGCGACCGGGCGGAAGGGGCGTGGTGCTGAGCCCAGGGCAGCAGAGACGGGTGCCCTTGGAGACGCAGGGCAGAGCCAGGCGTGGGCATCACCGTGTGGACGGGAAGACGCCCCAGGGAGCCTGCTCTCGCCGCCCAGGAAGGACCCTCCCTCGTTCCCTCGCCTCCACAGCCGCGCAGGGAGAGCGGAGGGGGCAGCAGGAAATGATGGTGGTGGGCTTCTGGGGGTCTCATGGGAGACAAGAGGGGCAGGTGGGGTGGGCGTGCAGCACGGAGATGCAGAGCCAGGCTTAGGACGGCGGCAACGCCAGCAGGCAGAGGCCACAGACGATGGTGTTGGTTTCACAGCCGTCTGTCTCCGAGGGGGTTAAAACAGTGTCTAACGTGGTCCTGATGGCAGAATTTCACTTCGTCAGGTGGCTTCACTCCTTTTTCCTGTTGCCTTTGTCATCTTTTCCCCCAAGTTTTGGTTCTACCCCTGGAATCCAAGTGGATCGATAACAGGGAGAGGACCGCACCCTCAGCAAAGAGAGCGTGCGGCTCTGGTGGGCGCTCCTGCGGCCCGTCTGCTCCCTCCAGCACCAGGCATGCCCGGACCTGGGGAGGGGCTCTGGTTCTCCCGAGGCCACACTCACAGCTCATCCGAATCGAAGAAATGCAGCCCTCGATTTCCTCCGACACAGAGTCTGCAGCCCTGGGACCCGGAAAGCCAGGCGGGGGTCACCCCTTCCTTCTGGTGTTCACGCGAGGCCGGGTTTGGGAAGCCCCGGGCAGCTCCCAGACAGCCTTGCGCGCTCCTGCCTCCGGGAAAGCTATTCCCTTCCTCAAAGAAGAGGCACTTTGTGCGCTGAGAATAAAAATCCTCGAGTGATTCCTGTTCTTCCAATTCTCCTTTAAATGCAGAGAGGAGACAGAAAGGACACAGGGTGACAAATGCTTTCTGCCCTGGAGAGGATGAGAACAGGGCCAGTCACAGCCACCAGCAGATAACTGCGCCCTGCTCTCTCCATCCAGGCCTCAGAGCTCTCTTGGAAAACATTTGTGATTCCAACTCAACACTCTTCTCGTTTTGCATGGCAGTTGCCAGAACCTTGCAGAAATATGTGAAGCGGGGTTGCAAAATACTGGAAGGGTCACAGTGAGCCAGCAAGTCTGTAAATAATTTTCAAGACGAATAAGGAAAATAATAATACTTCTTTGCATAAGGGGGAGATGTGACAATTTTAGTGAGACCAGGTGTTCACCTAGAGGCTCCAACTAAGAAGAGAGCTATAATTGCCCAGTGTTGGGTTAATCTAGAATCCCAAATAGCGTAAGCCTGGTGAAGGGTTCTAGTGAAATTAAAGCGCTGTTCGGTTTCCCAGGGTCGCGTGTGCATGCGTCATCCTTGATGGCTCCCAGCTCCTGGATCCAAGACGCGGGAGAAAGAGTGTCCAGTTCCATCTTAGAGCTGGTCGAGCTGAAGGCTGTGAGGGAAGAAAGGGGTGGCGCAGACCCGAGCCAGAATCCTGGTCTGCCCTGAGCCACCACGCTTCTTGGGGTGGTGCCAGGACCCAGTTACACACAAGAAGCCAGGGGAGAGGACAGCATAGAGAACAGTGGTCCCAACCTGGGTGGCATATTTATAACAATTTGGGGCCCTTCGTGAGGTCCTGATGACCAAGCCACACTCCAGACCAAACAGAGGAGAACCTCGGCCGGGCCCCTGCACTAGCATTTGTGAAGTTCCCAGGGGGTTCCAGAGCAGCCAGGACTGAGAACGAGTTTGGCCGCCACACAGGGACTGTTTCCCCCAGCGGTCAGTGTCCAAGAGCCTCTCAGAGCCTCTTTTCTCTATGGCGTGAGAGTACCGGGCTCACGGCAGCTTCTGCACCTGCTGCTCTGAGAGGCCGCTGCTGAAACAGATGGGAGGGGAGGTAGCCTCGACGGCTCCGGCCTCACCTCCGCGCTGCTGCTGCTTCTCCGTGAATCTGGAGAAATGTGCCTTTCTTAAAATAATGTCCAGGGAGCAGTGCTCCAATATATTCTACATGTTAAGACAGCTGTACTTGTTTTGTCTCCATGCACAAGATATACATATATGTGTTTTGCAACAAATATATTCGGGACAGAAAATACAAAGAAAAAGGTGAAAACGACACCAAATCCCACTACTTGAGGACAGTACGTCCACCACCCGTTAACAGTCACTCTGGGATGAGCTTCCAAACGTTTTATCGTACATTTTTCTACCAAAACAAGATGATAGTCTATGTGTGTGTGTGTGTGTGCGCGCGCGCATGCGTGTGTGTGTCCAGCTTTATTCACCAAACTAGTGACTGCAGGCAAACCTATCATTCTCCTGCATGGCTACACGCAAGCTCTTGGAGGACACAGTGGTAAATTATGGAGCCGATCCCCACGTCCTAGTAAGTATTTTATGAGTGAGTGCGTGAGTGCTGGAGAGCGGAGGGGGAGGGACACCTAGATGTGGCCACCAGGGTGCCACCAGCCCTCTGTCCCTCCCGGGCCCGTCGGGGAGCCCTCAGGAGCTGCAAGGTCAGCAGATGGACCTTATTTCACAGTGGCCGCGAGCGACATGTGGAAACGTCAGCTACAAACCCCCGGTCCCCGCCCCGCGCCTCCCCCCCCCCCCCACGGTGTCATCTCCTTACCCGTCTTACCTCCCCGAGAAGTGGGGCGGGCGCGGGGTCTGCCTCGGTACATCCTGCCCCCGGTTTCCCGCGATGGGTCAACATTCTTTGGTGAAAGCAGAGAAGGAGATGAGCGGCCACGAGGATGACAAAACCCCTAACTCAGAGGCGAAATCACGTTCTCCTCACAGTATTTCTTCCCAGAACTGCCGTTCCTGTTCGGGGGCTTCAGAAGAAGATCCCGTTGTCAAATACAGAAGTCTGATACTTCCTTTTCGCAGGAGTCCCAGCCAAAGCGAAATAGAGCATCCGGGCGTTTCTTCCGAGGAGTTTTGCACAGGTGCATTGGCCCAGCCTCTTCGGCCAAAGGTTTACCTGGCGAGTCAGGGCCCTGGCGCAGGGGGCCAGGCAGGTCCCTGGAGGTCTGCAGCAGAGGCTCCAGGCGGAGGCCACCTGCTGTCCACGCAGATGTCTGGGCAGGAAGGGGATGGCGTGAGTCCTCTCTGCCGCTAGGGAGCCGGCGCTCGCGAGAACGCAGACGTCCTTCCCGTGTCAGTGTGTCCGTGTGTGTGGAGCCCTGGAGCCGCCATGGCCCCTGGGGTCTCCATCCCAACCCGCCCGCTGCCCGTCCGTGTCCACTCTTCCACCGCCCCACCCTCTCTGCGCGTCCTCACATCTGGAACCCCTGGGAAACTGCGACACGTCGAGTTCCCATTCCAGACTGTATGCCGACTTCTCCGCCTGCCCTACCTTCTCCGTCCCGTGGACACGCCTCCATCCTGGGGCCACCCTTCACTGGGGGTCCAGGCGGTTCTTTGCCAAAAAGGCATGACTGCGATTCTTTATTTGTGCCTCGGGGCACAGCCAACCCCAGTTACAGGGGTAAACAAAGGTCACGTAGCCTTGAGGACAAAAGAAACTGCAATCCACAAGGAGAAAGTGACATCTGGCCGTCAACTGGCTCTGCTCGGGGTCCCCAGGGGCGCCCCCGCTGACCTTGATCTTCCCGCCCAGGCCTGCGGTTCAGGCCTGGGGCTCCGGGCCCCCCTGGAAAAGAACGTCCTCTTCCCCATTCTCTCTACTGAGCCTACGCCTGTCTCCCTGTCTCTGGCCCAAAGCAGAGGAGACAACAGCAGTTCCCGAGGCAAGATCTCTCCCAGGACACAGCCCGCTCTTTGCTGCTATCCGACACATTGTCACCGTCTCAGGCTGAGGCGGCCCGCCGCATCGGGAACTCTTCAGGGGCTCCGGGCTCCCCGAGGAAGGAGCGGGGGCTCACCCACCGGCGGTGATTAAAGCAGACGCCACCGGAACGGTCCTCTGGGGGAGAGGAGTCTTCCGCAGGGCAGGCTCGGGCTTAGCCGGGACCGACAGCACCTTCCCGGACCCTCCCCGTGGTCCTCACCGCCAGGCCTGGCCTGGGTCAGCACCCCCCACACCGACGTCTCAGCACAGAGCAGCGGCGCCCATCCGATGCAGGGAGGGCGCACCCGCAGTGTGCAGCGCCGGCGGGCCGGGCCGTGGTCGCTTCCAGCCTGCAGGCGTCCTGTGCCGGCACCTCCTGCGAGCTCCGCCCCGGCCCCGTTCCAGCCCGCGAGCGCTCCGCCCCTAGATCTGCCTCACCTTGCAGGCGGGTGCATTGGGATCTGATGCCCAAGCCCCGGGAAGACCCCTGCTTCTGAAGGCCTGGGGGACTGTGGCCCGGGGAGACGTCCCGCAGGGAGCCCGCCGTGCGGGAGCAGACGGAAGGGGCCCCGGCTCTGACCTCCGCGGGCCAAAAACATCGAGGCCACGTCACCCATCGGCTGGTGTGCTGCACCAATGAAGGATTATGATGTGACCCCAAAGAGACCCTTCTCCCTCGACTGAATACGTGCAAAACCGCTCCAGTGTGAGCTCTTTACCTGTCAGTAAACTCCCTCCTGGCTCACCTGGCTCTACTTGCCGGGCCCCTGGAGGGAGAAGAGAGAGAGAGCCTTCTGCCCCTGGAGGCTTGGGAGGGAGGCTGCCCGGGGTCACCTCCAGGGGCCCCTCTACCATCACCACCTCCCAGCATCAGCACCCAGGACTCCCCTCCCGGGACCACCTCCCAGGAGCCCCTCTGGGAGTCCTTCCCCAGGTGTGACGACATTTCAAGGGGTGTTACTTTAGCAGTTAAGTACTCAGTGGTTCCGCTCTGGGAGGTTAGCGTGTGGTTTCTAATTGTTGTGATTATAAACAACCCTGCAGCAGACATCCTCCTTCATGCGGTGGAGGTGGCGATGGGATCGCCCCTCCTCCTCCCTGGGGAAGGACTTGAGTGTGTCTCCTGGGTCCCCCTGACCCACCAGTCACGTCGTGAAGACGACAGGCAGCGGCGATTCTGGAGAGAGACCCTCTTCTCAGCCCTGTGTGCCCTGGACGCTGATTCGACGGATCAGCTCTGCCGGGCCCTGGGCTTTCCCTCCATCCAAGCTGCGCAGACTCCAACTCCAGGGGGTGAGGGCCGGCCCCCCAGCTGCTAACCCTCCCCTCTTCCCAGTCTGGGCCCAGCGCTGCTCTGTCGGCCCACAACCAAGCACTTCTCATGGAAGCCAGACTATCCAACCCCACCGACCACCAGCTACCCTAAACAAAGCCTGACTTCACGTGCCAGAATTATGTTCGACAAACAAAACATCTTTTTATTACATAAATAGAGAGCATGTTCCAGAAAGTGTCAGGCTTGTCATCTCCAACACCTGGATCCCATCTCCAATGCCGGCCAAAATTGGAACCATCAACTTTGAGAATGAGAAAAAGCTTTATTTATTTATTATTTTTCACCCTGGGGAGCGGGGGAGGGGGGGCTCTGGATTGTCCTCAAAGAACGTCTTTTAACACTACGCACATTTAGAAAGATGCTTCTAAATGCTGGATCTTCAAAAATAAAGTACTTTTTGAAAACATATGAAAACCCATGGAACTCTCTCTCTCTCTCTACCCCCCCTGCCCACCCTATATATATAATTATTACTTGTTATATAGTAATTATTTGTGCATATTTTATACTTACAATGTTTATATAAGAGCATACTGACTCGACTCTACCACTGCTGTTTTGATGTGAGAGATAGGAACCGGTGGCCTTGTTTTTCTAACTGGCGATGTCTGCAATTTTCTTAAATGATCCTGAGACACAGAGGGCCGTTGTGGGGTGGACACAGTGTTCTTCGAGCTCCGGGACAAGAGTGTGCTGGTGTCAGCAACCCACCAGAAAACGCTGGGAGCGATGTTTTCCTTTAGAAAAGGGAACCGATTCCCCACACTTCGCACCCTCCCAGGCACTAAGAGTAGAAATGAGACACCCGCTCCCAGGCCTTGGGTCTCTGGAACTGAGCCCTGAACAAGGAGCTACGTGTTAGATATGAGCCTCAGGGTGCGCGCAGGTCCGGCTGGATCCAGGTGAAGGAGACAGCACTGGAGGACCAGTCATCAGGGACCGAGAGCCCTCCTGGAGCATCCACGGAGGACACACGGGGTCTCTGAGCAGGAACCACCAAGATAAGTGCTGGGACCTTGGACTCAGTGGAGTCCGAGCCCTGTTCCCAGCAGGGCCTTCATAGCCCCTGGGGCTGAGGCCATGCCCGGCCGCATGAGCAGCTCCTCCAGGTGCAGGGCGTCAATCTCCCTGTTCCACAACCACCTGACAGCCAGGCCCAGGGCCCCAGGGCAGGCCCTGACTTAACAGCACCTTATAAATCACCCGCTGGCTCCTCGACCCCTGAGCTTGACGAAGCGCCAGGACCAGATGTCCGGCCCCAGGAAGATAGCCCTGGCAGACCACTGCCTTGCTTGGGACGCAAGGAGGGGTGTGTGTGCGTGCGTGTATGTGAGTGCGTGTGTGTTTCTGTGAGTGTGTGTGTATGTGAGTGGGGGGGGCTTATGTGAGTGCACGTGTCTGCAAGTGTGTGTGTCTACACGCACTCACACACACATATTCCACGATATTTTCAAAAGAAATCAATGGAAAAATAAACCAAAACTTTAAGGAATAAAAAGCTTATCTTTATGTAGGGGGATATGAGAGAGATTTCTGTGAATGTTCGCTGTTTTACAGTTTAGAGTGGGAAGTTTATAAATTTTTACATATAAAAAAAAATCAAAAAGAAAACAGCAGACCCCAAAATTGAAAACAAATGAAACTGACTGTATTTCAAGTTGGTGTCATAAACATGGAAAAACATTACTACTGGTAACTTTAGTTGTTGTTTTTTTAACAATTTTATTGAGGTATAATTGACATACAGTAAGCTGCATATTTAAAGTATACAATTGGATGAGTTTCAACATATGGACACGTCCATGAAACTATCATTACAGTTAAGATACTGAACGTGTCACCCTCAAAAATTTCTCCTTGAGGGCTTCCCTGGTGGCGCAGTGGTTGAGAATCCGCCTGCCGATGCAGGAGACACGGGTTCGTGCCCTGGTCCGGGAAGATCCCACATGCCGCGGTGCGACTGAGCCCGTGAGCCATGGCCGTTGGGCCTGTGCGTCCGGAGCCTGTGCTCCGCAACGGGAGAGGCCACAACAGTGAGAGGCCCGCATACCGCAAAAAAAAAAAAAAAAAAAAAAAAAAAAATTTCTCCTTGATGTGGTACATATAGATGATGGAAAAGAATGAAATCAAAAGAGTGAAATCACGCCATTTGCAGCAACATGGATGGACCAAGAGATGATCATACTAGGTGAAGTCAGCCAGACAGAGAAAGACAAATACTGTATGATATTATTTATATGTGGAAGCTAAAAAAGTGATACAAAAGAACTTATTTACAAAACAGAAACAGACTCACAGACATAGAAAACAAACTTATGGTTACCAAAGGGGAAAGGCGGGAGGGGTAAATTAGGAGTTTGGGGTAGCAGATAGATGCTACTATATATAAAATAGATAAACAACAAAGACCTACTGTACAGCACAGGGCATTCTACTCAATACCTTGTAATAACCTATAAGGGAAAAGAATCTGAAAAAGAATAGATATATATACACATATATACATATGTAACTGAATCACTGTGCTGTACACCTGAAACTAACACAACATTGTAAATCAACTCTACTTTAATAAAAACTTTTTAAAATTTCTCCTGGCCCCTTTGTAATTGCCCGCAGACAGCTACTGATCTACTTCCTCTCGCCAGAGATTAGCTCCCATTTTCTAGGGTTTAATATAAATAGGATCATACAGTAAACACTCTTTCTGGTCTGGTTTCTTTCACTGACTGTAGTTTTGAGACTCATCCACGGTGTTTCATGTATCAGTAGCTAGTTCCCTTTATTTCTTAGTAGTGGCCCATTTTGTCCACACACCACAACTTGGTTTTTATCTGTTTACCTCGTGATGGGGGTTTTGGTTTTCTTCAGCTTTAAACTGATACAAATAAAGCTGCTGTGACCATCTGTGCCCAAGTCTTGGTAGAAGAATATGCTTCCTTTTCTTTAGACACAAAAATATCTAGGAGGGGAAGAGCGAAATCGGGTAGCAGGTGTTTGTTTAGCTCTTTCAGAAAATGCCTATCCGCTTTCTCCAGCCGCATCATTTTGCATTCCCACCACAGTGCATGAGAAGCTCCACTTCTTCCCCATCCTTGTCAGCACTTGATGTGGTCATTCTTTTTAATTTAATTTTATTTTTTTTTAACATCTTTATTTGAGTATAACTGTTTTACAACAGTGTGTTAGTTTCTCCTTTACAACAAAGTGAATCAGTTATACATATACATATGTTCCCATATCTCTTCCCTCTTGCGTCTCCCTCCCTCCCACCCTCCCTATCCCACCCCTCTAGGTGGTCACAAAGCACAGAGGTGAACTCCCTGTGCTATGCGGCAGCTTCCCACTAACTATCTAATTTACATTTGGTAGTGTGTATATGTCCCTGCCACTCTCTCACATCGTCACCGCTTAGCCTTCCCCCTCCCCGTATCCTCAAGTCCATGCTCTAGTAGGTCTGTGTTTTATTCCCATCCTACCACTAATCTCTTCATGACATTTTATTTATTTATTTATTTTTTAGATTCCATATATATGTGTTAGCATACGGTATTTGTTTTTATCCTTCTGACTTACTTCACTCTGTATGACAGACTCCAGGTCTATCCATCTCATTACAAATAACTCAGTGTCATTTCTTTTTATGGCTGAGTAATATTCCATTGTATATATGTGCCACATCTTCCAATGTGCTTACTTGCCATCCATGTGCCTGCCTTCTTTGGAGAAATGTCTATTAACATTTTGTTGCCCATTTTTTTATTGGGTTGTTTGTTTCCTTATTGATTTTTGAGAGTTCTTTATATACTCTCGAGATACAAGTCCATTATTAGATATATGATTTTCAATTATTTTCTCCCAGTTTGTAGCCTGTCTTTTCATTCCCTTAACAGCATCTTTCAAAGAGCAGAAGTTTTTAATGTGCAAGAAACCCAGTTTATCAACTTGATCTTTTGTGTGTGTTTTGCTTTATCTTGCTTTTGATGTCATATCTAAGAAAGCTTCACTCACACAAGGTCATAAAGATCTTATCCTGTGTTTTCCTCTAGGAATTTCAGATTTTTAGGTTTTACATTTAGGTCTATGATCCATTTTTAATTAATATTTGTATATAGTGCACATAGGTATGGATCAAAGTTTTTGTTTGTTTTTGGCATATGGATATACAATTTTTCCAGAAACATCGGTTGAAATTATTTTTCATTTTTCACTGAATTGCCTTTAAACACTTTTCAAAAAGCAAATATTCATACATGCATAGATCCATTTCTAGACTCTTTACTGTGTCCCATTTACCTATTTGTCTGCTTTTATGGCAATAACACACTGTCTTGATTCCTGTAGCTTTATAATAAGTCTTGAAATTAGGTAGTATTAGTTTTACAATTTGGTTCTTCTCTTTCAAAGATGTTTATTGTTCAAGATCCATTCCATCTCCAGATGCATTTTAGGATCAGTTAGTCAATTTATACCTAAAAATACCTGTAGAGATTTTTACTGGAATTGCATTAAAATGATAGCTCAATTTGGAAAGAATTGATATTTTAACTATATTAAGTCTTCTGACCCATGAACGAGGTCTGTCTCATTCATTCCGATCATCTTTAGTTTCTCTCAGCCATGTTTTATAGTTTTCCTTGTACAGGTTTTGCACATGGTTTGTCATATTTATTCCCAAGTTTTTGTATTTTTATGCTATTGTAAATGGAATTGCATTTTTATTTCAATTTCTCAGTAGTTTTTGCTAATATATAGAAATACAGTTTATTTTGAATATTCATCTTGTATCCGGTAATTCGCTAAACTCACTTATTCATTCTACTGGATTTTTTGTTGTTTCCTTTGCATTTTTTTGCCTGCAAATAAAAATAACTTCACGTCTTCTTTTCTGGATTCATTGATAAATAAATAACATAGATAATAACCTTTTATTTTATTTTACTTTTCTTGCCTTACAGCTCTGGCTAAGCCTTCCGGTATGATGCTGAATAGAAGCGGTGAGGCAGACATTTTTGTCTTATTGCTAATCATCCGAGGAGCAGCCAGACTTTCACCCTGAGTATGTAGTCTCTTCACACATGCCCTTTACCAGGTTCAGAAAGTTTTCTATTTCTAGATTGCCTAGAGGTTTTTTCTTAATTAGGAATGGATGGTAAACTTTTTCGAAGGCTTATCCTGCATCCATTGAGATCATCATCTGCTTTCTTTTTTCTTATTGAGTTTGTCTATATGATGATTTACATTGATGGACTTTTGACTGTTGAACAATCTTTGCATTTCTGGGATAAACTCCACTTGGCCATAGTGCCTTGCTCTTTCCATGTCGTTAGGTTTGACTTGCAGGGGCTGAGATGGGCCCGGGAGGTCGGAGGCGGCTGGCATCTTGCATCTTGTACCGGAGAGGACGTGACGCTCAGGACTTTAGACGTGTCCTCTGGGTCACGGGAGCCACAGTGGGAACGGCACGCGACGTTGTTTCCTCACCGGGTGACCCACGTGGGGCTGTGACGGCTCAGCCCACGGCGGCGGCAGAGTGCCGGCGAGGAGCCATGGCAGAGGGGCCCCGGGAGACGATGAGGCTGTGAAGACGGCAGAGCTGGCGGTGGGGAGAGAGGGGAGGATGCGAGCCTTCCGAGGGGCAGCTGACAGGCGTGGAGCCGGTGGGGAAGGAGACGTACGGCAGGCGCGGGGGCTGTGGATTTGTCCTCTGAGGTAGAAGGGCTGTCACTGGGGAGTGTCCACAGGGCACGGAAGGTCGGGGGTTTTCCTTCCCCCAAAAAATGGTATTTGGAAAATACCAGAGGATGGTCCTGTGGAAGATTCCAGAACATGCTTCTCTAAGAGGCACCCAGAGGGCAGCAAAAAGGTGAGCCCTGACACACCCTCGGTGTCCTTTGAAAGGGACGAGATTCAAAGTCCTTTAAAACATATCCCCCCTATTTGAAGGGCAAAGACAAGGCACCATACCCAGCTGAGCAAGCATCCCACACTCCCTCCTGCCTGCGGCTGGTCCCCAGAGAAACGCCCACAAGCGCTGAGCAAGGAAGGACACGATGGCCGGCGTGTGCTGGGGGCTGACTTTCCGGGCACCGCACTAGGCTTGTGTTAACACGTTCACTCCTCACAGCATCTCCCCGGAGCAGACACCGGTAACACTCACTGCGCTGGAAGAGTTTAAGTACGTTGTCCAGAGTGGGAGGGGAGTTACTGTCCATGCGTGACTTTGAACCCGGGCCCTGAGTCCTGACCCGCAGGAAGGAAGGATGGAGCGCAGGGAAGGGAGGAGAGAGGAAGGCGCCGGGCCCGCCAGGGGGGGAAGGAAGGACTCCTGGCTCCTGCCCCGTGCCCGTGTGGGCAGCGGGTAGCGGCCCCAGACTCATCTCCAGGAGGATGAGCTGGACGGACCTCAACTGAAACGTTCGCCGTCGGAGTTTGCTGGGAGCCCAGCTTTGGAGTCTGGTTTGCGCAAGGAGATGGGGTTCTTCGACAGAGTCCTGCAGCCCCCCGCGTGCACACCAGGGGGAGCCGGCCACCAGGCTGCATGGGAGAGTCGTCCTCCTGCAGCCACGAGAGCCACGGCCCGCCCGCCCGGAAGTGCTCCCGGAGATCAAACGTGCATCTCAGATTTCAAAGCACTTGTAGTTTCTACGTCCTCTGACTTTCAAAGCGAGCCTGTTGGGGGTTTTGTCCGAGAGGCTGTGGTCTTGCTGGCTCCTCTAGATCAGAACAAACAGTAGCATCCGAGCGGGTTCCCTGTCCGAGGAGGAGCCTGCAGGAGCATCCTTCTGGAAGGGAGGAGGAGTCATGGGCGCCAGCTTCTGAAGACCAGGGCTACCCCCAGGTGAGAGTCGCGGGCTGTGTGTGACAACTCGGGCCTTTCCCTGAAGCCCAGGGTCCCTAACAGAGCATCGAGACACAGTCTGAACCCAGGACATCAATTCTCAGTCCACGGGATTAGAGAAACATTTAAAAAATCACGGGATGCCCTCTGGGCTGGAGCACAGCTAACTTCATTCTCCGCCACTGCTCGTCCTAATGTACGTGCTTCAACACCTGACCTCTGGAAGCTACCTGACGATCGCCTGCAAAGGCTTCAGAAATGTTTATGTCCTTTTACCTGTAAGATCCACTCCGAGGACTCGAACCCAAGGAACAAAGCCCTAAATATGGAAAATTATACATAAAGATGTTCAGCAAAGTGCCATTTCTAATAAAAGTAGCTCAAAAACCCTTTGGAAGCCTTAAAATAGGCGTAAACCTCAGTCCCTACACACAACAGACTATTAGTGCAGACATCAAGGTATGGTTCCCTGTTATGTGGAAGATGCAGAATGTTCCAGTTTGCATTTGCAATTATGTAAAATACAGGTGTAGGAGATCAAGGCCAGAAGAAATTAAACCAAGATACTAGCACAGTCATGTTCCAATAATGAGATTCTAGCTCTTCTGTTCTGAGCTTTCTAAATCTTATGTGATATGTGATTTTATTTTAAGATTGAAAAATCAACAGAATTCACTTTTTTAAAAAATTTAATGCATTTTAGATTATATTATCATGAGAATGTTGAAATCGAAAGCCACATGGAAAGCCAAAATCTGTCAAGGCCACTTCTGCACCTCTAATTTGGCGTGAGGAAAAAGTTCTTGCAAGAGGTGGCAACGTGCAGCGTGACAGCAAAATAAAGACAGCCATGGCTAGTGACAGGGTGAGAGGTCCCGACCTCAGCCTGGACGTGAACTCCGCACCATCACTCATCAGCAGAGCAAGATTGGGAAAATTATCTGACTTTCCTTTGCATTAGTTTCTCCACCTGTAGAATGAGGGTGAAAATACCCCAGGCTTCACAGGGCTTTTGTCAGATTCAAATGAAATCATTCTAGACATTTTTCCAAAGAAGACATACAGATTGCCAACAAACACATGAAAGGATGCTCAACATCACTAGTCATTAGAAAAATGCAAATCAAAACCACAGTGAGGTATCACCTGACACCAGTCAGAACGGCCATCATCAAAAAATCTACAAACAATAAATGCTGGAAAGGGTGTGGAGAAAAGGGGACCCTGTTGTGCTGTTGGTGGGAATGTGCATTGATTACAGCCACTGTGGAGAACAGCACGGAGGTTCCTTAAAAAACTAAAAATAGAACCACCACACGACCCAGCAATCCCACTACTGGGCATATACCCTGAGAAAACCAAAGTTTAAAAAGAGTCATGTAGGGCTTCCCTGGTGGCACAGTGGTTGAGAGTCCGCCTGCCGATGCAGGGAATGTGGGTTCATGCCCCCGTCCGGGAGGATCCCACATGCCGCGGAGCGGCTGGGCCTGTGAGCCATGGCCGCTGAGCCTGCGCGTCCGGAGCCTGTGCTCCGCAACGGGAGAGGCCACAGCAGTGAGAGGCCCGTGTAACACACACAAAAAAAGAGGCATTTATCACAATGTTCATTGCAGCACTATTTACAATAGCCAGGACATGAAAGCAACTTAAGTGTCCATCGACAGATAAATGAATAAAGAAGATGTGGCATATATATATACAATGGAATATTACTCAGCTATAAAAGGAAACGAAATTGAGTTATTTGTAGTGAGGTGGATGGACCTAGAGTCCATTCCATACAGAGTGAAGTAAGTCAGAAAGAGAAAAACAAGTACCATATGCTAATACATACATATGGAATCTAAAAAAAATTGGTTCTGATGAACCTAGGGGCAGGACAGGAATAAAGACACAGACGTAGAGAATGGACTTGAGGACACGGGGAGAGGGAAGGGTAAGCTGGGACAAAGTGAGAGAGTGGCACGGACATATATACACTACCAAACGTAAGGTAGATAGCTAGTGGGAAGCAGCCGCATAACACAGGGAGATCAGCTCGGTGCTCTGTGACCACCTAGAGGGGTGGGATAGGGAGGGTGAGAGGGAGGGAGACGCAAGAGGGAGGGGATATGGGGATATATGTATACGTATAGCTGATTCACTTTGTTATACAGCAGAAACTAACACAACATTGTAAAGCAATTATACTCCAATAAAGATATTTTTAAAAATACAGATTAGCAGATGCAAACTATTACATATATGTATAACTGAATCACTTTGCTGTACACCTGAAACTAACACAATATTGTAAATCAATCTGTATGTCAACGAAATAAATTTTTCAAAAAAGAATTTAAGAAGTGAAATCATTCATGTTATAAAACGTAATTACAACTAAGGGACATCAAAGCAATAGATGCACGTATGTTTTCCCCTCTGCGGGACACATACTGGTTCATTTATCACCAAACATTTGTCTCATCAGACACGTGGAGCATCAACAAGCGTGCTGGGCACTTAAGACGTGAAAGTGAATCACTTCTCCGCACAGAGTTTTACAAAATCCAATTGGAAAAGCCAAGCAGATCCAGCAACTACGCACAACCCAGGTGCTTTTTCCTCCAGAAGGTATGTTAATCCACGTGGTTAGATGATCAGGATTAACTTTATTATTTTATATATAAATTTATTTATTTTTATTTTTGGCTGTGTTGGGTCTTCGTTGTTGCGTGCAGGCTTTCTCTAGTTGCGGCGAGCGGGGGCTACTCTTCCTTGCGGTACGCAGGCTTCTCATTGCAGTGGCTTCTCTTGTGGAGCAAGGGCTCTAGGTGCGTGGGTTTCAGGAGCTGCGGCACGCGGGCTCAGTAGTTGTGGCTCATGGGCTCTAGAACACGGGCTTAGTTGCTCCGCGCACGTGGATCTTCCTGGACTGGGGCTTGAACCCGTGTTCCCTGCATTAGCAGGTGGATTCTTAACCACTGCGCCACTAGGGAAGTCGGAAGTCCCAGGATGAACGTTAAAGTAGCGTCATATCTGCTGTCCTCGGGTCATTATTTTTAAATGTGTGATTATTTTAAAACTAATTCCTGGATCTTTCAGTAACCATCATTGTTCAATTAGAAAAAGAAGCACTTTACATTTAAAAGGGAAAAAAATCTCTGGAATTTTCTTATTTGTTTACATCTTTTGAGAGGCAAATAGGGAACACAATAAAACCCCACATTTGCAAGTGAATTCAGGTGAGGGGCGATGCTCCAGGGTAACACCTGCTCTCCATCCCTTAGTCCCTGGGGTGCTATATGCCTTCTCTGCTCTTGATCACTGATTGGCTGAGGGGGTCCCCAGGGTCCCTTCCTGTCCCCTGCTCTTTACTCCTTTCAACAGATTGAGAAATCGAGCTCAATATTCTACCTAAAAACTAGACATTCAGCTCAGAACCATTATCAGGCAGCAGAAAAGGAAATACTTCTCAAGAAAGGGGGCCCAACAGGCAGGTTCTTTTGAATCAGAGGCACCGAGGTTCATCTCTACACTGAAGACCCAAGTGACTTTTCTGGTGACACCAGGAGCTTCCTGACTTGGGGGGAAATTCCATGCAGGAAGTGTTCCCATCCATTCCTAGAACTGTGTTGTTCCCTTTCAAAGTACACTAACCTCTTCTTAAAAATCACAGTTGCCCATAATAATGAACACAGAAAGTCACGTTTTGTATGTCATTTGTCACAAGTAAGTTACGTCGGTTTTATCGGTGATAAAATGTAGGCACCTACGTCCCAGGGGAAGGAAAGAAGAAAATTCAGTGTTTCTGTGCATTTTTAGTGTAAGAAAAGCACCTGGTTCTGGAGGGGCGAGGTTACCTGGGGTCCTGGACACACTTCAACTCTGCCGCCCATGACCCCCAAGGGAAGAATCGATTCTGGTGACCCAAGGGGCCGAATCAGATCGGAGCCCCGCCCAGTGTCACCCTGAGACACAATTTTATGGCATCATCCACCAGAATTCACTTGCAAACTAGCTGAACATAATGAAGTTTCTCCCCCTGGAAGCAGCCCAGGATGGAAACGAGGTGAACTGTTTTTCCAGGCTGGCACCGCCACCCAGGCGGTGACTGAACCCTCCCTTGTTGCTGCGGGGCCCGGAGAGAGAGAGCAAATCCTTCGGAACAAGAAGTTTCAGCATCTGCTCCGTAAAGGCCGGGGGACTGCGTTGCTTTGAGTCACCCCGTCATGGATTTTAACTAGGGTTTGCCACCTAAAATGATGAATTTTTAGAGTCATTTGTCACTGGATAGATTTACTTACAAGCAAGAATTACTATGGGTGAAATTAACTGTGCGCCTGGCCTACAAGGGGCGCTGAGAGCCCCGGGTACCGAGTGCCGGGGGAACACGCACCCGCTCCCCGCTGCCCGGCCCTGAGCAGCCTCCGCTCCCCACCTGGGCTCAGCAAAGCCGGCCGCAGCGGTGTCTGTTCAGCCCGTGAGCCGGAGAGTGGTTTTTACATCTTAAAGGGGTTGAAAAACAATCGAAAGAGAATAGTTCATGACGTGGGAACATTAGATGAAATTCAAATGTCCTTGTCCATAAAAAGTTTACGATTTCATCAGTAAAAATTGGTGGAAATCTGCTTTCTCTGTAGTCGAGTTCCTACAGGAGATTCGATTTGTGTCTTGTCCCACAAGGACTAGAACACTTTCTCCTACCCTTTGTGGGCCGTGCACCCAGCCCTGTTCTAGAAGGTGCAGCCGCTTGCCCTCACCCCCAGCTAGGCTGCTGCCCTCCCCCGGGATGAGTCCATGACCCCGGGTCACGGTGGAAGCACACTGACGGTTGTGATTAGTCTCTCGGGAGTCAGGGGCTGGGCCTCCACACGCCCCTCGCTTCCTCCTGGGCCAGTTCTGGTTCTGTCCCTGTTACGTAAGGGAGCTGTTTGGGGCAGGATTGGTTTTTCTTCACGAGCAATGAGGCAGCATGAGTGGGCCGGGCTGGGCCGGTCTTGGGACTTCAGAAAAATAAGTCAGATGGACACAAGCGAAGTGGGTGTCTCGTTCTGTGGGTGATTTCCTCCCATCTCCAACCCTGGACAGAAGCTGAGGAGGATTTAGCACTGCCCTGGGGCCACATTCTTTCAGTGGAATGAGGTGGTGTCATAAAATCTAACCATGACACTATGTTTTGTTTTATCTTATTTTTCCAGTTGTCAAGAAAAAAATAATTATCTCAACTCGAATGCTTCTGCCGTAACTTTTCCATTAATCCCTGCCAGGTGCCGTCACCTGCCCTGGAGCCTCCCCCGAAAATGGGGGCCCCGCGGCGTGTGAATGAGGAGCCCCCGTCACCCTGGGGTGCGCCTCCCTCGGAGCCGGGGTTCCAGCCGAGCGGCCGGAACGCAGGCTACAGTGTCTCCAAAGGTCCTGGGACCCGACAGGAGCCGAAGCACAGCTTCCCCGAAAGGACAAGTCGCCCGTCTCAGCCCTTCCCTCAAAGTTCAAAGAAACCTAAGTTCATGGTCAACAGTCGCACACGAGGAAACGAAACACCAAGCAACAACCGAGGACAGACTCAGACCCGCAAAGAGGACAGGAGTCAAGTTTAAGGAGAATGTGATGTTTGAGGCATTTTTTTAAAGAAATGAAAGATGGGGAACATAAGGAAAGAAAATACAACTGTCAGAACTGACAGGTTGTATCTTCACAAGAACCAAATAAAACATGCAAAATGAAATATGTGGCTGAAATTAGTAACTGAAGGTAATTTTGAACAGCATGTCAGGTATGTGGAGAATGACTTAATGAGCTTGGATTTACGTCCGCAGGTACATAGGGAACCACTTCAGATTAAGTCTCAAGTCACAAAGAGATGAATAAACTCGGATGCGTTAAACGAAGAACTTCTGTTTCTCAAAATACATCGTGCAGAGGTGGAAAGAAAAGGAAAAACCAGCTACAAAGCCAGAAGTTATTTAGAGCCACATACAGACACAGGCTTGGCCAGCAGAACAGAGAAAGGCCTGGAGCACCAATGAGACAAAGACAAGCAACCCTTCAGGGAAGTGGGCAAAATACAGGAGGCGTTTTGCAGACGGTGAAAGTGAGGATCCAACGTGTTGTTGAAGAGCAGCTTCACCCATTGTGAACCGAGGCGACACAGTTCAAACCACAATAAAATAACAGATCACGCTCAGCAAAACCGCCAAAGGTGGCTGTGTTGGTGGGGACGCGGGACTGCAGAGCGCCCCTCCCCAGCTGCAGGCGAGGGAGGGGTGGTCCCACCACGTGGGAATGACTTGCAGCGCGGACGTGGGCACACGGCCCCTCTCCTGACCTTGCATCGGAGGAAAACTCTCGCAGAGGCACCTGGAAAACACATGCAAGAAGTTTCCAAGTTTATCATGGGGGAAACTGCAGACGAGCATGGAATGGATCAATAAATTGCGCTTAATCAGAAAATGAATCGCTCCCCAGTAAAAGCAGGAAGGAACTACTGCCCCGTGCACGGGCACGGCAGCCCCGAACAGGGCCTGGAGCGAGAGCAGCCGTGGGTCGGGTAGCAGTCACGGCCCATGTTTACGTTCTGGGGACTTGGCCTGCGTTAACTCGCTGCCCGTAGCCGCTCCGCGCGGCACAGACCGTGTGTGTCCGTTTCCCGGGGCCGGGGGCGGGCGGGGGGGGCGTGAGAACTCCCTGAGCGCAGGGCGCGCCCACGTGTATAAATTTCAAAGATGGACAGAATCTAGCAACGTGTATGCGGAAAGTATTTTTAAAAATTGGAGGGACGATAAACCCAAACTGCAGAGGACGCTCCTCCCCCCGCCCCCCCCCCCCCGGGGAAGCAGAGCTGTGACCGGGGTTGGGGGGCCGCCAGGGACTTGGGTGGTTCGGCATCGGCCTCCGTCCGCGGCCTCACATGCCCGTGGGCGGCCCTCCCCGCGGTCCCACAGGACCCAGCCGGCCCCATCTCCCCACCTGCCCCCCCGTCGCCCTGCACGTCCGCGCGCACGCGGGCTGCGGCCTCCCGTCTGCCTCCTGGCACGGCCGGAACAGGCCTAGGTGATGGCGAAACAGACATCACAGAGGTGGAGTAAACCCGAGGACGGCCCGGGACGGACGTGCCTTAAACCAGCAGCTCCTGGGGCGTCGCAGTCCTGAGGACCAGGCTTCCGCCCCGAAATCTGCATTTTGAACAAGTCTCCTGGCCAGTTCGGAGGGTCTCCACGACCGGAATTTGGGAATCACCAACCTAGAAAAAGTGGCGGGAGGCGAGGGTCTTCCCTTCCCAGGCTCGGGGTTTCATTTGCCCCCTTTCCTTCGCGAACCCAGCCATACTGCTGACCACCCGCTGTGGGCTGGGCTCTTCTCCGGGAGAGCTGAGCACACAGGGAGCGACCCCGCGCCCGTGGTAGCAGAGCCCTGACCTGTGAGAGCCTGAGGCTGGAGGCGGGAGCGGGGGAGGGGAGGCCGGCCGAAGCCCGCCGACCAGGACGGCTTCCCCACCACCCCTGGCTGGAGACCCCCGAGCCCAGGAGGGCAGAGTGCAACGCCGCCCCTTCCGGACTCCCTCCCCAGGATGGACACGCCCCACCCCCAGGGCTCCCCGGCCCCCATGTTTATACTCCTGGGTAAGGAGTCCTCTGTCCACCCTGCCCGAGAGGACGCAGGTCCGGTTTCTCGGGTCCCTGAAGCCCAGGTGGGTCTGATCTGCACTGTCCTCTGGTGGTTGGAGCGGGCACCAGGCTGTCTGGACACCCCCAGGGCTTGTCCTCTGCTTGGTGGGCTCCCTCACTCAGCTCGAAGCATCCCCGAAGGGACAGCTAGCCTCACAGCAGGAGGTGTTCCAGATACGCGGGCCCTGCACCTCCCCTGAGCCCCACCCCCCTCTGGGGCCTGGGGCCCAGAGACAGACGACAGCCACACCCATCTCCCTCCTCCCTCTGTCTCCTGCTTTCGCAGGCCCCCCCTGCCTGGAAGGCTGCCAGAGAGAACCATTTCTTCCAGACAGAGCATCAGGACCATTTCCTCCCTCCCTCCAGCTCTGTCCCCACTCAGAGCTCTCCTTGCAGGCCCCGAGGTTCTGTGTTGAGGCTGCTTCCTCCCCCGCGAGGCCCGCTCAAGGGTCTTCAAGTCCCAGACGCAGCAGAGGGGCCTGGCGTGGAGAAGGGGCCGCAGAGCAAGGGACCCACCTGCCCAGAAGCAGCACTGCCCTCACCTTTCCTCCTCGTGGTTTTCCACATCAGCACCGACTGCCCCTTGCATCGATATCCCTGTTTTCAGAAGTTAAACCGTAGAAAGGAATACTTTCAAAATCCTTTGTTCAGCCCCAGTCTTTCCAGGAGACGCACGTCTCACGCCCACAGCTTCCCTGGAGGACAAGGGGAAAGTCTGTTTCCAGCGACCACCTAAGAAGGGGTCGCCCCACAGCTACTGAGGAAGCCCGTCAGGTGCTATTTCTCATGACCTTCTTTCATCACACCCAGCACTTCTCGGGCTCCTTCCCGGACCGGCCACTTTCTCATCTCATGTCTTTCCAAGGTGGGCTCACAGTCACCCAAAGCTTCCTCTTGTGAAGGTTCTTCAGCTCAAATCAACCCCCCCTGAAAGATCCTGTTTGGCTTCTGCAAACCTAATAACCTTGTGTTCGGAACGTGTAGATCCCGTATCCCCCACCTGACTACACAATTTCTCTTCTGTTTTCTTCTGTGTTTTTACCTGTATTTGTGAGATAACAATAAAAGTGCTGGTCTGGTGACTGGCAAAGAGTAAACACCCCAATGACAGTTGGCTGGTGTTATTTCTCTTGCCATCTATAGCTTTTAAACCTCTCCAGGACAGTAAGACCACCCTCTCCTATTTTGACCCAGCTCTAATATTGCTAATATTTGTGTAAGGCCTAGCTGTAAGGACTCCACGTCCATTAAGTCGTCTACAACCACTTCATGAGGCACTGAGGACCCGCCATCCCACAAGTGCAGAGGTTAAATTTAAAGCCAGTATATGTGGCTTATCCCAGCTAGTGTCTCTGGCTGGTTCAGGACAAATACTGCTGACTCAATGCTTTTGGGACCTTAAAGCAATTTCTTCATATTCTTGGTGATGGAGAAAGCAGATTGCCATCCTGAAGGACTATCCCTTCATGCAGTTTTATACAGTTGCCTAGGGAGTCAAATGTTCCCATACCTGGCAGGCGTGGCGTTGAGGTGGTAGGAACCAGAAGTGTCATGAGCCAGCGTGCACAAGCCTCTGTCTGTCCCGTCGCTCAAAAGGAAGAGTAACACTCATCAACAACCTCATCGGGAAACGGAGCCGTAAAAGCCGCGATGATGCGAAACAGCCTCTGAAGGGGACCTGCCCAGATTTTCATCTTTTATCTGATGGATAAAATAACACACCCTCTGCTAGAAAGCCTCTGCGTGCTTACGCTACATTTTAGGACCAAAACTAATAAATACACTGGCAGTTTAATTACCCACTGAGTAAGCCAGCCTAGGAACTAAATCGCATACCCCGGCACGGCATCCTCAGAATCCCATCCGTGACGTCCAGCACCACCACAAGCACAGAAGGGTCACGTGATCACCTTCTGAGGGTGGACACAGATCCCCTCCGGGGGCCAAGGTCCACGGCGGTCAGTGGGCAGGTTGGAGCTGAGGGGCGGGGTGGGACACACGAGCCAGCGTATAACCCAGGGCAGTGACCGTGACCCCCGCTGCTGAGGCTCTAACAGGGGCTCTCCCACCCCCGCACCCCTCCGGCATCACCAGGACGGTCTCAAACAAGGCCACTTCTTAGGCTCTTCCTGGGTCAGCAGTCTGATCCAACCGCTTGAGGAAGGGGGCTGGCCAGCATTAGGACTGTAATTTCTGGACGTTTCCCAGGTAATTCTCTGACACACAGCCAGGGCAGAAAAGCCCTGAAGGGGTGGAGGGAGCCGTGATGCTCTTCTGACCGTGGACAAAGGCGGCCAGGTGTGTCGCCAATCGTACTTGTGTTGTGTCATCATGTAACCGCTCTCCCATCTCCAGGGGCAGCACCTTCCTTGTTCTCCATTCATTGTCCTGTTTCCTCCACAGTGCTCGCCCCTGAAGGCTATTGTTAACTAAAATGCTGGAGCGTGGTGAGAAATAGAAGTCAACCGCACTGTGGGAGCCAGCTCGAGTGTGACCCTGTTTGCTGTTTCATCCGAGTCCGTGGTGGCGATCACTCCTCGGCCCTCTGCTGGGGTGAGAAGTCTACAGCTATAGCAGTGAGGGGCACCTGGGCTTCGGGGCCCCACCCCAAGCACAGAGGGCCGGATTCACCTGCGTGTGAGGTGTCTGCCATCAGACAGTCACCCGGAGTTTTCTCACCTGTATCAGCAACAAGTCAGACACTTTCATACACTGCGCTCTCCTCGCTGACCCACCACTCACGGGAGAGCGGAAATTTCTCCTGGAAATTCTGCTCAGTTGCTTAGCATCTGAGAGTCTCATTCAAGCCAATGTCACCTAAAAGACATATTTCTTCTGTCTGAAAGGCCAGCTTTCGTGAGCTCAGGTCCTAAGACATCAGCAACAAGGTGACTCAGGCTCACCATCCTCTGAAAAAGTGGCCGTGTTTCCCCCACTTGAAATAAAATAAGAGAAGCGAGAACAGCCCACAGAGAAACACAACCAGCCCATACGGTGGGGCAGTGGTCACGGCCGCTCTTCACCACCCTGCCGGCCTGGTGCCCGCGAGGGACTCGTCTTCGAGGACCTCAGACCTCCCGACAGAGCGGACCCACTTCTGGAGCAGAACGTGAGGGACTGAGCTGAACAGACACGAGTGCCAGCTCCTCGGGCCCGGGCGTCAGGGAGTCGCCACCCAAATGTGTCTCATTAACATGTGACGGGAGGGCTTCCCTGGTGGCGCAGTGGTTGAGAGTCCGCCTGCCGATGCAGGGGACGCGGGTTTGTGCCCCGGTCCGGGAGGATCCCACGTGCCGCAGAGCGGCTGGGCCCGTGAGCCGTGGCCGCTGGGCCTGCGCGTCCGGAGCCTGTGCTCCGCAACGGGAGAGGCCACAACAGTGAGAGGCCCGCGTACCGCAAAAAAAAAAAAAAAAAAAAAAAAAAAATATGTGACGGGAAAATGACGAAGCCACACATGCAGAGAACGTTCCACCAAGAGCCAAACCAGACCTTAGCGCATCAAGAGAGGAGCGTGACCCCAGCGACCTTCGGAGACCTTCCTGACGGATCCCGAGGCCCAACGGGCAACTCAGCCCCAGGCGCGCACAGCAGCTGGGTGGGGGTCGGCGGCGTCCAACCAGGCCGCAGACACGGCACGTGGGACACGGCGTGTGGGACACGGCGTGTGGGACGCGCGTATACAACAGCTGCCAGAGCCCCTCCGTCGCCGCCTTCTAGCAAACGTCCACCTCCTGCGCCTACACCTCTCCCCTCAACCCTGCTCTTCTTTCAGGACCGGAAACAGCAACGAAGACAGCAAGAGCAGCCCAAGACTCCGGAGTCAAAATATTACAGTAGAATAGTGGCTGCACGGGGCTGGGGTCGGGGAGGGTGAGCGCTTCGTGGGGACAGAGCTTCCGCTTGGGAAGATGGAAAAGTGCTTGAGATGGCGGTGGTACAGCGTGGACGCACACGATGCCGGGACCGTGCACTTAACAACGGTGAAGACGGAAAGTTTTTTTTTTTTTTTTTTTGCGGTACGCGGGCCTCTCACCGCTGTGGCCTCTCCCGTTGCGGAGCACAGGCTCCGGACGCGCAGGCGCAGCGGCCACGGCTCACGGGCCCAGCCGCTCCGCGACACGTGGGATCTTCCCGGACCGGGGCACGAACCCGCGTCCCCTGCATCGGCAGGCGGACTCTCAACCACTGCGCCACCAGGGAATCCCGGAGACGGAAAGTTTTATATCAGGTATGTTTCACCACCACCATCTATATATATATATATAATGACGTAATTATGTGTATGCTGGAAACAGAGAGAGAGAACAAAAAAACTACCTCCATTATTTTTTGGTAAATGAAATGATGGTATTCAATTCAGTCAACTGCTAAAGAGAGAAAACTGAAAAACCCAGCAACTTCACGTGGTTCAACCCAACAGAAAACTCCTGTTAGGTACTGTGACAGGATCTGGAAATTTGTTTGGATTTTATTCCCGTTCAGCTTTTTCCTAGGTGGAAGTCTATTGTATATGGGGCAGATTCCGGTGTAATCTAACACTGAGACTGATTAATGTTTTACGTGGAAAGCTTTTAGGTCACTGCTGCCTGCCAAAGCCACGCCTTTCTTCTAAATTTTTGCTTTTCTTCTTCCCCCTACCCCAAGAAAAAACACTGTCGGCGATTCCGACATGCTTTCTTCTCATCTGAAAACATTTTACACCTGCCTATTTATTTATACTCTATACTCTGAAATTATCATGGAGCTATTACAAAATATATCAATTTTTTTCATTTTAAATATTTATTAGAAACACATCACCTTATATGTACACAATATAATAAGGAAGGAAAAGATTTCTATTTCTCCAAAAATAACGAAGCTTTCCAATAAAACTTGTTCTTTAAAAAAAACTGTATTTCCAAAAAGAAGACCCACAAGTGCCCCCAGAAGTCTCCCTTTTCAATCTATTCAGATTTTCTCCCGGGTAACTACAGAGCAATCTCACCTTTTCAAAGCAGTTGGAGGCTTTCTGACACCAAGGCTGGTTCCAGGAGCCCACAGCCAGGTATGCAACGCACTCGGGTTTTCCGTCCCAAGAGAAGGTGGTCTGTTTTGTGCTCAGGTTGGCCCTGAGAGATAAGGCTGGCTGAGTGGTTCCATAGCAATCGCCATTTATTTTGTTGTGTAACTGCAGGCAGCTCTCTTAACCCTCAGGGTCCGATTTCCTCAATCAGCACGGTTTTCCTCGGGCCATATTTCACCTCGGGGCAGGTACAGCAGGTGAGCAGCCCTGGGCAGCTCCCTCCCTTCCAGTGGGAACCACAGGTGGCGACTGGATGCCCTGGAGATAGCGGTGGTTAGAATTGAGATGTGAGTGACTTATAGAAATCATAACCAGCCCTAACTCACTTTGCTCTCGGGTAGAGGGTGGGCCCTGCCGCCCCTAATTACATGATCTAAAGCACATGAGAAAAATCAGCAAACTGTGTATATCCAACAATGATACATTCATCTCATTTAATCCAATAAAAAACTGTTTAACAATTATACGTGTACTGTTACATAAACATGCCCCAAAGTTTCCTATTTCCCGAAGATTAAAGTGTTTCCTTAATTTCCAGTCGGAACGGAGAGTCTGGTTGTGAGTGATAGTGTGGTTTCGGTAAAATAAAAGTTGCAGGAACGTGTCAGGACTCTGTGGGTGTGAGTGGAAGGGAGGGTCTGATTCGTGCTTGGGAGCGGGCTGTCCACAGAAAACCCCACGCCGGCCTCAGCCCCGCGCTCCCTTCATTAGTTTCCATGAGCCTCTTTCCCACATACGGAAATTCGCACACAAAGAAGATACGCCTGCTACAGAGAATCACGTCTCTGTCACTAGGGTTTTCACTCTGAACTATCTTTTATTGCCGACGACCTCAAACGTTATGACTCTGAGACTCACATTAAGGGGTTCCAGGTTTCTTCTATTTCACGTTACTTTTGACACCTTCTCCCCACATCTTTAACGTAGAGTTCTTACATACCCACGATAAATATCCTGATTAAAGTTTTGACAAAAGATTTGAACAGGAAAGTTCCAAACAAGGCCTATAAATACCTAACGTATACCCCCAAAATATTCACTCTCAGTATTCATCTAACAATCGTATAAAACGGGGGGAAAGTTTTAATAACACCTTGTATTGACAAGACTTTTTTTCAGAGGGTGGGGAGGAAACGAACCCTTTTATTCAGGATGATTTAGAATAGGGGAAAATAGTTGATTATGTTATGTCCATCAATAGGGGGTTAGTAAAATATGCTATTTTATAGTCACAAAATGGGATATTAGGTATTAATATTGAAAATGGCCAAGAAAGTAGTAAGTAAGAAGGAGATTAGATTTTCATTAAAATTATATTTACACAGAAATCTCTGGAAAGACATAACATATTCAAAACTGTGCACAATGGGATGGGTTTATGACCAGTTTTCTAGTTTTCTCCTGCTAATGATTTAACCATCATCACATACGTCTTTAATAATCAGCATAAACAATAAAGTTGTTTCCACAGGTGAAGAGAACATATCTCTGATGGTGAGTACCCAAAAGTAGGGAGAATATGGTAGGTGCCTCATGACATGAGCCCCAGATCGCTGCGTAATTCAACATACTGTTGACCTTCCAAGACCCACCTCGGACGGATGGACACACAGAGTCTGGCAAGTGGCATAACGCGTTAATTCCCCCTTTGTAAGAGCCGTAGGAGAATTACGCGTAAGACTTAGAGGGCTGGATTTGACACTTTATGATAAGCTTTGGACAACCAACTCCTGTCTGCACCATGAAACGCAATTAGAAGTACCTAACACGTGACACTAACCACCTTTATCCAAATGATGGATGGCCCTAGAAAATAAAGTCACCTTCTGAGTCACCATTTATATGCAGCAGTGCAGACATTAGAGTTTCCTTTATGGTGGAATAATAAAACACAATGAAAGTGAAGTTACAAGTAGCTCCATCTTCTCCAATTCAATTTCATCCTTACAAGAAGCTACAGATTTCCAATTTTAATCTTGGGACCAAAATGGCTATGCATTACCAATTGACCATGGGACACAGTGCCCTTCTGTGTTTTTAACAGAGCAATACCCGCACAGACACACACAAATACATTCTATTTTGCCACCCATACCCCCATCACCCTGAGCCAACACAAGATCAAAGGCACGTTGAGCCTTTTTCACCAATTATCTGCCGTCTCACAGTTCTGAGAAAACAAGTTACCCACCCACCCAGGCGGTCATCAGGGAAGGAGTGAAGATTGAAAAGTTGCTGAGATAATATGATAATATGATGAACTTAAAGAAAAGGGAAAGAGGGGTCATTAAGACATGACTTCGTTTTGGAAATAAATAAAGCCGGACCAGTGACAGAACATCGTGCGTTTCTTTGGCTCTTTGGCACGTGGCTTTCATGCTTAGAAATTCATTATGACTGTGCAGGTCAAGTCACGCCCCATCAGCTCAAAACGCCCAAGTCTGCATGAGTGATACCGTCATGTGAGGTTTACGGTGGCTTCGGACAAAAGCTACATATGGAATTTCAGCCCCGCTGTCTGTTGGGCGCTGATTCCAGGGGTTCTCAAGCCATGCGTGTCTGCACAGAGGCACCCTCTCCACATCCACGCCCCGGGGAGGCCTTTCTCGGGGCAGCTCAGTGGAGCTTCACGTGCACGGGCTACCTTCTTGCCACTCCATCGAGGCACGAGAATGGCAAGTACTACTGCTAAACATTAAACCCACATTTCACAAAGAAAAGTCAAAATAGAGACAATTCTCAAGGTACATCACGAACATCCAGAAACACTGAAAACTTGTATAAATGTGAATTCAGGCTCCGTCAATAATCCTTTTAGTTTTTCAAAACCAAACGAAGCATCATTATGTGACAAACTTCCATCCTGACAAACGTGGGTCTCATCAGACGACCTGCATCACCAGCTGCAAGTCTGCGTGAGCAACAGAGCTCACTGGTCTCCACTCTTCCCAGGACCACACACCGGCTCCATCCTGAATATGCTCCACCAGTTTCCCCTGATGACCCGTCATCGCCTCCAAGGTGGAAGGCGTCCCCTTTTCTGAGCAGGCGTTTGGAATTGCTGGAGTCCAGCGTCTGTTACACAACACCGCTGGCATCTTCCCCTGACCCTGAGGGGGGCAATTCCCAGACCTCTTAAGGGAAGAACTGCACGCGATGGCGCTCCAGCCCAGGAACCATAGACCAGAGCCAACGAGGAGCCTCCACCCTCTGAGGCCTAGACACAGGAAGTGGACCAAGAAGTCTGCATGGCAGGAGATCATGAGGTCCCAATCATCTTCATGAGATGATTTTATAGAAAAAGGGAAAATCCAGCTGCTGACGGTTGCGCTGATGCGGAACCTAACTGCATAATCCCATCTGCCTTTGGCAAGACTATAATTATTAATTTCATATGTTTGGTTTAACATGCGTATAGGCCACTGTGGGTTGGCTACAACTGTATTAACATCATTCCCTTTAATCAGAATAAATAAGCCACTATAGTCTTTATCGAGCCCTAGGTAAGGAATGCCCGTAGCTTTCTTCATGTTTAATATTTCTCTTAACTACTATATGTGACCACAGCTAGAGAGGTTTGAAGACAAAACTAAGCTGGTGGCTTTCCTTTTGTAGGTCAGGGAGAGTCATTAAATTTTTAACTTTTATATTCAGTTACATAGGTAATGCTTATAGAAAACTAAACGTACAATAAGGGACCAATTCCTCTATAATCTCCTTTCCCAGGTGTAACTGCTACTAACATTTTAAATGTATAGCCTTTCAGCCCTTCACACTCTGTGCACAAAATACACACACACACACACACACACACACACACACACACACACGCCTTTTAATGGAGCCACAGTGATTTGCAATCTGCTCTTTTGTCTCAACAATGTATCTCATATAACATTTTTCCATGTTAACAATTACACATCTACTTTAGTGAACTTCTCCCTGGGATTCGATAGTAAATTATTAGCATCAGGGCAGACAAACAGGTCAGAAGAAGAGACTGGAGGGGCCAGGAACAGCTCCAGGTGCACAGGTGATGTAGAACAGAGTGGGAAGGGGGTGTTTGTTTAGGAAAAGGTGACAGTGCTAGAATAATTAATCAATCCTACCTTATGCCAGATGCAACATAAACTCTGGGTGGAAGAAAGATACACAGGCGATATCAGAATAAAACTTCCAGAAATACTGACTCCAGGGTGAAATGGGGGAGGATGTTTGAAGGAAGAAGGGCATCATTAAAGGCACAAAGGAAACAATGGAAAAAAATATGAGGTGCTGATACGTCAAGGATACCACACACAAAGTTGGAGAAAAACAAGAGACTGAGGGGGAAAGTACATCCAGTGAGCGTATGACAAATACTCCGAACACGGGGAAAGCTCCTGCCTATGATGCGATGAGGACCGGCAGCGGAGAAACGAGGGAGTCGCGCCCAGGAGAAACGACGACTGCGGACGGACACGTGAGAAGACGCTCACACCCACAAAATCCACAGCGTGGGACGCTGAATAAGTACTGGGATCCATTTCTTACCACCTAAACAAGAAAAAATATTTTGAAATGATGATATTTGGCATCAGCCATGATCTGGGGAGTCTGTTGCAACCTCTGGGAGAGACAACCTTTGCGACATTAAGATAAAAACAGAGACGCTCTCCGGCATCAGAAGCCCTACTTTGGAGAGGATGGCCCCAGAAACAAACAGCAGTACTGAGGCTGTATGTAGAAGGGTGCTTTTTGTAGCACTGCTGTTGTAGGAGAAAATTAAGGAAACGACGTCATGCTCATCAATCGAAGAATGATTAAAGTATATCCATAGAATGGAACATTAGCTATCTATTCAAAGAGTTAGATGATGATGAAACTATAGGGTAATGTGTAGGGTAAGAGAAAAAAGTGACGTTATAAATGATAGATGGATAGATAGATAGACACATACATATATGCATGGCTAGATACATACATCATACATACATACATAGATGATAGATAGACACATACATACATACATACATACATAGACAGATGATAGGTTTGTGAAAGGCTGTACCTTAGAATACATAAAGAAGGTTTAATCCAAGGGGGATGGAGAGATGATATTAAATTTTCTTTACATATCTCTTGAACCTTGTATATTACTTTTGTAACAAAACTCAATAATGTAAAAAAATGTTATACCGTATGGGGGATGATCTAACAAAAACATGATATACTTTTTTTTTCTTTTCTTTTTTTTTCTGGCCGTGCTGCAAGGCTTGCAGGATCCTAGTTCCCTGACCAGGGATCAAACCCGGGTCCCTGCAGTGAAAGCACTGAGTCCTAATCACTGGACCACCAGGGAAGTCCCAGACATAACTTTTAAAGTTTTCTTTCAGCTCAATGATGAACAAGTTACCAAGTGTTTATTCAGCAAATGTTATTAGGCAGCTACTTGGAGCCAGGCTAGCATCTAAAAGACACCAGTTTAAAAGCAAAGATCTCTATTCTCACCAGGCTTACAATCTAGTGGGGGAAACAAACAAAGAACAATGCTCGTAACAGACAAGCAAACTAGGGAGCCTGATTCCTCCAACTCCGTTTTTCTTTCTCAAGATTGCTTTGGCTATTTGGGGTCTTTTGTGTTTCCATACGAATTGTAAAACTTTTTGTTCTAATTCTGTGAAGAATGCCTTTGGTAGTTTGATAGTGATTGCACTGAATCTGCAGACTGCTTTGGGTAGTATAGTCATTTTCACAATATTGATTCTTCCAATCCAAGAACATGATATATCTCTCCATCTGTTTATGTCATCTTTGATTTCTTTCATCAGTGTTTTATAGTTTTCTGAGTACAAGTCTTTCACCTCCTTAGGCAGGTTTATTCCTAGGTATTTTATTCTTTTTGTTGCAGTTGTAAATGGGAGTGTTTCCTTAATTTCTCTTTATAAATTTTCATTGTTGGTGTATAGGAATGCCAGAGGTTTCTGTGCATTAATTTTGTAACCTGCAACCTCACGAAATTCATTGATTAGTTCTAGTAGTTTTCTGGTGGCATCTTTAGGATTTTCTATGTAGAGTATCATGTCATCTGCAAACAGTGACAGTTTTACTTCTTTTCCAGTTTGTATTTCTTTTTCTTCTCTGATTGCCATGGCTAGGACTTCCAAAACTATGTTGAATAGAGTGGTGAGAGTGGACATCCTTCTCTTGTTCCTGATCTTAGTGGAAGTGCTTTCAATTTTTCACCATTGAATATGATGCTTGCTGTGGGTCTGTCATATATGGCCTCTATTACGTTGAGGTAGCTTCCCTCTATGCCCACTTCCTGGAGAGTTTTTGTCATAAATTGGTGTTGAATTTTCTCAAAAGCTTTTTCTGCATCTATTGAGATGATATGGTTTTTATTCCTTCATTTGTTAATGTGGTGTTATCACACTGATCGATTTGCGTATATTGAAGAACGCTTGCATCCCTGGGATAAATCCCACTTCAGCATGTTGTATGATCCTTTTAATGTGCTGTGGGATTCTGTTTACTAGTATTTTGTTCAGGACTTTTGCATCTATGTTCATCAGTGACACTGGTATATAATTTTCTTTTTTTGTAATATCTTTTTCTGGTTTTGGTATCAGGGTGATGTTGGCTTTGTAGAATGAATTTTTGAGTGTTTCTCCCTCTGCAATTTTTTTGAAGAGTTTGAGAAGGATCAGTGTTAGCTATTCTCTAATATTTGTTAGAATTCACCTGTGAAGCCATCTGGTCCTGGACTTTTGTTTGTTGGAAGATTTTTAATGATGGTTTCAATTTCTTTACTTGTGATAGGTCTGTTTATATTTTCTAATTCTTCCTAGTTCAGTCTTTGAAAATTGTATTTTTCCAAGAATTTGTCCATTTCTTCATGGTTGTCCATTTTATTGGCATACGGTTATTTGCAGCAGTCTCTTATAATCCTTTGTATTTCTGCAGTGTCAGTTGTGATATCTCCTTTTTCATTTCTACTTTTATTGATTTGCATCCTCTCCTTTTTTTTCTTGATGAGTCTGGCTAAGGGTTTATCAATTTTGTTTATCTTCTCAAAGAACCAGCTTTTAGTTTTATTGATCTTTGCCATTGTTTTCTTCATTTCTATTTCATTTATTTCTGCTCTGATCTTTATGATTTCTTTCCTTCTACTGACTTTGGGTTTTCTTTGTTCTTCTTGCTCTAGTTGTTTTAAGTGTAGGGTTACATTGTTTATTTGAGATTTTTCTTGATTCTTGAGATGAGATTGAATTGCTATAAACTTCCCTCTTAGAACTGCTTTTGCTGCGTCCCATAGGTTTTGGGTCATTGTGTTTTCATTATCATTTGTTTCTATGTATTTTTAAATTTCTTCTTTGAATTCTTCAGTGATCTCTTGGTTATTTAGTAGCACAGTGTTTAGCCTCCATGTATTTGTGGTTTTTACAGTTTTTTTTCCTGTAATTGATTTCCAATCTCATAGCGTTGTGGTCAGAAAAGATGCTTGATATGATTTCAATTTTCTTAAATTTTCCGAGGCTTGATTCGTGACCCAAGATGTGATCTATCCTGGAGAATGTTCCATGTGCACTTGAGAAGAAAGTGCATTCTGCCACTTTTGAGTGGAATGTTCTATAAATATCAATTAAATATATCTGGTCTACTGTGTCATTTAAAGCTTGTGTTTCCTTACTTATTTTCTGTTTGGATGATCTGTCCATTGGTGTAAATGGGGTGTTAAAGTCCCCTACTATTATTGTGTTAATGTCAATTTCTTCTTTCGTGGTTGTTAACATTTTTTATTTGCCTTACATATTGAGGTGCTCCTATGTTGGGGGCATAAACAGTTATAATTGTTATATCTTCTTCTTGAATTGATCCTTTGATCATTATGTAGTGTCCCTCCTTATCTCTTGTCTTTATTTTAAAGTCTATTTTATCTGATATGAGTATTGCTACTCCAGCTTTCTTTTGATCTCCATTTGCATGGAATATGTTTTTCCATCCCTTCACTTTCAGTCTGTATGTGTCCCTAGGTCTGAAGTGGGTTTCTTGTAGACAGCATACATATGGGTCTTTTTTTTTGTATCCATTCAGCCAGTCTGTATCTTTTAGATGGAGCATTTAATCCATTCACATTCAAGGTTATTATTGATATGTATGTTCCTGTTACCATTTTCTTAATTGTTTTGGGTTTGCTTTTATGGGTCTTTTTCTTCTCTTGTGTTTTCCACTTAGAGAAGTTCCTTTAGCGTTTGCTGTAAAGCTGGTTTGGTGGTGCTGAACTCTCTTAGCTTTTGCTTGTCTGAAAAGCTTTTGATTTCTCCATCAAATCTGAATGAGACCCTTGCTGGATAGAGTAATCTTGGTTGTAGGTTTTTCTCTTTCATAACTTTAAGTATATCCTGCCACTCCCTTCTGGCCTGCAGAGTTTCTGCTGAAAAATCAGCTGATAACCTTATGGTGATTCCTTTGTATGTTATTTTTTGTTTTACCCTTGCTGCTTTTAACATTTTTTCTTCGAATTTAATTTTTGTTCGTTTGATTAATATGCATCTTGGTGTGTTTTTCCTAGGGTTTATCCTGCATGGGACTCTCTGTGCTTCCTGGACTTGGGTGACTATTTCCTTTCCCATGTTAGGGAAGTTTTCAACTATAATCTCTTCAAATATTTTCTCAGACCCTTTCTTTTTCTGTTCTTCTTCTGGGACCCCTATAATTCGAATGTTGGTGCATTTAATGTTGTCCCAGAGGCTTCTGAGATTGTCTTCAATTCTTTTCATTCTTTTCTCTTTATTCTGCTCCTTGGCAGTTATTTCCACTATTTTGTCTTCCAGCTTACTTATTCTTTCTTCTGCCTCAGTTATTCTGTTATTGATTCCTTCTAGTGTATTTTTCCTTTCAGTTATTTTGTTGTTCATATCTGTTTGTTCTTTAGTTCTTCTAGATCTTTGTTAAACATTTCTTGTATTTTCTCAATCCATGCTTCTGTTCTATCTCTGAGATTCTGGATCATCTTTACTTTCATTACTCTGAATTCTTTTTCAGGTAGATGGCCTATTTCCTCTTCATTTGTTTGGTCTTGTAGGTTTTTACCTTGCCCCTTCATCTGTGACATATTTTTTTGCCGTCTCATTTTTTTAATTTCTTTTATGAGTGGGATTGTATTCTTGTCTTACTGGTTGTTGGGCCTGAGGCTTCCAACACTGGAGTTTGTAGGCTGTTGGGTAGAGCTGGGTCTTGGTGGTGAGATGAGGAACTCCGTGAGACCTCAATCCGATGAATATTCCCTGGGGTCTGAGGTTCTCTGTTAGTCCAGGGGTTTGGACTCACAGCTCCCACCGCAGGAGCTTCACCTGACCTTCGGCTTGTGAACCAAGATCCCACAAGCCACGTGCAGTGGCAAAAAATAAAAATAAAAATAAAAATAAAGAAAAAAAGAACAATAACAAAGTAAAAAATAAAATTAGACTAGGAAACTAACAGATATGTCAGAAAGGATATAAAAATAAAAATATAGATGAATCAACCACCAGAAGGTACATCAGTACTACAATAGTAAAAAAAGAGGAGGAGGGAAAAAAAAAAGAAGAAGAAGAAGAAAGAAAAAAAGGGGGGGAGTAAAGGCCTTGGCTGTGGAGGATGGAGCCTAACCAAGGGCAAGGTTTGGGGGATGGGTGGGGACTACACTCAGGACCCACAGGGCTGGAAAAGGCCCTGGGGACTGTGGGGGCTGGGGCTTAGGCTCAAGGAGCAGAAGGGGCCCAGGCGTGGCCCACACCCCTGGTCTCAGAGGGCAGGGACCTCACCTGGGAGTCCAGCAGGCTTCCTGGGCTCAAGTGAGTGGGGCAAATGCCCTCCTCTCCTCTCCTGCTCCTCTGGTCCTAGAGGGGCCCTCCTGCCTGCCTCTCCTGATCTCCCCAGCCCCCCTCCTATGCCCCCAAAGGACCCATGCAGCCTGGAGGGGGCTTTGGAGGGTGGGGGATCAGCCTGGGAGCTCAGCAGGCTCCCCGTGCCCAAGTGGGCCAGGCGATCTCCCTCCACTCCTCTCCCACTCCTCCCGGAGGGTCCCTCCTGCCTGCTTCTCTGATCTCCCTGGCCTCAGGGGCTCCGATCCTGTCTGGCCTCCACTTCTCCTCCCCCTCAGTCCCCCCACGTCCTACCAGTTCACTTGGGGGTTCCTCCCGTCTCCTTAGACGTCAGGCCCCCCCACCAGCAGCCGGCAGGTGCCCTAGTTGTGGGAAAACGCTAACTCAGCGTCTTCCCACACTGCCATCTTTGCCAACGACTGTCTTAATTGTCTTATGCTCCATAAGCCCTGCTGGTATGCAGGGCTTACAGTTACAACATACACTTACAGTTACAATGTTTAATTCAGTTTGTTTTTTCTTGGCATCTTAGAAACATTTCTTTCATGGCTATTTAGCTATAGTTAATTAATAATCTTTTCAGTTACGTGGATGTACAATCATTGAATAAGTCACATACTTTCAGACCCTCCAATGCTCACAAAGGAAAGGCCCGCCCCTGCGACCTGAATACACTGTCACCCCAGGGGAATGTCGGTGACAGCTGACATGTGAGCCTCATGGAAGCTCAGGGCAGGAGCTGCAGTCTCAACCCAGCATCCTTCCCACCCCGGGGACAGAGGGGACAGAAATGTGGTAGCCGCTCCCAAGAGCACTAAGGACGCAGGAGCTTCCCCCTCAGCAAGGCTCCCAGCACATTTGGGGGAGTGGAGAGCCCTCAGTCCCCCTCAATGCACCCCTAAATCTTGGAACATTAGACGTCAGAGTGTAGGGGCAACTGGCCACATAGAGCCCTTCATGCCAGCCCCAGGTGTGCCCACCTTCAGAGACAGGAGCACAACTGCCCACAGTTCAGCGAAGGCGGTCCAGCATTTCTGCCCACCCACTGCCCTAGGCCAGCACCAAGGACTCCGGAACCCTCCTCCTCCCACCTCACATGGAGGATAAAACCCAACAGCACTCTTTGGGCTCTTGCTTCTTTCTTTTCTTCCCCCACGTCCCCTCCCTTCCTATCCTGAACAATTGATCAGCTACAGATAGATAGATAAATGTACTGGTAGATAGACAGATGGAGGAAGGAAGGAAGGAAGGAATGGAGAAAAGATAGATAGATGCTGGATAGATCTTACACGGACAGATGACTGGATGGACGGACAGGTGAAAGACAGAGCTATCGATACAGATGAGGTAGTCAGTGTGGGCAGTGTCCGGAATGGTCAAGTTGAAGCTGTGTGCCCCTTGGTGAGATGTACAAGAGTACAGCATCACTCTTGATACTCCTGCCTCAGAAGCATAACCTGACCCAGGAGGAGGAAACTTCAGCAAGAGGAAATCAAGGAGCATCCTACAAAATAACTGAAAATGCACAGTCTTCAAAAGTGCTAAGTCATAGGCCAAGGATAGATTGGGCCCCTGCTCCAGGCTGACAGAGACCAGCAGGACAGGACAGTTAAGTCTGGAGGGGGTTGCTCAGATCCAAAGGACGTTAAATGGAATAATTGGTAAAAGCTGCACTGGACCTGAAAATTAGATGGTAATTATGAATCAAATCAGTTTCCTGATTTAATGATTGACTTTGGTTAAAATAATACCTTTGCGTAGGAAATACTCATTAAGATATTTGGGACAGTAAATATTGCACTGGGATGTATTTGAGAAAAAGTAAATTGTGATCTCCCTGTCTCATACAATAAACAAAAATCCATTCTAAGTGGATTGTAGATCTAAATAAGAAAGGTAAAATAATAAAGTTTCTAGAAGCAGCTTTAAATAGTATCTTCAAGAGCTTGAATTTCCTGAAGCAAAAATTTCTTTAAAATGGCACAAACAGGATCAGTGATAAATAAGGCTCCATAAAAATTAAGAACCTCTGTTCTCCAAAAGACACCATTAAGAGAGTCATAGATGGAGAGAAGAGAGATAACCAATAAAGGGATCATATCCAGTCTCTCCCTCTCTCTAAATCTCTCTTTGGAAGAAAACGTAGGGAGGAATCATAAATTTTTTTACTTAAAAAAAGCAGCACCAGCAATCTTCAATACACTCATTATATAGTTGAGAAAACTGAAGGCAAAAGAGGTTGGAACTGAGGCCTCTTAAGTCTCAGTCTCATGTTTTTACTCAATATTAGATAAGACAAGTACAGACAACCAAGGAAAACACAAAAGAAACATAAAATAACCTGAAAAACTCAATGATGCAAACTCTCAGGAAACTAGGAATCAAAAGGAACTTCCTCGTTCTGATAAAAGGCATCTAAAGAAAAACCTGCAGCTAACATCACACTCAATAATTAAAGGCTGAATGCTCCTCCCTCCACCCCAAGAATAGGAACAAGGCAAGGATGCCTGTTCTCACCACTTCCATTCAACATGTACTGGAAGTTCTAGGCAGAGCAATAAGGCAAGAAAAAGAATTTAGAAGCATCCAAATACAAAAGTAAGAAGTGAAAATATCTATTTCCAGATGATGTGATCTTGAAAATTTTTTTTAAATGCAAAGGAATCCACTAAAAATCCATTAGAACTCATAAAAAATTCAACGTTTGCTTAGATCAATATACAAAAAGCAGTTACTTATTTCTATACACTAGCAGTGAACATTCTGAAAGTGAAATTGAAAAACATTTCCACTTACAATAATTTGAAAAAGAATAAAATGTTTAGAAATAAATTTAACAAAAGAAGTGCAAGACTTGTACACTGAAAACTACAGAACACTGTTCATTGAAGAAGGCCTAAACAAATGGAAAACATCCCACGTTTATAGTTCAGACGTCTCAACCTTAAGGTAGCAATACTTCTCCAATCAATTGACAGATTCCTCTGCAAACTCCATCAAAATCCCAGCTGGCTTCTTTGCAGAAATTGACAAGCTGATCTTAAAATTCATGCGGAAATGCAAGGGAGCCTGAATAGCCAAAACAGTCTTGAAAAAGAACAGAGTTGGATGACTCACATTTCCTGACTTTAAAACTTACTACAAAGCTACAGTAACCAAAATGATGTGGAATTGGCATAAGGATAGACATATACACCAGCAAAATAGAATTGAGAATACAGAAATTGATTTTTCTGAATAAACTGGTTTTCAACAAATGTCCCAAGACAATTTAATGGGGAAAGAATTGTCTTTGCAACAAATGGTTCTGGGAAAACTGAATACCCACACATTTAAAAATGAAATTGGACCCCTATCTCACATCATATACAAAAATTAACTAAAAATGGATCAAAGACATAAGCGTAAGCACTAAAACTATTTTTTAAATCTTAAAAAAAAGCACAGAAGTAATCTTTGACCTTGGATTAGGCAATGGTTTCTTAGATATGACACCAAAAGTACGGGCAACAAAAGAAAAATAGATAAATTGGACTTAATCAAAATTTAAAACTTTCTGCTGCAAAGTACATTATCAAGAAAGTGAAAGGATACCCCACAGAGTGAACAAAATATTCACAAACCATATACCTGATAATGGAATTGTATCTAGAATACATAAAGAATATTTACATCTCAGTAATAAAAAGACAACCCAGTTTTAATAAATAGGCAAATGATCTGAACAGGCATTTCTCTAAAGAAGACACACAAATAGCCAATAAGTGCATGGAAAGATACCAGCATCACTGGTCATCAGGGAAATGGAAATCAAAATCACAATGGGATACCACTTCCTACATACTGGAATGGCTAAGACCAAAAAGACGAATGCTGGTGAGGGTGTGAAGCATTTGGAGCCTTCATAAAGTGCTGGTGGGAACGTAAAACGGTGCAGCCACTTTGGGAAGCAGTCTGGCTGTTCCTCAAAAGATTAAACACAGAAGTTACCTATGAGCCAGCAATTCCACTCTTAGGTAAACACCCAAGAGAAATGAAACCATATTTCTACACAAAAACTTGTACATGAACAGCCCTAGCAGCAGCACTATTCATAATAGTCAGAAAGTGGAAACAACCCGTTAAGGAATAAATGGATAAATAAAGAATGGTCCTGCCATAGAACAGAACATTATTTACCAATAAAAAAGAGTGAAGTACTGATACGTGCTACAACGTGGATGAACCTTGAAAATATGCTCAGTAAAAGATCCTATAAGGCCACCTATTGTGCGATTCTACTTATATAAAACCTCCCAAAGAGGCAGCTTAGTGCTGGGTGCAGGGGGGAAATGCAGGGTGACCGCTAAGGGGCACAGAGCTTCTTTGGGGGGATGGTAAAAATGTTATAAAATTGATTGTGGTGATAGTTGCACAACTTGGTGAATATACACTACTAAGGGACCATTGGATGGTACGTGTTAAATAGGGGAATCAAATGGTATGTGAACTATATCTCAGTAAAGCTACTATTATTTAAAAAAAAAAAAAGACAAGCTGAGGTTTCCAGGAAAAGTGGAGTATTTTCGAAGTGCTAGTGAGTTTCTAATGCTAACACAGTCCTTACAATGGGGAACTATCCAATAATTTACCTTAAAAACATTGCTTTTAACCTGAACACGACCTGTCTCCGTGTTTGGTCCGCTTTCGCCCCTTCACCCGCGCCCACCCGGCTCCTCCTTCCCTCGGGTCCCCTCCGAGGGTCACCGCGCGCCTTCCGGGCACCCTGGAGCGCGCGGCCCGGGTCCCCAAGGGCGTGGGGCTCCGCCGACGGGGCGGGCCCGGGGGCGGCCGCTGTGACCCCGGGGCGTGTGCAGACACCGCCTCCGCGGCCACCGATAGGTCCCACCCCGCCTCGGCGACCCGCGGGCCGGGGGCGGGGAGAGGCGGCGCGGAGGCCGCGCGCACCGCCCGGCGCCGCTGGGAGGCCGGGGAGGCTCGGGGCAGCCGCGCGGGTGGAGCGCGGGATGTGGGCGCCGGGCGGCCCGCCGGGGCCCGCGGGCTGGGACCGCCGCAGGGTGGGCGCCAGGCTGCGCGCGGCCCTCGCGGGGCTGCACGAGCTGCAGGGGCTCCGCGCCAGGCAGCAGGCGCGCGTGTGGGGCGCCCTGGCCGTGCAGCCCCCGCCCGGGCCCGCCGCCCCCCGCGGCCCCCGCGCCCACGAGCTGCGGCTGGAGGCGGCGCTGGCGGCGCTGCAGGAGCAGCTGGTAAGGAGCGCGTGCGGGGGTCGCGGGGCTGCTCCGGGCGCGCGGGGCCGCGGGGACCCGGTCCACCCGCCAGGCAGCGGCGGACGGGCCGCCCGACCGATCGGGGGGCACCCTCGGCGATTTCAAAGGACGCAGCTCGGTCCCGAATGAGAGGGACGGGGAGGCCCGAGGCGCGAGGCTAGGCATCCGGGCCCTGAAAGCAGCCCGGCCGGGCCGCTCGCGCCGAGCCGCGCATCGGGGCTGCGTCCGGCTCTGCCTCCTTCCCGGCGCAGACAGACTTTAGGATGTATTCCTGTTGGTTGGAGTTTTGCTGGTAAGAACGCATTCAATCGGGTCCCTTGCTGGGGGCTCCTTGGGGTCCTGGGGTCCTACTCCCGGGGCCAGCCTCCCCCTGCTGCGTGGGTCTGGGGACAGCAGTGCCAAGTGTCCCCCGAATTGTCCCCAGTGATGAGTTCAGGTTGAGCTCTGGGGTCGTGTCACTGTAATGAGATGTTGGGGAGAGCATGTATCCGATGAGGGCCTCTCCGACTTCAAAATGTAACCTGACCTATGAAAAGAGGTGTGTCCTCTGAACGCAGAGGCGGTGGAACCCCACTGGGCCTGCTTTCCCAGCGGCCTTCTCCCCCTCTCCCCGCCTCCAAACGCGGGTCCCTTTGGTACCACTGAAGACACCCGTCAGGTGATTGCCTGACGGTTATTTATCCAATGTACGGTTGCATCTCATGTACTGGGAAAAACTCAAGAGTTTTTGCGGGGTTGCAGTATTTTGTAAAGGAAAAATTAGAAGGCTGTATAGAAAGATGTCTATTTGGTAGAGTTGACTGTAGTACTCCAAGTGGGATGTCTTTTAAATGAGAAATTAAATCTGCCCTGTTTAAAGGTTGCTGTCTTTACAAAGTAGCCTGGATGAAGCTGCTGCTTTGCTATCAGCTTAGCGCAGTTGTGTCAATGATTTGTTAGCTGCTTCTGGATTCGAGAATCGGGAAGCTCAGCATCTTCAGATGTGGCCCAGGACTCCTGCTACTCCTGCTATCTTCCCACATGACGGGGGGGGGGGGCTAACTGTGCAGCCTCTCCTCCTGTGATTCCACAGCTGCTATGCAAAGGAGGAGCTAGTTACCGAGTGGAACTTTCATAGGCTTCTCACCACCACCACCACCCCCCGCCGTCTTATGCAGTCACAGCTGCAGGTTTAGCTTACCTGTGCGGGGGGGGGGGGGGGGGTGCGTGTGTGCGTGCACCAGACACATCCTACCTTTCAATGGAGCTCGGGGAGGCACACAGAGCCTGCAAAGACGCATGACATGCGTGTGACAGGAAGGAGCTCTGCGATGCTGCTGTGAATTGTTCTGTCGGGGGAGCTGGAACCCAGTTGATGATTAACTTGGCTTAAGTAATATACAAATCAGACTTGTGAGTACTCAGCCTCTAATTACGGGTAGCCTTTTGGGAGAGAAGATCAAACAGGTTTTTTTGTTTGTTTGTTTTATTTTTTTCTTTTTTAATGTGGGGACCAGAAGGAACACGCAGCCTTTGTCTTGAAACTTTGTTCTTGGCACAGATTATGTGATCAAAAGAGAAGAATAATTGAATGTGTGTGACACCAGCCCAGCGATTAACACGTTCACATTTTTCTTACAGAGAAAAAATGAGTGATCCTAGCTCTATGATGCAGGGTACAATCAAAAGGCCTTCATCTCCAGCCCCAGGCTCACACTTCAGTAACTCGCGGCTAATGGGGGCCCCTCCTACCCACACCCTGGGGTTAACAGGGGCATGGGTCACCATTCAGGTGTGGAGACAGGAAGAACTTTTATCTGACCCTCAGCGGCTTTGTCCCACAGATGTTCGGGGGGGATTTAAACTGCAATTAGGAGAAGTCATCACATTAACACTTACCAGAACGAACGAGCTACACCTTTTTAATTGCGGCGTCTAGAGTCACAACAGGAAGCGCGCAGTAGGTGCTTAGTATCTGTTGAATAAATAAATGAGCAGTGGAAGGTGATTTCAGTATTTACTATCTCCACGTTCTGGATTTCTAAGCTAATGAAACCCCCATGACCTCTGACCAAAGCAGCCCTTACCGTTTGGCCGGTCCTGTGCTCAGCTGTCGGCGCCTCTTCCAGGGAGATTGTCATAGAGGCTACCATTCCCATTTTTAGAAGGGTTACGTTCCCAGCAACACTGACCTGGAAAGATTTGGACGCCCCAGAGGAGCCTGGAAGCTCCATCTCCCACCAGGAGGCGCCAGCGGGCACCCCAGGTGGGAGGTGAGGAGAGGCTCTGGGGACCCGCAGGGAAACTGGCGCTGGAGAATTTCCTGGTGGTTGTTTGGCTGGTCACGACTTGCCCTGACCCTGAGTGGCAGCAGCTCCTCCTCCCTGCCAGGTGCCGTCATTAAGCACTGCAGGAGCTGAGGGTCTGACTCCGCAGCTGTAATCACGGCGTCTGGTATTCTCCTTGGACCAACCATGCCTGCTCCGTGACCTCTCAGGGGAACGAGCTCGCTCAGGGTCACAGAGGAGGGGGAGGCATCCACGGGGCTGGGCAGGGCTTCCTTCTGCGGCACTAGTGCTTGCTATCCCCGAGGCTAATCTGTGACCCTGGCCCTTTGAAGGACCTCTTTTCAAGCTAGGTAGTAACGTTTACCCACCCACAGGGCACCTGCAGTGCCCTGGAACTCATGCGGAAAATGCTTCCCGGGCCTGTTCTCGGCTTTCAAGGAAAGAACGGAGGTGTTTTGCATGCCATCTCTGTATCCTGAACTTTGGGACGTTTTTCATTTTTGTCCTCTGAATCTGCCGTAAAGGTTTGAGAAGGCTGGAAAGCCGAATTGTAGACGGGGAGCAAAAGGGCAAAGCAGGTGGAAATCGGATCCGTCTTTTATGTAAAGTCAACATCTCGAAGAAAGGGCTAAGCCCGATATTTGCTTTGAATGGCATTCCCTGGGTAGAAGTTCTCAAACTTTCGTGGTCATAAAAAATCGGTCCCAGGGAGGCTTGTCAACATGCAGATTCCCAGGCGTGCCCTAGAGTCTGAGTTAACGGGTGTGGCAGGGAGCCCTGGGGTCTGCACGGGCGCCCCGGGGCTCCCAGCTCCTGGGAACCGGGCCCCCTGCCCCTCGCCCAGGTTCAGGGGATTCAGACAGGATACGCTGCCCTGCCCCCGAGCCTGAAGGCCTGCGGTGAGCAGAGAGGGCTGGTGGCCGCGCCGACTGCCTCGCTGCTCTGGAGGGAACCCGTGTGACACAGCAGTCACATTTGCTCGGCGCTGACGCCTCTAACGCGTTTTCCCTGCAGAAATACATGGAAGTCGATGCTGTGTGCCTGGCTCCACAGTGGGTTATGCTGAGTCCTGGTGCCATAAGGAACCTTTGACTTAGCACAGAGTTAGAGACCGAGGCGTTAATGAAAAGCAGAGACATAAAACCCCCCAGTGAGGGACGGGGCAAGGGTTACGGAGGACAGTGCCAATGCTGGGTGACAAAGCCCTGTCGCCACGCAGCGGGGTGCTGGGAACGCAGTAATCATCGGAGGGCACCCGGGGGCCTGCGTGGCTGTGCCCCTCGACACTAATCAGAAGCCACCGGCTGGCTGCAGGCCGGGCTGGGCAAACATTCATCACAAAGCAATTATTCCAGCAGAAACACGCCAGGGTCACTTTGGGGTGGGGGAGGGGGAGGGGAGAGGGAGGAGAGAAGCCAACTGTGGAATCCAGAGAGGTCCCCCTTCAGAAGAAAGAGGACCTCGTGATTTGGAAGAGAAGGGGTCAAATGCATGTTTTTAAACGTCGAAGTGTGGTCGAACAGAGGACCTGAACTCTGCCAGTACCGTGGTCTCATTTTACGACGTTCGAAGAAAAGTCACTTGCGGTAAACATTCCCTTCGTTTGTCTAAGTGTTTTTTCCCCGGATGGCGATGGGCCGGGAGCCCACCTTTGCCGCCCGCGCCGCCCCGGCTCTCACGTGGTGCCGTCCACCTGGGGAGCCGCGTTTCCCTTTGTGCAGACGTGCCAGGAGGTTCAGGCTACTCTGGGTGGTCCCGGGTGTGTACGTTTGGATTAAACTGGTTCTTTGCAGTGTTATGTTTACAGATACTGTTGCGTGAGGCTGGGGGGCTCCCTTGCCAGGAAACGTGGAGGCTGTTCTGAGACCCTCGTACTGGGTCCTGAGGAAAGTGGATTCGGGCCTGGTGGTCTGCCGGGCCCTCGGCCCCCGCCCCCGGTGGTTTGGGGACACTTTGTACCAATGTGGTTCTCCCGTAAGAATCAGAAATTACCGCCACCCGCTTCCCTCTTGGGCTGACTTCTCAGATTACCGAAGCTACGGAAGTAATCCCTCATTTTCCCTGTAGAAGGATTTGAAACACGGTTGATCGTTTTCTCCAACTGGGTGACCCGCATAACCCCATTTATTCACTCTCTGCCTTAAACTTCATCGCTCATCAAAACGAGAAATTTAGGTAGTGGACCTTGAAAGTTTTGTCACTGAAGGAGGGAAGTCAGCACTTATGAAACAGCGTTGTTTTACAGACAGAGGATTCACGTGTGTGTGTGTGTGTGTGTGTGTGTGTGTGTGTGTGCGCACACGCGCGTGAATGTGTATCGTGAGCATTAACCACGTGCATGTGCTGTATGTACGTTACATGATATACGCACACAGGTATGTGTGGTTGACACTCACAGTAACCAGTTTTACAGCCAGGGAAGCCGAGGCCTGGAGGAGCTAGAGCCCCGGAGGACGGAGTTGAGATGTAGACGCTGAGAGCAGAAAGGTCCTGCCTCCTGGGGCAGGTGTCCAGGCTGCGCTGATCCCAGGCGCTGGGCTCTTTCCTCCTGCAGCGTCCCTCCCTCCTCCCTGAAAGCCCTACAAAACCGTAACCGTTCAAAATGCCACCTGTGATATGGGAGCTAAGACTGCAGAGGCAGGGCCTTTTTCTCTCCTGGGGACTTTCCTGTCCCCCTGAAGAGCCCACAGCTCAGCCCTCCCCAGGTGCCGTGGACGGGCTGCGGTGAAGGAACGTGGCGATACAGGCACCAGACGCAAGGTCCACGAGGCGCGAGCCTGCGAAAGTAGACTCTTCACGTAGATGGACAAAGACATTGGAAATATTATCGGTGGCTCCTGCCAGAGGGGGGGTGTCCTTGGCTGCTCTTGGTTCTCGTTCCGCTCTCATAAGCTGTATCACTCCGCATTCTTGTAAAGAAATGTCTCATTGAAAATTGCTGGCAAAGAAAAGTCTGCGCTGGGGAAGACAGGCTGGAGGCCGGAGGGGTCCTAGAGGTGGTGTTCGGGGTGAGGAAGGGGGGAGCTGTCAGGTGGGAGCTGGTCTGTGGGTTTGGGGAGTTAAGGTGTATGTGTGATGTGGCTTCACGCGGAGCCTCCGGTTGCCATTTCTGTGCACAGAGCAGTTTTATGTCTCCCTCTTTCCCTTCTGAGAACCGTTTAAGACTTCAGGACGTCGGCCTGAAAACCCACTTGGACCGTCTGGACCAGCAGATCAGCGAGCTGCAGCTGGACGTGCGCAGAAGCTCCAGCGAGGCCCCGGACAGCGACAGCAGGCCCAGCTCGGGTATGGCGCCCACTCGGGCCCCGGACCACCTGTCCCTCACCCCAGGGCGCGGCACCGCCCGGCAGGGCTGACGCGAACCCGCCCCTGTGCTCGGGCCGCCAGAGGGTCAGGAGCTGCTGTATGCAGGCCTGGAAGAGCACGTTATTGGACAGTACCGAAGATGAAATACTTTTACTTAAATGCGCTTGGGAAAACGGGGAGAGAGGGGGAGAGAGTGGGTGCGTACATATTCGTTGTTTAATTGCAAAAATATTGCTTTTGATGGAAAAAACCCCATGAGTTTCTCACCTGTCTCTGGACTGAGAGAGATTCTGGGTTCTGTTTATGTTGAATCCACATGGAGATTGTAAATAATAACTTTTATGTGACAGCAAAAGTAGTTTTTTAAGTCTGCAGTCTAATCTCAGTAGAGTTTCCTCCCCTGCGGCCCTGTGCGCCCTCCTTTCAAGGTCAGGTAGCGATGCCTAGGGTCCCTCTGACCTTTATGGTCCTGGGCACGTGGGCTTTCTCTCCAGACTCCAGGCTCAGACGGCAGCTCAGACGGCAAACCCAGGAGACCAGCGCCTTCCCAAGTAGTGTTCTCTGCCGTGTCTTTCTCATTTTTTCAGTTTGCACAATCCTGTCACGGTCTGGGTTGTCAATCATGTAGCAGGGCCGGGCCGGGGGACCTCCCCAAACGCTGCCCCTTCTCTGGCGGCCGCCTCCGATGAGCTTGGCGGGCCGAGGAGGGGCGGGGCTGGAAGCCGGTGGTCACACGGGGGCACGTGAGCCGCTCGCCCAGCAGGTGGTGGCAACAGGAGCCGGGTGGGGAGGCGTGCTGGGCATTCCGGCCCCGGCACCTCCCCTGCCCCAGGCCCGCTTCCCCGAGACCCCGCAGCCGCCCAGCGCGGGGCTCCGCACACCACACCCACAGCCTCTGTGCCCCGCGCAGGCTTCTACGAGCTGAGCGACGGCGGCTCCCTGTCCACCTCCTGCACGTCCGTGTGCAGTGACTGCGTGTCCTCCTCGCTGGGCGCTGTGCTGCCTGCCACCCCGAAGGCCAGGCCCGGCGCGGGGGACTGTCGGCCCCGGTCAGCAGATGAGACCACCGTGTGTGGGGTCCCCCTGCCTGCGTGGGAGCCCCAGGCCAGTGAGGGGGGCGCCGGCCAGCTGCTGCAAGGCGAGTCCCGGCCCCGCCCGGTGTCCACAGGTAAGGGGAGGCGGGGGCGGGGGCGGGGGCGGCGCCGGGTCCCGTACACCGAGGGGGGGCGGTTCCCCAGCCCCATACACGGAAGGGGGGCGGTTCCCCAGCCCACACAAGGACAAGGACGGGGTATGGTTCCCGAGCCCCATATTTTCTGTGGGCTTTTTTGGGTTTTGGATGGAAGTAGGCATCAAACGCCCACCTGTGTTCCTTGTAGCAGGGCTGTTGCAATAAAAGGCTTCTGGTCTTATTTAAAATGAACATCCGTTCACACCCTTCCAACGGCCCTCGTGGCCGCCGCTGGCGACTAGGGGGGGAGCAGCGCTGCAAGTGGATGTTGAGAGAGTGCAGTTCACATGCGGTTCCCCCCACCGGCAGGGAAGAGCCTCGCTTTTTCTTCAGAGTGGCCCAAAAGGAAAGCATGCATCTTATTCCTTATGCTAGACCTGGGCCGGCAGGATCCATGGGTTTTCTTTCCGGCACGTCTGTGAACGCCTCAGGGACGGTCTGTTCCGAGACCTCGTCCCGATGGCCGTGTGCTCACCGGCGCCCCATCTCCCCGGGCGTCCTCCGCACCTTCGGTGAACAAGGGCAGGAACTGACCGCTAGGGTCTAGGCTGTGGCGGGAAGGAGCGTGCCGGGAGCCGGGTGACGGGACGTGTACAGGGGACGCCAGTGCGTCCGGCGTGGCACGTGCAGGGCCGGGGCCTCGTCCGGCCGGGGGGGGCGGGGGGGGGGGCCTCGGGCCCCAGGATTGTGTTCTGCTTCTTCCCCTATTTGTGTTTTGTTCTGTTTCTCCTTCCCAGGTGACCTTGAAAAAGTTCTGCCGGCTGAAGTGGGGCTCCAGAAAGCCAGGGCACACCCCAAGGCCACTTCCTTCCTCTGCCGTGGCATGGACCCCAAGTACCAGTGTGACCTGGTGTCCAAGGGGGGAAGGGAGGTGTACCCGTACCCCAGCCCCCTGCACGCCGTGGCTTTGCAGAGCCCCCTCTTTACTCTGACCAAGGAGGCAGCGCCGAGCGATGGCCACTCGCCCCCCCGTCAGCCCCTCCCTGGCGCCACAGGTCCGAGCTCCGTTCGGACCGGCCTGGTCCTCGAGGCTGGCCCAGCCAGAGCCTACATAGAGAGGCTGCTGAGATTGCGGGGCCGAGGGCCCCCCGCAAGGGGCAGTGTGGGTGAGCGCGGAGCCCCGGGACGGGAGGCGACCCTGTCCCCGCAGGGGCTCGGGGGCCGGAGGGCGGACGGTGAAGGTGGCCCGGAGAAGCCGCTGTGCGCCTGGGGCGGAGCAGAGCGGGGAGGGGAGGCCCCGAGCGGGGCCGCCCGCGGGGACAGCCTCGAGCAGCCGGGGCCTGTGCCCCTCGTGCGCACCCTGCACCCCGGCAGCCGCCCGGAGGGGGGCCCCAGACCCTCGCGCGGCTGCGCGCACCGGGAGGCCTATCCGGGCTCCCCTGGGCTGGGCTGCGGCCGGGCCCCCGCTCCCCGCTCACGGGATCAGCACCCAGCCCTCCACGGCCGCGCGGGCAGAGGCAGGTCGCCGGGCGGGGGCGCGGGCGGGGGTGCGGGCGGGGAGGGCCCCTCTCGGGCCCCCGGACACTGGGTCCGCCCACACTTTGCTGCCAGAGGAGCTTCCCCCGCGGGGCCCCCCAAGCCCAAGCCTGTGAAGAACAAGAGGGGCGCCGGCGACAAGGCGCCGAGGCTTGGGGGGCCGCAGCTTCAGTGGGGCGCCCTCGGGGGCCCCCAGCCGCCCCCTGAGTCGGGAGGTGGTCTCAGGAGGCCCACCCTGGCCAGGGAGGCGCCCGGCCGGTCCTGCTCTGAGTCCAGCCTCTACCCCGTGTCCCTCTTCGTCCCCCTGCTGGTGGCCCGACGAGAGGGTCACCAGGCGTCAGCTCAGGCCTTGTTCCCCTTGGAAGCGGCCCCGCTGGTGGCGGCCGGGGGGGAGGCCCGGAGGAAGCAGCGCAGGTGGCAGTCCTCCGTAGAGATCTCGGCCCGGGCCCGCCCGGACCCCAGCCTGGGGCCCCATAGGCCGGCGGCCCGGAGAGGGGGCGGCCCGCGGCCCGTGTGCGCCAGACCCAGGCCCAGGCTGCCCCGCCAGGACGCCCGAGCCAGGAGCGGGTCCGAGGGCTCCGAGCGCTCGGCCGAGGGCGCGCCCCCGTTCCGCTCCACCGTCGCGGAGAGCAGCGGGGACGAGGCCAGCGACCACACAGCCAACCGCTTCGGGGACGGGGAGTCCAGTGGCAGCACCTCAGAGGGCGGCGGCCAGGGCGGGAAGAGCTCCAGCCGGCGGGCCCCGGCCAGCTCCAGGCCCCCCCTGCCGCCGGTGCCCAGGCTGTGCCGCGTCAAGGCCTCCAAGGCCCTGAAGAAGAAGATCCGCAGGTTCCAGCCGGCCGCCCTGAAGGTCATGACCATGGTGTGAGGTCGCTGGGCGATAGCAGGGCCCGTCCAGGCCCGGGAGCCACAGACGCAGAGGGACCTTTCGTGGCTGCGGATGGGCCCGTCCTCGCACAGCGTTAGACCTGCCGGTCTGTGTCATCCGGACACTTTGCTTTCTCCCCGAAGCTGCCCTTCCGAAGGAGTCCCCTCAGAGGAGACGACGGGCCCATCCCTGGGCGCGTCGCCCCACAGGTTAGGCTGTGACTCTGGGCGCGTCGCCCCACCTTGGCTCCAGTGGAGACCTTCACCCAGAACCCTGGGATTGCAGATTTGTCGGGGCGCCGGCCTCCCAGCTGCCTGTGCCGTGAGCCCCGTGCTTGCTTCCCTCCGTCCTGTGCCACTTGGGCTGGGCGCACGGTGTACCCCAGCCTGGAACAGTTTCTCCCCAAAAGCGTTCGCTTTAAGAAGTGTGCTCTGGAAAGGACTGTGCTCTGGAAGCTGGGTTGGACTATGAATCCAGGTCAAACCCTCAACATGAATAAACAACCGATTATGCCTTTGTCTTTGCAAGTCAGTCTTTCGTTTTTAGCCTCTCTGCCCTCAGGAACGAAGTAGGTGCTCGGCAAACCCTAAGCCTTCCCCATCGTGTGGACGCTCTCTCGCCCGAGGTGGGAAAATGCATTTCACATGGGTACACCCCACACTCTGCCCAGCACTCCTGAACTGAGCATCAAAGTGCTTTTTTGAAAAGAAACCCTTTCATGGTGTTTATTTTTCAAAGGAAATTTCCTCCAACTTTTCAGGAAGGTAAGATTTTCAGGGAAGCTGCCTGCGGAGGGCAACGTCTTCAGTTCATAAAGCAGCTTTATCCTGAATTATTCAAAGCTGCTCCTGTGGGCCTGGAGGTAGAGAGAAGGCCCGGAGGAGGTGGGGACCGTCTTCTGCAGTAGCCCACGTGGGGCTCTGGATTGCCACAGCCCCGCCCTGGGGCTAAATGCATAGTTGGTAGGAACTTTGGAAGAAAAATGATAAGAAAACAAGCTAAAATGGTAGTAGGTCTTATACTAGACATTAGATATTCATGTAAGGAACAGCTAGTGTCAGGACTCACTTCAGAGGTTGACATTTTAAAAAGATTAACATTTTAGGACAAAGAAGTCCACCTGTTTGACTTGGGCAGAGGTTTCCAAAAGTGAAGGAGAGTGGCTGCTTTCTGTCACTTTCTTTCTGTCTCAAAAATGCAACCATTTCAAAGGGCCCAGAGCAGACTTTGAGTCCATCTGGATAGAATTCCCGCACGGGCTTCACGGAATCCGCTTACTAACAGAGGTGAAAGGGTCTTCCTGAGCTTTCTATGAAACTGCATTGATATTTGGAGGAAAAAGTCAAACCCACCCGTGGTGGGGTTTTTTGATAAAAGATAAGTACACAGGGTATGTTCTTTAATGGTCTAAATCTCAACCGTGCGGCACGAGAGGCGATGGCAAACCCGGTATTTGCCGGGGCCGCTGAGCAGGTTCCAAAGCACAACCGGACAGGAATGCGTCCCCGCCCAGAAGATGCCAGGCCTGTCTCTGCAACCAGCAGACGAACGAGGCAAACTAACCATAAAACGCATGCAGACTCCAAGCCAAATGCAACCGTGGCATCTGCGGACAGAGTGCCCTCAGTGATAAGACGCCAAATCAGACATCAGTCGGTCAATCTCCCTCCCTCCCTCCCTCCCTCTGCCTCCCTTGCTCTGTCTGTCTCCCTCCCTCTGTCTTGGTCTCTCCCCAGCCTTGCAGACCACGGCCCCCCGACACACACACACGCGCACGCACGCACACACACGCACATGCGTGCTTGCGCGCGCACAAACGCACACATCTGTCTGCCCAAGGCCCCAAGCTACTTCCTCAGCGGTGCTCTTGCATTTACTCTCGGGCAGGTTTACGGTAAATAAATATACTTTTCGGTGCCGTGTCCTCCCATCTGCCTGGGGGCAAAGGTGCCTTTGCGTCCCCACAAATTCAGCAAAAGGACACGGCCCGGGTTCAGGCCCCGCTGGGCCGGCCGTTAGCTATTATGAGGCCCCAGGCGTCTCCGTAACCTCCCTGGGTTTGCTTCCTCTTACAGAGTGAGGTTGTTTACGCCTCAGGGTTTGGCGGGAGGAACACATCCGAGGTGTTGAAAATGGGGCCCGGGCCTGCCCGCTGACCGCGTCGGGCCCCTGTCAGGGGCAGGCAGAGGGGACCCCGCAGGCCGCAGAGCCGAGCGACCGGACAGGCCAGGAGATCGCGGTCGCAGAGGAGGCTGTGGGCAGGGAAAGAGCAGCCAGAGGGTCAGACGGTCAGCGAGGGTCTCTGACCCACCGTGAGCATCCCCCGGGCACCGCCAGGCAGGCTGGGGTCTTCCGCCGCAAGAACCACGGGGAGGGCTCTTGGGGAAAATACTTTAAAGCCCCGAGTTAACGCTGAGATCGTCAGTGATAAGAAGGCAGAGTCGGTCCCCGGTCCAGTCCTGAAATTACAAAACAGACTCTGAGGTGCTGTAAATTCAGGAAAGAAAAATATTTAAGGAAGGCAGAAGGTCCAGGGCAGAATGTGCAGAAAAAAAGATTAATTGAGACATTCCATTTATTTTCCTATTTTATATTTTTCACGTATTCTTCTTCTGAACAGATATGGTCGTAAGTGCTCAGAGTGAAGGGAAAATAAAGCAGGAAACTCCCCTGCGCAGAAGGCAGCTGTGACGCGGACATGGGGGGGGGTTATTAGGTGATGGGTGACCCTTCACGTGCATTTGAAGACAGATGAGCTATTTCCTCATCCCTAAAGCCTTTAAAAAAAAAAAAGACAATTTACTGTTTGACTTTGGGGACCACTAGAAAGCATTTGTAACCTCCAGCATGATTGAAATACAAACATTTTATGAAAAAAGTAAATATATAAAAGGATACGCTAGTTCTTTCTAAGTATCAAAGTCAAGCTAAGGGAGAAATTAAATGAATAAGAACTGCTAATTCATAAGAATGAGAATAAAAGGGTAATTATGTCAGAGAAGATACCCCCCAATCATTGTATCAGATCATACTGTAAAATTTGAGGAAACAGAATGTTTATCTTTTATGACCGACTGAATGTACGTGTCCCCTAAATTCGTGTGTTGAAGCCCTAACCCCCAGTGGGATGGCATTTAGAGGCGGGGCCTCGGGAGACAGGGCCCCGAGCGGGATTGGGAAGAGGTCATGTGGGCCCACGTGGCTGTACATACAGGCCAAGAATAAAACCAACCCCGCTGTCACCTCCATCTCTAAACTCCTGTGAGTTAAACCACCCAGTCTACGGTGTTCTGTTACAGCTGCCCCCTTTGTACGCGCAGAAGAGCCGAGAGAGCGCTTAGGACTGGAGGAAAGAGAAACGTACTTCCCGCGTCTTTTTCTCATGACCAGGAGGGTCGCTGGCCGACAAAGCCGAGGCTGTCTTCATGCATCTGGTCAGACGCATTCGCTGAGCACCCACTGCCCCAGGAGCCGCGCCGCCTGCCGTGGGGTGACGGGAAAACACGGGGCGCCCGCGCTGGGGAAGCTTCGTGTCTCGCTGGAGAAAATAGGCAACCAGCAAGGACCACCAAGCAGCCCCTAAAGAGGCCGGTGCCCGCGCGCTGGGGCCCGAAGGAGCAGAGTCTGGACTCCGTGTGGACAGCGCAGTCAGAGGCTTAGCTGGGAGAAGTCTGCGCTGCGCTGGGCTGGCCTGGACTGGGCTGGGGGGCTGAGGAGGGAAGAGGAGGGGGAGGGGGGAGTAGAGGGGAGAGGGACGCAGGGCCGAGCAGGTGCCTGGAGCTGGGCTGGGAGGGAGGCTGAGTGGTCCCGGTGGGGTGGACCCAGGGGGGCCAGATCCCAGCCCATATGCGAGAGGGGGCGGGCCCCCATCAGTGACCAGCGTCCCTGGCGCCCGGCAGAGTTGGGGCAGGTGGGGGGCGGGAGAGCTTCTGGGGACAAGGGGGCGCAGGTGTGATGGAGGCCAGGGGGCAGGAGAAGCTGGCAGGGTTACTGCAAGTGGGGCTCTGATGAGATGGGGGGGCACACTTGGGGGTCCCCAGCTGGTCCTGAGCTGGAAGCAGGGACAGAAAGTGGGGCCGCTGTCAGTCGCAGGTCAGTCCTGCCAGGCTGGGGGTGCCGATCGCTGCAGCTGTTCCCGTGCAGCTTCCTCGCAGACGGCCTATGCAGACTGCAAAGGCGGCTTCCTGTGGGTCTGACTCCCGGGATGTTTCCTGCAGACGAGGCGAGAGCTGGCTTCCTGGGCAGGCGGCCGAGGCTGAGGCTCCAGCCCCACGTTCACCGGAGGTCTGGCCGCTGACCGGTGTGTGCTTGGTCTCTCCGAAGCCGGGAGAACCTGCTAGACTTGTGTTTGGAGAGGCCTGTGACCCAGCTGGGCTGAGACAGGTCTGAGGAGAGACAGGAGGTCCGTCCCCAGCCAGGGACCCAGGCAGGGCCGTGGAGGGGACCAGCGCCACGGTGAGAGGTGCTGCGGAGGGATGGACGCGTGGCAAGACACGCAGCTCGTGGCCATTCTGTGGTCTGGGGCCCACGGTCTCTTGCAGAAGCCACCGAGGCAACAGTGGCATAGAATCCAGGGACAACTCAAGAGTTCTTCCAGTGTCGTTCATTGGCCCAGTGAGAAATGAGAATTCTCACTGAAACAAGAACATATTCTTATCTCTGAGAGGAACATCCCTGTAGAAACAAGAATTTCTAATCAGAATCTTTTTCCATCTTTAAAATTTGACTCCCTTTTTAGTTTGTTATTCCCGTTTATTTCTTCTTCCCCTTTTTATGTTTCCTTCAGCCATGGTCTCCTGACCAAGGATAAAATCCACAGTTAACAAATCATTAACCCTACTGTACTTTAACTTCATTTTCCTTAGTTATTTTCCTCCATCTCCGTGCCCTCATCCCATCTGGGGACACGTGCTGCATTTTCACATTCGGTCCCTGGGACGCACTTCGCCCCCTGGGTGGCAGGCCGCAGTGGCAGCGTCTCCGGTCGGTAACAGTAGTGGCCACGGTCCCTGCTGCCACGGCAGCGTCCGCATCAGCAGTCCCGTCACGGCCGCACGTCCCGGGTTGGCACCCTTGCTGACAGAGGAGGAGGAGAGGGTGCACCTGGAGCCTGGAGGAGCAGAGGCCAGTACAGGGCAGCTTGCGTGGACCTCGGAGCATCCACACGCGTGCACACTGGAAGCCCCTTCCTCTGCCGTCCCCTCAACCGAGGGAACCGCTAGGCCGTCAGTGGTGAATAAAGCCCTGTCTAATCCCTAGTGATGAGGAGCAGCACCCAGCAAAGGGGCTTGTTTGCTAAGGACTCAGACTGATGCCCAGAGGCTAAGCGAGGATTTCCACCCCGCCTGAATAGGCCCGGTACCCACCAAAGCCCGGGCACTCGTGCTGCGGAACTTTGCAAAACACTTCTGGCAGCAGCTCTCTAAGCCGCGTCTGGAGGACGGTCGGTCCTCCACGAAATAGCGTATTGTCCCCATCATCTACTCAGCATCTGTATGATCCTGCTGGTCCTGGAAGAGACGACAGCCTTTCCCCATCCTTCGCAACACCCGACGTTGCTGTTGCCTTTACACTGCTTTCCTGGGTCTCCGAGATCAAGTCTTGAAGCAGCTCAGGAACTTCCCTCAGGGAAGGTTTGTGTCTGACGCACCCATGGGTTAGTTACTGAGAAACCGTCCAAACACAGAGTCTTCCTCTGGGGCGTTTACGAGGACGGCATCGGGGCGCGGACAGCAGACTGCCTCCCTGGGGCGACAATGCCCGTCCGTGTGCCGACAGAGTCTGGACTCGATTCACCGAGGGTGCCAAGCGAACACGTCTGCGTTCGGGGTGATCGGCCTCCACGATTTGCTCCACGCTGTAAACCAGCACTTGTTTTGTCCGACTCCGGCAGGGATCCTGAGGCTCGGGGAGGGATCTCCCCTCACGCCAAGCTGCAAAACTCAGGTGATGACAGCAGTAGTTCCTGGAGTCGAATTTCATTTAAATTTCATTTCTATTTATTTATTTGCTGTCAAGTATCTTTTTATTTTGCCACAGTTCAAACTGTTGGAAGCATTGGAATTGTTAGGCTCTGGAGACGAGCAGATCCACAGAGTTGGCTTGTATTTAAGCCTGTTAGTCAGGAGCTCTTGTACGTTCCCCCGAGAAAGATCATACACAGTTAGGAAAGGCAACGAAGACACGCTAAAGAAACTTAACTTCTTCGTGAGTATACGTCCATCACACATCTTCAGGAGGCTGTAGAAGTCCAAACCGACCACTTGATTGGCTGGGGAAACGAGGACGACATGAGAAGCCCGTTTAATATGAAGATTGTACTTTCACGTATAATTTAGGAAAAAGAGTTTCTCGTAGAATTCTTAGGAGCCATTAGCTGAGAGGATGTGGACCGTCTGGGTTGGGAGAGATATTAACTTGGATTTGTGGCGTAGCGGCCGCGGCTGAGGTGTATTATCTGCTCTGGATTGTTACGATTCTGTGAGATCCACAAGGTGGGCTCTTCCAGCACCATCTTTGAAAGCTGAAGGATCTAAAGCAAACGGGTAAGTGGAGAGCCAGGTTACCCCCGGCCATCTTGTCCGAGGTCAGGCCCGAGGCTGCCCACTGGACACCTGCCAGGCCCATCAGGCTCACCGGTAGCCTCCACCGGGCACCACAGCGACTTCTACCCCTGGACTCGGAGAGAACGGAAGGTTCTCGGGTCACGTGCGGCGGCTGAGGCACAGGGCCCGGGCCTTCACGCGCTGCTCGGGGGCTCCCCACGCTGGCCGGGCCCGAACCGACCTGCCCGCTCCTCCGATGGCGGGCGTTAGGTTGGACCACAGCCGTGCCCCACGGAGCACCTCTCTGTCTTCTGTCCACGTGAGCAGGAGGGCTTCCTGCAGACAGGGCCACAGCTTTCACAGGAGCTTCTGCAAGTGGTTGCAGGAGTTTCTGTGGCTTCTGTAACTTTCCCTCAAATTCGGTGGCTTAAAACAGCACACAGATTGACTGTCTTAAGGTCCTGGAGGTTTGGGTCCTGAATAGATCTCACGGGGCTCAATCCAGGGGTCGGCAGGGCTGGCTCCTTCCAGAGAGTCCAGGGCAGAGTCAGTCCCTTTCCAGCTTCCAGAGGTGCCCGCGCTCCCCAGCTCAAGGCCGCTCCAGCGTCCCCAAAGGCAACACCTTCAGGCTGAGTCCTCTCACACCGCCGTCCCTGGTTTCCTGTCTCCCCCTTGGCCACTTGGAAGGACACCTGTGACGACACAGGGCCCATCTCGAGGATCCAGAATCATCTCCCATCTCAGGTCTGCAGACCAGCGCACTTCATTCCCCCTTTGCCCTGAGGGGTGACGCGTTCGCAGGCTCCGGGCGCAAGGACGTGGACATCTTTGGGGGCCGTTATTCGGCCGGCAGCAGAGGTTAGATTTCACTCGCCCAGCGGAGCGTGTGACTCCCTATTTTCTCATTCCTTGCCGAGATTTGGTGTCCCTGGACTCTGTGATATTCCCCATCTGATGGCTCTGAAATGGTGCTTGGTTAGGGTTTTAATTCTTGTTTCTCTGTTTACAAGTGAGCTTGAACATCTTTTCCTATTTTTATTGGCCTTTCACCGTCCTTTTGTGAATTACCTGTACATATCCTTTTGCCCCGTTTTCCTAATTTTTTTTCACTGATATGTAGGAGTCTTTATAATTTAGAGACTAATTCTTGGTCACGGATAAGACACAGATGTTGCAAATGTCACTTCCCAGCTGAGGATGGTCTTTAACTTTGCTTGTAGATGTTTTTGCAGAACACAAGGCTTGACATCAGTGTAGACAAATGTGTGAATCTTTTCACTCGCGGTTTGTGGATTTTTAAAAGTCTTATTCATAGAATTCTTCTTTTGTATGATATTGCAAAGATCTTTCTATATTTATTAAAAGTTTAAAATTTTTGCCTTACCACATAGGTCTCTAGTGCACTGGTGTGTGTGTCTGTGTGTGTGTGTAAAGTTCTCCTAGTTTTGCATGTCCATCTTCCGTGTTGACTTCACCCCATCATGGACAAAGCCAGTCTTCTCCCCCCCCGCCCCGTCCTCAGCTCTGCTCCCTGCACGCATGGGAGTATCCTTCTGGAGGGGTATCTGTTCTGTTCCTTGTTCATCCTTCCAACCTCCCGGGATCACAGATGAATTCTACAGCTGTTAATAAGTGCTGATTTCTACTATTTGGCCAACATCCCAACTTTTCTTCTTCAAAGTTGTCTTGGTCATTTGGGCTCTTTATTCTTGCATGTGAATCACAGGGTTACCTTGTCACCTTCTGTGGGAATCCTCTTTGGAATTGCATTTAAGTGTGTAGATTAATTGGGGGGTACTGCCATCTTTATGACAGAGTCTTACTGTCACTTACCGTTTGTGTCTATTTTATGTATCTCAGTAAATTTTTGAATTTCCTCCTTAAGGTTTTCCCCATTTTTGTTACATTTATCACTATGTACCTTTTTTAATATTATAAATGAAACTGGAATTTTAATTTATGTTTTATCATTATTGAATGCTGTGTGTGCGTGTGTGTGTGTGTACGTGTGTTTGTCTTTTATTCAGCAATCTTCTTAAACTCTCTTATTAGTTTTAAGAGTTTTCCTGTGGCTTCTCTGGGATTTGCCCTGGATTGTATACAGCCAAAACCAGTCATGTTTGTTTGGGCCCAATAAATAACACTCTGCTTTCCTACCCAGGTTCTGAAGCAGCTAAAAAATAAGTCAAAATCCAAGCAGCCAGAGGTAATAGCATCAGCTCTATTTCAGAAAAAGCTATTAGAGAACATATAACATCTACAGACAAGTGGGCTTCTCAATAATGAACCCCCAATCAGCAGATTTGCCCCCCGGTTATCAGACCCCTGGCCCTTCCCCGGGATTAGGCCCTAACCACTTAGCTGACCACATGGCTTAGGAAGGTGAGGGGCTCACACGTTCCCTGGGACAGATGGCTTCCCAGGGGCCAAGGAAGGTGACAGCTAGGCCTCGTGCAAAATAAAACTTCGGAGGCCTGTTCAATTCCACGGGCCCCTCCAACTTGTCAGGATGTTTATTTGCCATTTAACGTCATTCCACGTACGGAAAAATTAAAAAGTTAACTTACTAGCATGAATGTGGCCACTCGTGTTTATATAGTACAACGGGTTTCTAAGGTAAATACGAGAATGCTAACTGTCCAGGCACTTACTGCAGTTACACAACCTGTATTGTGTAGTTCACCCTGCTGTGTGCACAGCTCCCAGCCCCTCCCGGGCGCCCCGGTGAGTGAGGACAGACCCAAGGGAAAGGCATCCGTGCGCGCCCACCCTCCCCTCTTTTCCCCGGCATCGTTTTCAGTATTAACAGAGGGAAGTTCTTAGGACACGTGGCCTTTGTTCCACAAAAGCGCAGGTTGGAGAGGAAAGCGTGGGCTCTCGGGCCATCGGTGCCCAGGTACTGGGTCGTTACCTCGAACCCCCGCCATCGAGGGCCCCCAAGTCCTGTGCTCACAGGCTGCTCTGTGCCAAGCGGGCAGCGAGGACCATAGCAGACACCTTGGGGCCCCATGTCCCCCGATGCAACACAGGCCGAGACCAGATGGTTAACAAAAGAGCGTTTGTCATTGGAGTCACCTCTGCATGGAAGGAAGGGTTTGGGGAGGAGAAAGGTACGAGAGAGAGAGAGAAGGGCTTCTCCCTAACAAATACCGACTGTGAGTCTAACCCTGCAGTTTCTCTTTGTTTTTCTAGTATCTCTCTGCCCGCTGGGACCTCCAGGGCCATGTAAACAGCACCCAGAAAGCAACAGAAAAAAGGTTAAAGAGCATTCTTTTTTCATTTTAAAGAAAGTCTTTCTAATATCTCACAGTTTTTTGTGGGATTTTTGGTAAATACGTTATTTTTAGGTTAAGGAAAAATTCTCTTTTGATTTGAATACACAAATATTATTGAAAAATGGTGTGAAATTTTAATTTTTTTTAGATTATCATGTTGTTTTCTCCTGTAATCCTCAATAAAACGAATTGCATTAATAAAGTGTTAACCCAATCGTGTATGCATGCAATGAACAATATTGGCTGTGAAGGTTTTGTTTACACTTGTAAATCATTTTATTGTGGAAAGTTTTAAACATATACAAAAGGAGAGAGAATAGGACTTCCGGAATGCCCACCGCATGGCTTCAACATGTGTCTTTTCATCTGTACCCACCTGCATTCCCACCAGCACTCAGACTTCTGCCGAGTGAGACATGAAATTATTACATGGGATTGTTTTTAGTGCCTCGCTGGAATCAGTTTGCTGATATTCTGTTCAGGGTTCTATCTTGTGTTCATAAATGAGGTTGGCCTATAAACTCCTTCTCTTGTGCTCTGCCTGTCTGACTGTCGCACCAGTGCTCTTCCAGCCCCTGCGATGCTCTGAAGGGTTCCAGCTCGTTGGATGTCAGCAAGCAGTGTATGAATGGAGGAGTCCCTCGTTCACTGAAGGGCTGGTACACCTGACATGTATAATAACCTGGGTGTTGTACAGGGTGTGGATTTGTCAGAGCTGGTTCACTGTCGTTAGGCTTGTAAGTCTTGTCATGTTTTCTATCGCCTTTTGAGTCAGCTTGCAAATGTATACTTTACTAGGAAATTTTCCATTTCATCTAAGTGTTTAGATTTACTGACATAGATTTGTTTATGATTTTTCCCTTAAGATTTTTTTTTTTTTTTTTGCGGTACGCGGGCCTCTCACCGTTGTGGCCTCTCCCGCTGCGGAGCACAGGCTCCGGACGCGCGGGCTCAGCGGCCACGGCTCACGGGCCCAGCCGCTCCGCGGCACGTGGGATCCTCCCGGACCGGGGCACGAACCCGCGTCCCCCGCATCGGCAAGCGGACTCTCAACTGCTGCGCCACCGGGGAAGCCCCTTCCCTTAAGATTTTTAAACGTAATTATTGTATACGGGGCCACACTAGCTTTATTTGTGTTATTATTTATTTCTGCTTACCCTCGTTTCTGTCCCTGTTCAGTCCTACCAGAGGTAGGTAGGACAAAATTATTCATTTCGTCAAAAAGAAATTGTTTTTGTCTTTTAAAATTCTTCTATTTGTTGGACGTTGCCAGAGGCGGATCAATAGAACCCAGGTTTCCAAAGAACCAGTTTTATTGGTGCTGGTACTCTGGACTTTCCCTTCCTGTTCCATTTCACTAATCTGTGCTCTCACTTTTCTCCTTCCCTCCTTTGTGTTTTCCTTGGGGTTGTGCTGTGGCCGCATGTTCTGTGCTGAGCTAAGGCTCCGTCTCACACCACGTTAGCTAAAGGCTGCCCCTTTGAGATGCAGTGTGTCCCTGGTGCCAATGGACCAGCGTTCTTCGTTTCCACTATTCCTTCTTCTCTGACCTGTGAATTACCCAGAGGGCCTTTAAAGACTTCCAGACAGAAGGCATCTTGTGTGTTTTCTGTTTGTTATTCATTTCTAATGCACTGTGAAGTCCAAGAAGTAGACTTGACTTCGAGGATTCTTTTGTTTTGTTGCTTTCGGTTCCCCTTTGTTGAGACCTCTCTGTGGCGGCCCTGGGCCAGTTTTCGGAGACCCTCCATGTGCAGCTGTCTGGGGCAGGGTTTCACCTGCATCCATGAAGAAGTGGGTTCTTTGAATCACCTGAGTCTCTGCAGGAGGTACGGTGACCTGTGCCCTGTGACTGTGGATTTGCTGGTTTCCCCTTCTGCTGTGCACAGTTGAGGGCTGTCAGTAAAGTGTCCCCAGAGCACTTTATTTTCCTGGTGAATGGCTCTTTTCATCACTACACGCTGACGGCCCACTTCCCTAATAATGCTTCTTTCTTTAAAATCTGTTCATAGTGTCACATTGTCACAACCCCGTTTTCTCTGTGCTCTGTATTTCCTGACAGATCTATTTACATCTGTCTACTTTCAACCCGTCTGTGATGCTATGTTTTACACACGTTCTGTCCCTCATATATTAATGGATAATTAGGTCCATTTACAGTTACTGAGTTTACTGAATCTGTTTCTAATGTGTTATGTTTTCAAATTACAATACTTTTTTCTTTGCTTTATGACAGTTTGATACTTTATTTTTTCATTCTGCCTACGAGTTGGAAAAGGTGTATATAATAAAATATAACCTCTCTTATTTCAGTGGTTACCCTTAATATTCTGACATACACTCTTGCTTAAGAAAATTTAAATTTAACAACGATTTCTTGCTGGATGCGCAGACTCTGCTTTAAACCCGTTCCCTTCTTGTCCGGTCCTGGATGCTGTCAGTCACTGCATTTCAGCCCCAGCTTGTTTACATCTCCCCCCATCAGACGCTGCAATTGCTTTTGTGTGGTCCAGTCGTGTCTGGAATCACTGCATTTACCGTGTATTTGATCAACATTGCTTCTTGCACTCACTCTTTCCTTTCGGTTTCATTGTCTTTTTCCTCCAGATGAACATCTTTCAGAAGTTCTTCCACTGAGGGTTCATGATCTCACTCTTGGTTTGGCTGAAATTGTCTTTATTTCACTCTCAGTCTTAGACATCACTGACCTGGACGTAGACTTGTACACAGCGACATTCCCTCACCGAGTTCATGCCGTCACGTCACGGCCTCCTGGTCTCTACAGTCACAGTTTCCTCATTTTGAGATATATGTGACTATATCTTATAATCAAAAGCATCTTATAATTGTATAAGGTAATAATACTGCTTGTAAATGAGGCTGCCTTAGAGTTCGTGAAATACGGCTTCACCGATGAACAGTCCGTGGCTTCTCTATTTTCCTTTGTAGGGAATCTCTCTCTCTCTCTCTGTCTCTCTCTCCCTCCTCTTCTCTTTTTTTGTAAAGATTTCTTTCCTTTTCTTCTGTTCTTTCTTCTCTCCTTTCACTTTTTTCTTTGATTTTCCCATGCATTCACATTTTCTTAGGATCTCTGCCATATATTTAAATTTTTAAAATACTTGCTCCCAAGAAATTCTTTGTCTTTGCAGCAGAAAAGTTCCTTCAGCTCAGTCCGCCTTTTTGTGAGGATGTCACTAGGTTTAATTAGCCAGTTTTCCAACCTTGGCACCACTGAAGTTCGGGGCTGTACGATCCTGCGCACCGAGGGTGTGTTCAGCAGCGTCCCTGGCCTCTACCTGCTACAGGCCGCTAACCACGCCCAATGGCCGTGACTCTGAATGTGTCTCCAGACATTTCCCAGGGACACATACTCACCCCCGGCGAGAACCACGGCGCTAAAACCACAGCAGAGCCCACGGCCCTCTGCACAGACGAGGGATCCACTTCACGTGCGGTGACTCTTGGGGACACATGGCGTCTTGTCCTAGGTGCTTAGTGCACGTCTAGCGCACGTTTTCCAGTGACTGACACACAGAGTTGACCCTTGTGTGTGATAATCCATATTCTCAAGACGCAAGCGTCCCCAAAGAGGTTTCCCTTCAGCTTTCGACAGACTCCCTTCTGCTTATGACCAGAGGTTTCGTATTTCTGAAAATAGGGAAATAAGAGCAAAGAGCATTTCCAAATGTCTTCCTCTAACCTAATTCCTAGGAGCAAATTCTTCCACTTGGAAGGAGAACTTTCCTGAGTGGCCATCTTGGTTGTGCTGTGACTTCCTTCTGCTTCGTCCACTGCTGTGCCGACTGGGGTCACATCTGGGCATCCAGGACCTCAGAGAGCATCAGTCCGACCCTTGACTCCGCAGAAGAGATCTGAGGGCCAGAGAGGTGATGGGACTTGCCCATGGCCACGGAGAGGAGCAGAGCCACTGGCCCATCCTCCCCGACCCCAGGCTGGGCTGTCCTCTCACCACGCCGGGGCACGAAGCCAAGCTAGGTTTTGGATGGGTGGGTTTTCTGTAGGTTCGCTTCCCCAGTTTGCGGGCTGACATTTTAAATCTGCAAACAAGACTAGGGCAGGGCAAGTGACATATGCTGATGTACCAGATGCGTCAAAGTCAAGGATGTGATAAGCAGAAATTAGCTCCAGGTGAATAAACATGTTATAACTAAAATCAAGAAGGAAATACACTCAAGTAAGGAAAAAAAGAAAAACTTTGAAGCAAATTATCACCTCTACCTATGTATCCATGCATCTACCTATATATCTACCTATGTATCGCCCTGTGTAATTACCTATGTGTCTACCTATGTATATCACCCTATGTATCACTCTATGTAACTACCTATGTGTCTACCTATGTATCGCCCTATGTACCTACCTATGTGTCTACCTATACATCTACCTATGTGTCTCCAGGCTTTGATTAGAAAGGGAAGAATGGTGGCACTTCACTTGAGACCCTCCTTGAGGTCAGGCAGCCCAAGCCCCTCGGTTCAGAAGTTAACATCCGGAGCTGCCCAATCCCCACCACCATGCTGTTTCCCCGGAGGCTGTGTTGAAGGCAAATAACGAAGGATGAGAACAGAGTGTTTGGAGCGCTAACGAGAGTCCCAGCAGCAGGCGGGTTGACAGGTGTGCGTGCACGCGCCCACAGATTCTGTCTCGCCCCTGCTGGGCGGAGGCCACAGCTGCGAAAGGGATTGTGTAAGTTCGCCCCCCGGGATGACCTTTCCCGGCCCCTTCCCACCCACACCAGCTCATGTCTTGGCGCCATTTGTCCTGGAACCTCCCGGCCGTGCTGTCGGGGGGCCGGAATTCTGGACACATCTGTGCTCAGGTGGGAATGGCCTCTCTGGGCCTCAGGTTACAGGAAAGGGGCATCCTTCTGTCAGTGGCTGACGTGGGACCGGAGGTAAAGCAGCACCAAGTCTCCGTCTTCAAGCATAAAAGTCCCCGCGGCAGGGAGGGCAACGCGGGCTGGAGGCAGGTGACGGGCAGGGCACCCGCGTCCCGGTGGTGACTGAGCACACGGCCTGGCCAGTGGTCGCTCAGAGCTCCTGCCCTCCACGCCCTGGCTGGGCACCTGCTCCAGGCACCTACCCACGGCAGCTACAAGAACAAGTTAAACCGAACGCGCCACGTTGGCCGGGGTTATCTGTGCAGTGGGCCTAGTACTGCTCTTGTTTCCATGGTTCTTTCTTTTTCAAATATATTATTTTGTTTTCCTCTCTCCAACTTCCTTTAGCACCAGCCAGAGGCACTACTTGTAACTCGCAAAGCAGGATTTGAAAACCTACAGTGGGACCTTGGTATTGAAAGTCAGGTTCTATTAAGAGGCAAACCTGGTTCCTAAATTCCAGAAGCCTCCGTGTGTCCCGCAGGACGCACACAGGGCCCCACCCGCCGGAGGGGGCAGGGGTTCTAGCTGCTGAGAGAGCTTCTGAGTCATCGCCCGCCAACCTGGTTGTTACGGCTGAAAAGCAGTTTTCTAGAAGTGGAAACAGAGAGAAAAGCCGTTTTCGAGAAGCTGCAACAGAAAGAGAGGGAAGTCAGTCCAACACCAGGCCAAAGAGAAGCTGGGCGTCGGAGCGGACGCTGCCCCTGGAGCTGTGTGACTGGGGGAAAGTCGCTTAACCTCTCAGAGGCTCACTTTCCGAGTTCATAAACTGAGGATGCTGGTCGTCTTTATAGAACTTTCAAAAGCAGTTTTAGGTCACGTGCTGGACCTGCCCCCCCAGGAAATGGTGAGGGCTGCCACCAGGCCTGGTCTTCCTGGAGCCCCTGGAAGTTTCTGGGTCTGAATATAGGTTCATCTGATATTCATCATTTGTACCCCAAAACAATGAAATACTTGCAAGTTGGTTCACCGCGCAAAAGAGACAAGGTTTCCATACTGAGTCAATGATATTGATGAGGTTTTAAAAATCCACATTGGCGTCTGCATCAGATTACCCTGAGGGGCTTCTTTTGAAGTGAAAAGGCAGCTCTGTGTGCGTTTCTCACTGGGCTGGGTGTTGATTGCCTTGCAGCCCAGCAGGCGTCTGTCCTGTTTTTACAATCAGCGCCAGGCAGCTTTTGAGGCGGCAGAGATGCCTCTGGGGTTTATCTGTGAGGCCCGCTTGTATCCCACCGGGTTATTTTTAGAGCTGGCTGGAAAAGAGATCCGTCCAGATTCAGCGCCCAGCGCTCAGGGTGCACGCATGGCGTCCACTTTCTAATGGATTCCAAATGATCCCGAGCACAGTTTTCTCCCTGGGTGAATCACAGAGCGAGAAGGACTTTAGACTTTTCACCGCGGCCCCAACCTTCCACAAAGTGCACAGCCTCTCACGCCCCGGGCTCTGCTGGGCGCTGATGAGCTGAGGATCCGGCCTAGTCCTTGAGGGGGCTGGAGGGGCCATGAGCAGGACGGCGCCTGCGCGGGGGGGGGGGGGGGGACACGAACACCTGCCTGGGTACCTAGGACTCTGAAGCAAGGCACCGCTGGAGGGGTTGCAGCCCAGGGCGGGGCTCCGGACCCCTCTCACTGGTTCCCTGACACACACACACACACCCGCCCTGGGGACCCAGCAGACGCACCCCCCAGTGGGTTTGCTGTCTCTCTCCATTTGGGGACGACTGTAGTCTAGTTCTTGGCCTTCTCTCTCTCCAGAGTAGAAAAAGGGGCCAAGTATGGACTGACGGCAGGAGAGGGCCGACTGAGCCTGAGGGGAGCTGAACTCTCCCCCGTTACAGCTGCTGTCCGAGCGCGGCAGCCCCTGGGCTGGGCAGGGGGCAGACGTCCATCGCTGACCGGCGTCCCCCACCACGGTCCTCGGGCTCCCTCCGCCACCCCGGGGGCGCTGGGCATGTTCTCCAGCGGGGCGTGGGTGCTCCTGGTCCTCTGACTGGTCTCAGGTGGACACTGGAGGCTCTCAAGACCACAGGCATCCCCTTTCCCACCCGAAGAACGTTCTGGAGGGGGAGCCCTTGGCTGGTGTGGCCCGTTGCTCTTCCACAGCAGCCTCTGCTCCCCAGGGGCTGGACGCCAGGTGCCTCCACACGGATGCACGTCCGACACGTTAGGAGTCTGCCTCTTGGGACGTTTTCCCATCCACGGCAACGGAGTCCCAGGCTCAGCACCTCTACACAAGACCCAAGAGGTCCGGCATGTGTAGGAGCTTCTTTGTCCGCCCGTTGGCTGAGGTCTCTGCTCCCTGTGGGGGAGCCCCCGCCTGCCAGGTCTGGATGGGCCGGGTCCGCCTGCCAGGTCTGGATGGGCCAGGTCCGCCTGCCAGGTCTGGATGGGCAGGGAGGGCTCGCTGGCGGCGCCTTCACCTTTCTGGGTATCCCCCGTCTTCCGCCTTTACACTCCGGGGACCCTGCCACGGGGGTGGTCTTGACAGGTGGTGCCGGTCTGTCTGCCACCAGGAGAACAAAGGGACCGGACACGTGGCCCTGAGCAAGAGGCCCAGCCCCAGACATGCCGGGACAGGGGCTTTCTGCTGGGTCGCCTTTCAGTAGTGGGGCCTGAAAAAGAGGAAGAAACTTATCAGAACGAAAATCAGCAAACATTTTAGCCCAAGGTATGAGATATTAGGAACGTAAGTCAATGAAATGGAAGCCAATGAAACGTGTGCCGGTGCCCCGTGATGGCCTCCACTTGACGTGGGGCTCAGACGGGGTAGACGTCACAGAGCTAATTCATCAGCACAGCAAAGGAGACCAAAGAAACGTAAGGAATAAACACGTAAAACAGAGATTCGCTTTCTAATATTGCGCTGCGAGTAGATGCGCAATGTCGGGCGTTACGTGTTAAAAACTTTCTTCCTTTACCTGCGTCAGGGCCAATGCCAACCACAGGTCCTACTCATCTTTTAGGAGCAAAGTTAATCATTATTTGTAAAGCTTTTATAGGACATGGTAAGAGACAAATCTTTGGTCATAGTTCTGGTACCCAAAAGTGGAGAATAATGGGAGTGAATAGCTCAATTTCTTCAGAAACTCAGGACTCATTCTCTTGTAATCCATCAGATGGAGATGAACCCGAACTACATAACCTTTCAAAACTGGGATTTCATGATATCACGACAGAAGGAGGGCTTTGACATGTCTCTAAATTTCTGTAGTGTGGACACAGGACGGCCAGTGCCAACCTTGACCACGTCACCCCTCACATCCCCTCGTCCACGCGCCCGGCCCTGGAGGCCCTTTGAGCTGAAGGAAGATGTCCAGCTGTCCCTCCCTGGGGTCATCTCTCAGGCCTGACCACAATCACAGAGAACAAGAGGGCACCCGGAGGTCTAGGTGACACGGGGACCATAGTGACCTTGGGACTGTAGGGGACCCCGTGGCTGTAGAGCCCCCAGGACGGGGTGAGCCGTGAAAGCCCCTTGTCCTTGGAGTCTCCACAGCCCCACACGCAGCCCTCCTGCCCAGGCGTCTGGGCCAGGCCCCGGCCGGTCCCCAGGCCTACGGGCCAGCCAGGAAGGCAAGGCCGCTCTGAAACCACGGGGCCTGTTCCAGCAGAAGGTGCGAGAGGACACAGTGGGAAGTGGACTAAAGGAAAGACACCCCCTCCTCCCTGGAAGGAACCGAGACGCTTCCAGAGCTGTCAGGAGGAGCTGCCGATCACACGGGGGTCCGCCCTCTCCAGTCCAACACCCTGCGCTTCCTGCAGCGTCACCCGGAGAAGCTTCTGTCTCTCAGCCTCGGTTTCCACTGCTGTGCGGTGGAGATCGCGATGCCCTACGGGGTGAGTCTGAGGGGAGGCGGTGCCGGGCCTGCTTCTGTCCTCCTGCTCGGGGCCGGGGAGGCCCGGCGGACGGGAGGCCTGGGACCCTCAGCACAGTCCTGCGTAGGGACTGTCCTCAGTAGTCAGGCTGTGATGCTGAGCCAGGAGACCGGCTCCTGGCTCGGATCCCACTGGGCTCTGCACCCTGCAGGAAGCATCCACCTCCTCCTGGGTTCGGTCTCTGCACAAACAGGCTCTGCTCTGCTCGGCGGGCCCTCCCAGGAGCACCCGGCCGCGCAGCTCGGGCTCCGGGCGCGTCTGTGCAAAGAAGAAGGCCAGCTTTTCGGATTGGAGCTTTCCCAGCAGGGAGCCTGACCACACAGCGCAGAAAGGAGCGTTTGTTAGGGAGACAGCCACTGCCCCTCCGCAGAGCATCAGCCTGTCCTTCAAACTCTGTCTTTCCATGCAGTCCCACTCTGCTACTCTGTCGCCGGCCGTGGTGCCATCGGGGTCACCGAGACGGGCCCTCCCGTATTTCGGCAGCTCCTGGCGCCCGTGGTGTGAACACCATCCAGCGGGCCTGGGTCCCGATGGCAGTGAAGCCCCGCAAAGCAGGGCAACGTGACGGAGAGTCCGCTGGCGCGAAGCGACCCTCGCGGGGCGGCTTCGTCTCGGGACCCCGGGACTCGGCGTTCAGCCACCTGCTTGCAGACCCTGCCCGCGGAGACTGCCCGCGGAGATTGACTTCTAAGTTAAACAGTCGATTAAACAGGATTTGGTTCAGACCATCATACACGTTAACGATTAAACCGTTCCGAGGAGGAAAAACAATCCACAATGATGCCCGGGCGGGGGGGGCCGTCCTGTGCACCCCGAGGACATCGGGGAGGGCAGCGGTGCCCCCTCAGGAGACCCACTGTTGGCGTGGGAACGGCTCCCGCCCGCGTGGCGTCAGCGACAAGAGCTGGGAGGGCACGGGGTGGGCGGGGGCCCTGCTCCAGGACGGGGGGGTGGGCGGGGGCATCGCAGGCTCTGGAACCGGCAAGAGATAAGAAGGCTCCCGGGAGCCTTGGGCCGGAAGGGAGCCCATCCCCACCGGGGCTGGCAGTGTCCGCGGGGCCCTCTCCCGGTGCCCGGGGTCGGGGGCTCAGCCAGCACGGCCAACGGCGTGGAGTGGGCACATCCCAGGCCCCCGAGGACAGTTTCTTCTCCCTTTGGACTCACGGAGGCAGCTGGATTAAAAACGAAGTGCCAGAGCGTGGGTTCCGTGCAGAAGGGCCCCCAGAGAAGGCGGGGCGCGGCAGCGGAGGCCAGGGCCGGGGTCTTCACCGGGTCGTGACGCCCACTGCACCCTGTGCACCCTGTCCCCCTACCCAAGCAGGGCCGAGGCCCGGGGACACGGACGGCGCGAAGGAGCGGCCCGAGTGGGACCCCTGCCACGGCCCCCCTGCCCCTCTCTCGGTGCATCAGAAAGAAAACCCTTGTATTTTTCTGCATGCGAGGAGAAAAGCAACCTAAATTATAAAAGTGCACGTGGACTGAAGCACTGGGAGAAGCGGTGGTGGGAGGGAGGGGCCCCCAAAGGCCCCACAGGTGCACAGGCTCCAGGCTCCACCCCGTGCGGCCTCACAAACCCGTCCCCGCTGACAGGGTTCACCCAAAGCAGCGTGGGGGCAGGCTAAAGAGTTTGCATGGAAAAGGGGAGCAAACGGAGCAAGTGTCGTGCAAATTACACCGGGCCAGGTCATTAGTTACACTCAAGTCCCCAAAGAAAAAAGACAAGATTGCAGCCATGTCTAAATTGCTGTCGTATAAATAAGGGGTTCGCAGAAATATCTTCGTCCTCTTCAGCCGCCGCTCAGACTTGCTAATTTGACAGAAAAGCCTACTATGGAGACTTACCGGGGGCTGTTTCATAGGTGACACAGGTTTTATGGAAATTCAACACAAAATGTCTCCTTGCCGCATTCCATTTGGCGTGTGATGCCACGTAAATCTCATGGAATGCTTTAAGATAAGCTACGCTTCGTGCATAAGAAGGCTTTCACACACCTCTTTCCTTTTTAAAAAATAAGTATGTTAAAATGTGAAATTTTGGTACTAAAAAGAAATCAGAACACACTGCACCTCAAGCGTTCCCAAGCTGGGATCTGGCTCTGCCCCAGCAGCTAAGCAGTTAACTCGTTCTGTGAGAAAGAGACTGTCTTTCAGCCTAAGTGCAGTGTTTCTTTGTAGTTTGATCTCTTATCAGCCGCCAGCAGGTGGAATAGAGATTGAACTAGCTGGTTTCTGTGCTTTTAAGCTGAGACGACCATGAAAATTCTCCAGAATGGAAAAGTAGAGGTGTAGCAGGTAATTGGCTGAACTTCCAGGGAAAGAGGTTTTCCAGCTCCTAAAGGGAGCAGAGGACAGTTTCGGCATTTAGAACAGTGCCTTTGTGAGGTGACCCAAACGTCCAGATTGGAATCGTGTGTTCCTGCCGCTGTCCCTGCATCAGGGACCCCCTCCAGCAGGGGCCAGGCGCCTTGCCCACGGGAAACCCCTCCACAGCTTCTCTGGGGTTTTACTGTGGCTTGTTCTGTTTTGTTTTGGTAAAGAGGCATTTACATTTTTTGAGGATGCTTGGGGAGTGGAGTGCACAGAACAGAGTCAGCGTGCCCTGATAGGAAATCACGCACTAACTCCGGTGCCGTTCTGGGCTGTCAGAGTGTTTTCTCTATGCAACAGAAATCAAGAAAGTTACAGTGTAGGTTGAAAACCAAGCTATTTCATGCTTGCGGGGTCCAGCATTTTATTCTGTTCTGCACACAGTAAAGTCGGAGCATCTGCTGTGCCTTCTGGACCCAGCTCTGGCAACCGCGTGGAGGGTGCCAACATCGGCGCAACTTCCGCATCGGGGTATTTTTACTTGAATTTAACCATCCAGACTCTTCGGGTTGGTGCGTCTCCTGGGCTGTGAATGTGTGGGCCTCAAGTAATTCCCAACAGGACATCTTTATTTAAAACACTGGGGAGTGGGAGAGAGAAAGAGCCAAGGGTGGGGGTCGTCAGATGCCAGAGGTCCCCATTCCTGCAGGAGTTTTAGGAGAACTGTCACCGCACTAACCCAGAGAGGTGAGGTGATTGAATTCAAGTAAAAAGAATGTTGGAGGGTATGTTTTTATTTAAAATTCTTGTTTTCTCACTTTGGCAGTTTTAGCCCTACATCTTTTCTATCAAAGTGATTTTGGCTTCTCTACGGTAATACTTCATATCCCGTATTGGATAAAGAGTCAAGGAAGTATGCTCATCAACGTAATGGAATATTTCACAAGTTTATATTTGCAAATCTAAGGAACTCACAGAAACACACAGACACCTGGGCAATGAAAGTGAGGCCCACCACAAATTTACACTTAACTGTGATCATATCTAAAGAGAAATTGTGGACACAGCAACGGGGAGAGATGCAAATAGTTGCAAAAGTGATGAGCATGTGGACAAGGGAAAACGGGTTTCAAGATTCATTTTGTTGGGCTTCCCTGGTGGCGCAGTGGTTGAGAATCCGCCTGCCGATGCAGGAGACGCGGGTTCGTGCCCTGGTCCGGGAAGATCCCACGTGCCGCGGAGCAACTAAGCCCGTGAGCTATGGCCGCTGAGCCTGCGCGTCCTGAGCCTGTGCTCCGCAACGGGAGAGGCCACAACAGTGAGAGGCCCGCATACTGCAAAAAAAAAAAAAAAAAAAAAAAAAAGATTCATTTTGTTATTTGAAAAAAAGATATGTTTTAAAATTATGCCGCTGTTCTCAAGTGTGAATCAGCGGATCCGTCCTCCTGGTCCCAGATGATGTGAGACTGTTCAGCCCTGCAGATTCCGTCCACAGAGAAGAGAACAATCTTCCCACGAGGGAGAAGGGAAAAGGGAGGACGTTTACTGTCCCGAAGCGAAACAAACATTCGTTGTGGAATGAGACATGCGGAAAGACAAGAGTTTATAAATATATTAGGCTTTCTTTTTAATGACGGCAGTGACTTATTTTGGTTTTCAGCTATGATAATCCCTTAGGATGGCATAAGGCCTCAGATAAGCTTGAAATGTAGGTAGGTACAGGTACCATATGCCCCAAACTCTGAAACATACAATTTACGTCCACGTGTGAGGTTCAGGCCTCTTCAAATATTGACAACGCTTTGTACATATTTATCATAAGAAGTCTCTTGGTAGAAAATTATAAGGTTGTATTTGCAACTATAGGGAAAATGTCATGAAGGGCTATAAGACGTTAGTAAGTCTTAGAAAGTGACCTGCAGAATGGCTGTCATCAAAAAATCTAGAAGCAACAAATGCTGGAGACGGTGTGGAGACAAGGGAACCCTCCTGCACTGCTGGTGGGAATGTACATTGGTGCAGACACTATGGAGAACAGTATGGAGGTTCCTTAAAAAACTAAAAATAGAACTACCATACAACCCAGCAATCCCACTACTGGGCATATACCCTGAGAAAACCATAATTCAAAAAGGGTCCTGTACCACAATGTTCATTGCAGCTCTATTTACAACAGCCAGGACATGGAAGCAACCTAAGTGTCCATGGACAGATGAATGGATAAAGAAGATGTGGCACATACATACAATGGAATATTACTCAGCCATAAAAAGAAACGAAATTGAGTTATTTGTAGTGAGGTGGATGGACCTAGAGTCTGTCATACAGAGTGAAGCAAGTCAGAAAGAGAAAAACAAATACAGTATGCTAACACATATATATGGAATCTAAGAAGAAAAACAAAAAAGGTCATGAAGAACCTAGGGGCAGGACAGGAATAAAGACGCAGATGTAGAGCATGGGCTTGAGTATGCATGGAGGGGGAAGGGTAAGCTGGGACGAAGTGAGAGAGTGGCACGGACATATATACACTACGAAACGTAAAATAGACAGCTGGTGGGAAGCAGCCGCATAGCACAGGGAGATCAGCTTGGTGCTTTGTGACCACCTAGAGGGGTGGGATAGGGAGGGTGGGAGGGAGGGAGATGCAAGAGGGAGGAGATGTGGGGATATATGTATACTTATAACTGATTCACTTTGTTATAAAGCAGAAACTAACACACCATTGTAAAGCAATTATACTCCAATAAAGATGTTAAAAAAAAAAAAAAAAGAAGAAGGTGACCTGGAAGGCTGATTTGCCCCCAATCCGGTGATTCCAGAGGCTGTGATGGTGCCGGGCTCCAGAAGGTACAGAGCCCGCGCTGCTGGTCGGGGTCCTGGTTAATTTTTAAAACTTCTGTGACCGCGTGGAGACTCTTGAAGAATAAATAAAAGCCTCTCCGGTTTTAATCATCCCCGAGGGAGAAAGCAACCTTCCCTGGGAGGGGGTCACTGGGGGTCAAGAGGAATCAAGGAGCAGCCTTTCCATGGGCCTGCAAATGTTTGTGTTAAGTAAATATTTTAAAAGTCAAGATCCACATGCCTCCGTTTGGGGCCCAGTTAGTCTTTTTCATGTGCAGTTTATTCAGCAGGACATTGTCCCCCAGACTCTACAAGACCCCAAGACAGCGGCTACAGCACCGTCTTAACATCTCCTCTCAGCAACCGTCCAAGTGTGGCCAGAATGGAATGCTTTTTTCCAGAGTGGGTTTCTTTGAAGAATATAGAAAAGGAGCATTTTTAAAAGGAAAGTCAGATTTTTTTTTTAAAGTTGAGATGTTTGGGAGCTCAAGAAAAGACTCACAATTGTAGGATAATCGACTTAAACTCAGCCTTACCTTTTTACATTATAATAAGTTAACTTCATGTTTGAAAGTGCTTTGTGTCTTGAGAGCTAGTCGTTTTTAAAAGGTCTCCGCTTATTCATTCAAATTTTGTTCCACTTATTCTTCCCAGAGGCTCTCTGTGAGTCAGCCGCATTAGCTCCGTCCATTTGATCACCCTTGGCTCCGAGCAGGCAAAAGGCTAATCTTTCCTCCTGCCCGGCTCCTCTGTGGACATCCTCGCGGGGTGGGGGGTGAGGGGATATGAAAAGAGCTCCGTGTTACTCACCAAACACAAACCTATAAATAACCGTGTGTTAGGGCTTTAAGAGCAGGCTGGCAACAGGTATATTACAATGCAATGATGATATAAAACCTCAGAAAGTGCACTTAGCCCACCCATATTGCTTCTGTTGCTGTTTTAATCTCTGGGTCCGTAGCAAAGTCGGGTTTTCTTCCCGACAGAGGAGCAGCTGTAGGGTTCACCCCCCGCAACATCACTCTCTTCTGCAAAGGCCGCACCCCGGGCACCAGCAGCGGCCGGTTAAGAGTGACTCGGGGTGTCCCTCCGACTGTGAGCGGGGAACAACGGAAGGGGTCACAGCCGGTGCTGCTCCGAGGAGGACGTTGTCACAGCCTGCAGCGCCGCGCGCCACCCAAGGTCCCGCGTGCAGCGGCGTAACTGGAGACGACGGTCCTGGCTCCCAGCTCTGGACGGCACACCCCTCGGTGTACGCGGCAGCGACTCGGATCAAATCCCGACTCAGAGAGCTCGGTGGCTGCCCAAGGCTTCCCGGCCGGGGAGCGTCGAGCTACCGCTCACACCCAGATCCCCCAAAGGTCAAACCTCAAAACTGTAACAATCACTACCTCGTAAGGCCGCTAAGGTCTGAGTCAGGAAATGCCAGTATACAAGTCATTTGCTCCCTTTTTACAATTTCAGGCTTGTCACTAAAAGAAGCAAGTTGTAGGTCCTGGGGAAGCGATTTTCATGCTAAGATGCCACCTCGCGGTCTTCAGGCTCTCGCTGGGGCCCGGCGTGGCCCGCCAGCCAGCATCCCCGGGGGCCGCCCCGGGCCGGCCTGCCTTTTAACCCGGAGCCGCCTGACTCTCAGGTACCTGAAAGCTTGGGAAGCGCCTCCTGCGGTCATAAAGGGTAAAACGTCAGCGGCCTCTTCCCAGCCGCGTTTGAGGATCGTCTATGATAAGGTGGTTGATGCAGGCGATGACACTGAACCCCGCTGTCGACTTTCACTTCCTCTCTCAATTTTGTCAAGCACAGATGGAAAGGCAAGTCACGGAACTCAAGTCATGCTTTGCTCCAAAGAGGATTAAGGTGACTCGGAGTTTACTCTAGTTTGTAAGTTTGGCTTGGGATTGAAAAATTATAGGGCTTCCCTGGTGGCGCAGTGGTTGAGAGTCCGCCTGCCGATGCAGGGGACGCAGGTTCGTGCCCCGGTCCAGGAGGATCCCACATGCCGCGGAGCGGCTGGGCCCATGAGCCGTGGCCGCTGCGCCTGCGCGTCCGGAGCCTGTGCTCCGCAACGGGAGAGGCCCACCTAGCACACACACACACACAAATTATAAACATTTATAGCTATAAAATGTTAAGATGACCAATAGAAATGATGAAAGAAGGTACACGATTTTTAAAAGTGCCCCTCATTCAAAGGCAGACTTTGTTGTATATTTTGATTTTCATTTATTTTCTTTCAATTCAGAGTAAATGGGTTTTGCTTTAATTATTTTATCATTACAAAATAATCATAACCATTCTAAAAAGTTTAGAAAGTACAGTTAAACAAAGAAGCGAGGAAAGGGAAGCGGGGGGAGTCTATAGTCTCACGATCCAGAGACGACACACAGCTGACATTTTTGCGCACCTAATTCTCAGATAATGAAGCATGTATTTACAGATGAGACGCTGGGTAATGAAAGTGTTTTACAAGAAGTTTTTCACTTAATAAATAGATCAGGAACTTCTTCCCATAGAACTTGGACTTTTGATCTAAAAATGTTAAAATAGAGCTATTGGTATACTAGGAATAAATCTGTAACAATTTGTAAGAGAATAAGAGGAGAGGAATAAATGTCAGAAAAGGTGAAGATTTTGAGGGGACACTTTCTCCGGTCTGAGAACCTAGGTTCAAAAGTATTTATTGACAGCAGTTAAAGTCCTTTATGATGGTTTGGCACAATCCTGTACCCTGGAAACCGAAAAGAGACAGACTTCTCTTTCTAAGGGTAGGCTTTCTCTTTGAGGAGGACTTTACTAGCTGCTCGGGTCAGGAACTCCTGAACGGAACCCTGTGTCCTAGCAGGAGCTGGTGGTAGTCAGAGGTCAGAGGTCAGCAGGAGGCTGACCCCGTAAAGATGGGTCCAGGTGGGGTGAAGGCTGCCGTGCTTATGTGGGGACTCTGCATCTGTGCCCACGGGATTCAGGGCGTGGACGGGGAGATCTCCCCCTTTCTGATGCGTCTGGGGTCTCCGTGCTGCGTCCGAGACGACGCATTCCTTTGATCCCTGTCATTTCACTGCATCGGGCAGGCGGATGGACTGTTTTGTTGCCCCCTCCTTTCTAAATTTGAAAATCCCCGAGGACCTCTGTGTCATCATGTTCTGCCCATAAAACCTAAAGGTATTTGTTTCTGGACTTGTCTTTTGCCTCTAAAAGGGAGTCAAAGGGCCCAAGGGAATGCTGATGCTCTCCTCTGTGCTGAGGTCTTATCACCCTGCCGGTGGGCTGTTTACTGTCTACCTCTCCCCAGGCTGGGGGGACGGTGGGCAGAAGGTGCTCAGAAGCGTTGGTAGAATGAAGCTCAACTCCATGAAATGAGGTTTCAAAAGCAGCCCCCCCCCCCACATCTGTGCCTCGGCCTCCGCGACTGCGGGTCCAGGAGGCCTTCCGAATCTCTGTGCCCGCACACCCCTCAAGCCAAGGACGGTCCTGAGCTGAAAGAGGGCATCGCAGGACATCAGCGGGGAGGGCAGCCTCCTCTGGGGGTGGCATGGGGCCCAGGCCTCACCCCGCAGGCGCCCCTAGCCCCCGACGCCCCACGATTATTCAGGGAACCAACTTCCTAACCGCTCTGCTTGCTTGTTCTTTTCGGATTCGTCTTTTTGTTCCCAATAAATATACCTTACATGCAGATACGTCTTTGCACCCGTACGTCACTGAACTCAGGCATTGATTCACTAAGTCATTTACCAGGCGCCAAGCACCTCGTGCTGCGCTGGCCTAATACACAGTCCCGCCGGGTGGGGAAGGAGCGGGACACCTGCACCTACAGGGAGGAAGAGGGAGGGTGTGAGGGATGCCTACCCCCCCCCCCCCCCCCCCCCCCCGTGAAGGGAGAGCCCTGCCGGGGGACCCCGAAGGAGGTCCGTTCCACCTTCAACCGCAGTTTCCAGAGAATGCAGACGGCTTTGGGGCAGAGCCGCCCCCTCGGCAGAAACCCTGCCCTGCGCTGCACGCACCTGGCCTGTGCAGGTGCTCAGGTGCTGTTTGTGTAACAGATGCATTAACAAAATAGTGAATTACGTCCAGACATTTGCAGTCATCCAACAGAGATTCGGACTGATAGGTTCAGGCCCTGAGGCGTGGTGAGGCAGCTTGGTTCTACAAAGCCACCTCTGTGCCTTCTTTGCTTGACACAGGTTCAGCCTCAGGAGAGCAATAATTTTAAAATCCTTCTCCAAGGAGGCAATAACCATCCCTCCAAAAGCTGCCTCTTATCAAAGAAACTGTTTCGAAATCAATACGCCTTGAAGGGAAGCCGGAGGCACAGCGTTCCTCAGCCCCTGACCAGGAGACAGTCACAAGTCTGGAGCCAGCCGCAGAAAGACCTCAGGCCAAGAGAGAGACTCTGGACCAGGAGGCCGCAGAGTCTCAGGAGACAGCTCAGCTCCGGGCTGGCCGCCCACTGGCCGACTTCTAAGTGGCTTTGTTTGTTCTTTTAACTAAAAAAGGTAACAATTATTCCTACCCCCAAACGCTGGACCATGTGAGCTTTGCTTATAACAAATAACCGTTTGAAGTTCCTGGCCTGTAAATTGTGATTTAGAGATTTATGACCCATGCCCTGCACATAAATTTCTGTTTCTATTTGCTTTGTCACTTTATTTTCCAAATAGCGTAACATTTTTCAAACTTGACCTTCTTAACAAAAGATACCCAAGGAAATTTATTTGTGGTGTTTGTTTACGTGACAGTGGAAATACTTGGTGCATGTCGACATCTGAGGGCACACGGGCCGTGTGTCTCCACTGGTCCTCACGGGATCACAGGTTCCTGGAGCTGCAGCTCTGCACCAAACCAGAGCAGCCCCGAGCTCCGGAGCACGTGCACAGGGCCAGCCCGACGTGCGTTTCCAGATGCCAAAGGGGCCCTGCACTGCCAGCTGTTCACTCATTACCAGCAGTTATAACCACAACCGTCCCAGCTCATCCTCGGCTTCATCAAATGCTCTTTATCAAATGACATGTAGGTCCAGCGGGCGGGCAGCCACCCTGGCGCTAATGTGGGTCACAGACAGAGCCCAGCCCCAGACTTAATCTCCCGACCTTGACGAGAAAGGTGCAGCCAGGGAGCCGCTTAGCTTCCTGTCCCGGGGGGAGCAGGGTCTCTGCCGTCTTCCGGACACTGTTAAGGGGGAGGAAAATCTTTGCAGAGCTCGTCTGGAATCCAGCACGTGACGGAAACAGTGCGGCAAACCCCCCGTTCAGCAAATGAGACCCTGAGAGTTTCCAGGAGCCAGTGAAGGTAGGACGCAGAGACCAGGTTTCCTGGCCTGTGGCCTCCCCTCGGGCAAAGCGACAGCTCTGCCCACGCTAGTAAAGTTACCGTTTCACTCATTTCTGCCGCCTTGATAAATGAAGGAGTAGAAAACTGACACTTAAATTAAAAATTTAGAAAACGAGAACACTGACACTGTTTGGTGTATGTCCCTGGAACTTGGATTTGCAGACCAGCACCAGTGTCCCACAGAGGAGCACCTTCCCCAGGAAGTCTCCCCAAATAGACTATTTGGACCCTTAAGTGACATTTCTTTCCCACAAACGAATTTTAAAATCTTAATGTCTGTTAACAGACCTGTTTACATGGAATGCCTGCCACTCATCAAAACACTTTACACACCCTGCCCAGGGCTCCTGACAGCACTGCAGGCAAATTCCCACGTGTACCTTCTACACACGCCAAGAAGCATCAAGTCCTACCCGGGAGCAGCCACCACGCGGACACCAGGCATGGGGGCCGGAGACTATGATGTTTTCAGGAGAATAATCGACTCCTGGAAGTAACGCGTGCGTGCGTGCGTGCGTGCGTGAAACAGCACCGGCTTTGCAGAGGTCCAGCTGTGGACTCGGGCCTCTGTCAGGCGGACTCTCTGAACCTCAGTTTTCTCCTCTGTGAAGCAGGGCTCACCCTCAACCCTCAGGTGGCCGCACCTCTGCCTCTGTGGCCCACACGTGGCGACAGATCAGTGACGGTGTTACCAGGGCTGGTTTGCTTTTCGCATCACACGGGCCGCCCGAACGAATGCCGGGTGAAGCGCCCCCGGGACCTGTGCGGGGAGCTGCCGCGCGGGGTCTTCGGTGCTCACAGCTTCCCCGGCCCTTGGCCTTCTCGGCCCACCTCTGCCCTAACTGTAGGAAAACCACTCACTGGTCATTCAAGGCTGCGTTCAGCTGCTCAGAACATATTGGACTGCACCTTCCATAAGCAGTTTTCCCTACCTCTGGAATCCACAGTGTGCTTTAAATAGAGGAATCGTGTGCAGCAGATCAGACTCGATCCATGGAAGGCTAATAAAAATGCAGCTCACTCCCAGCTGCGTGTTAGAACCACTGTTGGTGCTAGAACCCTGCCAACTGGGGTTTTTGGGGGGGTTTTTTGTTTGTTTTTTTTTGTTTTTTTGTTTGTTTGTTTGTTTTGTTTTTTTGCGGTACGCGGGCCTCTCACTGCTGTGGCCTCTCCCGTCGTGGAGCACAGGCTCCGGACGCGCAGGCGCAGCGGCCACGGCTCACGGGCCCAGCCGCTCCGCGGCACGTGGGATCCTCCCAGACCGGGGCACGAACCCGCGTCCCCTGCATCGGCAGGCGGACTCTCAACCGCTGCGCCACCAGGGAAGCCCCTGGGGGTTTATTTTTGATGACTGCAAAGCCCTGAGCATGGTCCTCACGTCCCAGAGAAAGCTGCTCTGTCAAGGGGGTTCTGAAGCCACGTAGGCTGACAGCCCACAGGAACGGGCCTGTGTCCCATCGAGTGACCGACCCTGTCCTGGGTGCGGCGTGGAGGGAGGGAACGAACGGGGTTGGGGGCTTATTCACCGAGAAACCACCCAGACGCATCAGTAGGCCGGCACTGAGTCTTCATGGCTCAGCAATCGTTCTGGTGAAGCGAGAGACCTGGCCCCCTGAGCCCCTACAGACCCCCGGAGACCAGGCGCTTTGGGCCTCTGAGCTGGCAGTTGTCTTCTCGAGGAGCTTTGCCAGGTTATGAAGGGACAAGTGGACTTACGTTTGGAGTGGCTGGAGGGGTGCGTGTATAAAGTTATAGCATTTCAACCTCTCCAACGTCAAAAATACAAGCTATTCCTTTAAGAACAAGTGTTTCCTCCAAAATCAGAAATATGGCAGCAAGGGACGTCGTGGGCTTTCCCCCAAAAGCAGCCTTTGTGAGACAGAAACACAATCCCAATAAAGAGCCTGCGGGCATTTGTGGTGGGAATGGAACGGCTCACGGGCGAAGTAGCGATGCAGCCCCGCAAGAGAGGAAGACGGAAGCGTGCCAGCGGGAGGGCCAGGTGTCCCACTCCAGCCAGAGCAAACCCAGGGCCCCTGCTTTCAGCGACAGGAAGGAGGACTGCCTCTCGGAGATGAAGCGGTTAAACTTCCAGCTTCAGCTCCCAGGGGCTCAGCCAAGACCTCCAGTTCAGGTTAAATATCTACCCAAACACCCTCTTTACCGTCCAACCTGGGGGGAGGGGAGGGGAGCGTGGTATTCGACAGTTTTTATCCTTTCTATTAGTGTCGCTGTTTTGTGTTGTTTGGCTTTTAGCTTTCCGTTTGGATGGAGAGTGAGGTGGGCGAAGCGGGGCAGCAGAAACCCACGCCCCGGGGGATTCTGGGCCGGCTCACGGCGGGGCGGGAGTGCGGACGGACAGCAAAGGGCTTTCTCCCCCTTCTCCCACCTCTTGCATCCAAACTCGCTCTTTCCTTTCTGTTTTTCTCTTCTGTGTCTGTTTCCGGTGAATTCTGTCTTCTCAGCAATTCTCTGTCTCCTGGGGTGTCGCTGGGGGTGCTGGGCCCACCGTGGCCCCGGGGCAGGCTGCCACCTCCTCTGAGTTGCCCCCGGGATGTCCGGCGACTTGCCCTCGGCGGGAACAGCGGCTGCAGCAGACGGTCAGCTGTGCCCGGGGAAGGCGATTCCCTGCTCACCGCTCCCTCCGGGCTCTCCCTGCAGGAGCTGAGGACCCCGCACCCTCCGCACCGGCCTCGTCCCTAGCGGTCCCGAGCCAAGCACACCACGGCAGCGGTCCTCGGATGCCCGCTGCTCCGGCTGCGCGCGCAGGGCTGCGGCGGGGAGGCCGGGACAGGGCAGGGAGAACGAGGCCCCGGGCGAGGCTGGCCCGCCAGGAATGGGGACCCGCACCGTCAGGGTGACTCCTCCACGGACGGACGAGGGAACTCGGCCTGGGAGGTTTGTAAAGCACGTCCTTGAAATGTTACCATCAGGCCGTGATTCTCGAGGGAAAATATTTTGGACATCCTTGTTGAACAAACATTGAACCAGAGAAATTTAAAGCTGGCCTTAGGGTCACCTAGCATATGGGCTTCTGCGGGCTGGTTGGCCTTTGTGTCTGTCAGGCTGCCCGCAGGCCCGCAGGCCCTGGGCTGGCCCAGCTTCAAGAGGCCGGAGTCAGGCATGGAAACGTGGCGGCCGGATGGGTGGGGGAGCTCCCACGTCTGAAGCAAGGTCCTGCAGCGACAGCCCACCCTGGGCTTCAGACAGCAGGCAGGACATGGAGGGGGACGTGCCCAGCCACTGGGGCTTTGACCACAGGCCGGCTCATCGGTCACCAGGGAATCCAGCCGGAGGCAGGCCCCTCCTGGCCCCTTCCTAAGCTAGCGGGTGCAGACGGTTCTCACCTGAAGAGAGAACAGTGGCTAGCTGGGGCCCGGTGCGAGGTGAGGGCAGTGACGCTTCAGACGGAGGCGGTCAGGCGAGGAGGGTGCGGGTGAGGCAGGGCTGCTGAGACGGGACGCACAGAGAGCAGGGAACGGCCACCTCGCGGGGACCAGCCTCGGCCGTCCCCCCAGGAGTCACCTCAGGAATCAACGGCGCCGCTTGGAGGCTAATCGGGCTTCAACCAAACTCCCCCAGTTTGGGAGCTTTTCATGCACTGAGGTTCCGCAGACGGTCCCCTAGGCAGAAGCCACCCCCCACCTCCAGCAGCCCTGTGTCACCAAGGGCTGGAAAGCCAGCGCCTCGTGGCAGGAGGGCCTCGGGGACACCACAGGAGCAGCCCCGGCTGAGGCCCCTGCCCCAGGCCTCCTCCAACCGCCCCTTCCCTCGGCAGCCAGGGACGGACCTCCGGGCCCCTGCCCACCCTCCAGGCCAGGCTCCGGCTCCCAGGAACTGGGAATTCCTGCTCACGTGGCCCAGGGATTCCAGGGTTCGGACCAGCCTCCCTGTCAGCCTGCCCAGGCCCACCCCTCTGCTGGCGCACACACCCCCAGTTCAAGGGGGCCACGGGGGGGAGGTTTGGGTGCTGGAAAATGAAGGCTCTGGTTTCAACACACATGCATTCAGGATTCCAGCAATGAAGGTCAGCGGCGACAGGAGACCAAACACACGTAACGGATGGCCAGACCATCTATAAAACCAGAGCCGTGACTCGCAGCCGCCGGGCCGGGAGGCCAGACAGCACCCCTGTAGGCACCGGCTCCCACTGGCCAGGACGAGCCGTCACTTCCTGACTGCTGACCCCGTTTCCAAATCAGAACCAAGCAGAGAAACGCAGACATGCAGCCTCACCCACCACGTGGGGCGCCGGCTTCTAGTAACCCCGCCCCTGGGACACTCCGAGGCCGCATCTGCACCGGGACCCGCTCCGTCCGCAGCCTGTGCGGCTCTGCCCAGCTGAGCCACAACCGAGCCGCGGTGGCCAACCCCTCCTCCAGCAGCTCCGAAACGTCCATTTCCCGGGCGGGCGGTCTTCATTCATTTCCCCAGGAAGAAAGGGTCAGGCCCCAAACGGAGGGGCTTCTACTTCTAAGCTGGGCCCACAAACGTCGGGGGGCATCCCGAGAGGGTCCTGGAGCTAAAGCCGAGGTCTGACCCCAACCCTGAGCGCCGCAGCCCCCCAGAGGGCAAAGACTGTGGTCGAGACACACCAGAGACCATCCAAGGCCAAGGAGGAAGCTGGCGGAGAGTTTCTTTGGGACACCAGGGCACTGGAAAGCATGTGTATGCTGGGGGTTCAGTGCCCGGAGAGGACACGCACAGAAGAGGCCTGGGAGACCCTGGCTCTCTCCTCAGCACGAAGTTCAGGGTTTAGAAAGCCCACCTCGTTGTGGCTCAGGAAGAAAACACAAGCAAACCGAGCACCGCGCTCCTGGCCTGAATCGTCTCCAGATCTCTGTGGAGGCCTGGGGGTTGTGGGCTGTGAGGGGTGCAGGGGCTGAGCAGGAAAGGTGCCCGTGCGCGCGTGTGCGAGCGTGTGCGCGTGAGCACGTGTGTGTATATGTGAGTGTGTATGTCTGTGTGTGAGTGTGTGCATGGGTGTGTCTGTGTAAGTGTAGGTATCTATCCGTATGTGTCTGTGTGAGTGTATGTATGTGTACATGTGTGTCTGTGTGTGTGAGTGCATGTAAATATCTGTATGCATGTGAGTGTGTGTATGTATGTGTATATTTGAGTGTGTGTGTATGTGTGTGTCTGTGTGAGTGTATGTGTCTATGTGTGTGAGTGTGTGTAAATATCTGTATGCATGTGAGTGTGTGTATGTATGTGTATATTTGAGTGTGTGTGTATGTGTGTGTCTGTGTGAGTGTATGTGTCTATGTGTGTGAGTGTGTGTAAATATCTGTATGCATGTGAGTGTGTGTATGTATGTGTATATTTGAGTGTGTGTGTATGTGTGTGTCTGTGTGAGTGTATGTGTCTATGTGTGTGAGTGTGTGTAAATATCTGTATGCATGTGAGTGTGTGTATGTATGTGTATATTTGAGTGTGTGTCAGTGTGTGTATGTGTGTCTGTGTGAGTGTGTGTGTGTACATGTGTGTCTATGTGTGTGAGCGTGTGTGAATATCTGTATGCATGTGTGTGTACGTGTCTGTGTGAGTGTGTCTGTGTGAGTGTATCTATCCGTATGTGTCTGTGTGAGTGTGTGTCTGTATGTGTGAGTGTGTGTATGCATTTCTATGTATATGTGCCTGTATGTGTGAGGGTGTGTATTTGCACACGCCTCTCCAGCTGGCACCCCTCACATGGGTCTGTGCCACTGGCAGGTGGGGGTGAGCAGGGCTGACAGGATGAGGAAAAGGAAGGAAGGGGCAGGAGGACACCCAGGCCCTGTCCCCGCATGTCCTAGCCTGTGCTGGGGGGTCTGCTCGGTGGCCCAGGGGTGAGCCCAGAGCCCATGGTGACGTGGACGTCCCCACCGCCACCTCCCTCGCCCTCCCTGCCCCACCCTGACACACCCCCTCCCCACCCCAAGCAGGTGTGAGACAGTGGATGACCTCCCCGGCGTCTCTGCCAGGTGGGTCACCTGCAGGTGGACACGTCTTCAGCGCAAGCCTAACGGGAGGCGTTCCCCTTACGGGTCTGACCTGGGTCCCCACGTCCCCTGACAGGTGCCCCCTGCTCGACTGAAGGAACCATCCACCATCCCCGTCCCCGGACCACATGTGCCAGCGCCTGGTTTACAGCCCTTGCTGTCCCTGAAATGCAGGCTCCAGGGAGACATGGAGCGGCCTGAAGAGGATGCGCTGGCAGCTTCCGCTTGGGGGCGGTGTGGCAGGACTGGGCATCAGGAGGCAGCCGAGACGGCCAGCGGGTAAAATGTCACCCGCTACAGCCGATCATCTAATTCAACTTGAAAAGCAAGGGATCTGTATCAAAATTTCAAGAGCATTTTCTGGCTTACTTTTCTTTATTCTTTTGGGTTTCCAGCGCGTAATAAATGACTGATCCAAGCAATATTATATACACGCGAGGTCCATGCTGAATTTTAAACACTACGAGCTAAGATTAAAAACTCTGGCTACAAATTTAGTGGCTCATAAGACCAATGAAGTAGGCAGTTGTGTATAGACTGCTGTCACTTGTGAAAGAAAAAAACAGTATTCTAGATAAGAAGACAAGCTTATGGGATTGGAATCCATTATTACCTTTGGAAGAAAAATGTTTCCAATTTCCTTTAAATATCACTCAAATGCTGCCAGTGTTCCTGATATAAGTTCATCTCTGTGGTTAAGCGTTTAAAGTCTAATTCAGCCCGAAGACTTTATAAAAGTGATATTGTTCCTATGACTCAGGCCCTCAACCATTAAATGATTCTTCTCTGGTGAGAGTTCACCACAGTTCCCATACAAAAATTACACTCATTGGTATGCTAAGTTATTGGAAATTGATGGTAAGTTCTAAGACAGAATATTATTAACCACAGGATATAAAGTTTTGATTTGTTCTAGTAGAGACACTCAGCATTTCAAAAGTTCTGCTTTTCTGGATTTTAGTCAAGTTAACAAATGCCTGTGAAATTGATTATTCTTCCAAGGATGACTAAGTACACCTGACCTTCAGGTCAAGGGAGAAAATGAGACTTAACCCCTCTCTACAGAGGCCAGTTTCTAGAATATTCACTTACATAAACTCACTTGTTTTCTCAACAATCCTGACACTTGAAACCAATATAAATTTGGGGGAAAAGGCATTTGGAACAATAAATTTTCCCCCCAGACGCTATTTGTAAAATCTGCAATTTCTGGACTCATTTGCACCTTCCTTGGCTACCATATTGAAAGATGTTAGAAATCGGAGCCCTGGCCTCGGGCATGTGTGTGAGTTGCTCTCGTGGGGAAAGGAGAGGAACTAATTATGTTTCCTCGTGTGGTTCCAGGCACTAACCATGTGGGCCTCCACTGGCCATGCCGGGTCTCACCAGGGGGGCCCACCTGAGCACACGTCCTGCCCTGTGTCCTGCCCGAGAAAGCAATCCCAGGCGGGGGGGGGGGGGGGGGCACTCAGAAGATGCCAGCAGCCTGGGAAGAAGCCTTTAATTGGCACTGAGCACCGAAGAGATTTCTCCTGCTGAGCTTGTGTGGACGTTTCCTCACGTCTTAACAAGTGCTGTTTTGTTGGGCCCAGAAGCTCCGTGGGGAGAAACGGTGCTGGGGAGTGGGCGTGCATTCATGGAAACAAAGCTTTCTGCTTGAATTCACCGTCTTGAAAGGCAGCTGCTCATCAGCTGAGACAACCTGCCTCATAGAGGGGCTTTGAAAATGTGGATTTCCACAAGGATGTGCTGGTAAAATTACTTTTATTCCAGGTATTGAACCACGAGGAAACCCATAGGGATCGTTGTGACTGCATTTATGTCTGGGTTACAGGGACACCCCCTCCCCAGATGTGCATTTGCCACCGGAAGTGAAAATGAGGGCCACGGGCACGTGGAGAACGACCGTCGGGGAAGGGGGCTCGTTACACTGACTGAGCCGTGGACTGTAGCTGATCTGGGGAGGCAGACAGCCCTCGACTCCGCCACTGGAGTTTTCTGGGGAGAAGGCGTGTGCCGTATTGGTCTTCGTGTTATGACACAATAGGTTTTCTAAACAACCTAAAAACGCACGTTGCAAAATTGTAAGTTGATCCCTTGGCCCCGGGATGGCTTTGATTTGGGACGACTTCTCAGGGAGTAGTGGCCAGGCTTCGATTCTTTGTGCTGCATAAACTCAGGGCTGTTTCCGTTGGCACCCGGCGACCTCACCCGTCCCAACTCCCAGGAAAGCAAAATCCCTCGGTCTTCTGAGCAGATGAGCCTTTGAGCTGAAATTCTGCACGTAACGCGTCCTGTCTCAGCGGCAAGGAAACCTTTGAAAAGCTGAAGCCGCAGGCGCACGTTAAGTACACTTGGAGGTGCTCATCCGCTCTGAGTCGCCGGAAGGCAGGTGCCG